>NC_092420.1:62873357-63241690 GCF_040894005.1 Engystomops pustulosus | reverse complement strand
CGTATGCTGGCTGCGTCCATACAACTAAGCATGAAACCGCCATATACGTTTGTGCAAAAGGGACTATAGTGTTTGCCCATATAATAAGCAGTATATCAGTGAACACAAAGGATCACAAAAAATAGATGAAGGCGTAGCAGTACAGAAATGCTTAACTCTTTCTCTTAATTTAAAAACATCGCATGGAGGATGAACGCACTTCAGGATCTGCATTACCAGAGGCCTCGCTTCCAGAAATGAAATATTAAAAAGCTGTAAATTGTCCCCCGGTGACATCGCTCACAAGTGGCTGGAAGGTTTTATATGTCCAATCAGATTTTTATAATGCATATGTAGTGCACTTGAGAAATCACAGTTATAACACTTCTCCACAGGGCGGTATTACAGCAGGTACAACGATTTAGACTTCTAACACCAACTTAAACCATCCCTTGTATTGTGAACCTTAAAATGGGTCTTAATGCAAACTACAAACTGCTAAAATAGGAAAAACCCCCATGTCTGTCTTTAGGCTCCTACAAATGGCTGTAGTTCCCATGGCCTCATGCATGAGCTGACTGCCCGAGCATCAAATCTATAAATCTGGTCCTATTTGTGCTGTATCTGCAGCTCGGTCGCCTTTTTCTCATCATCGGGTGTGAATGGACCTCACATGTAGATTACACAGGCGATGCTACAGACCACAGGCGGTATGCAGGGTATCCAGACAAGGATGATCATCTTCTGGGCTTGGGCCGGACACAGCTTTTGGGTTTGCTCCAACAATGGTTCACCAGCTTAGCGCCTTCGTCACCCAACTTTCTCTCATGTCCATGCCAGGGGCTGTGATAAATAAAGAGCATCCGCTTAGATGTGGTTGGGAGGCGAATCCGTTCTAACGTAATCCAAATTTCGTTGCAGGAACTGGCCTGGAAGTTGTGGTCCTCTTGCTCCTATTAATCTTCTTGCAGAAGTTCCTTTAAAGAATTTGTGTAGGATCTACCATATCATCTTTGAGATTTCTTATGGTCCACAGCAGATATACAAGGCAGTGCCTGGGTTACAGATTATTTTGTAATGGTAGCTCCAGACAAAAGTATTTTTTGTCTGTGTGACTATTGGATTGTCAAAATTTTGTGCTGTAATGGAACCAAGGATTATCAATAAAACTTCATTACAGACACCTTATAGCTGAGCATTGCAGTCTGGGGCTAAAGCAACATCCAGAGAGCTTCCCCAGTGACGACAGTGGGCAGAGGGGTCCGTCTGTAACTAGGGGTTGTCTGTAAATCAGGTGTCCTTAAAGGGCATCTACCACCAGGATGATGGCTTATATGCAAATGAGCCCAAGGGGCTCCATAGGTGTTTATGGAGCCTGGAGCACCTCAGGCTCATTTGAATATAGCCCATCATCCTGGTGGTAGATGGCCTTTAAGTCAGGGACTGCCTGTATAGATTCTCCACCGTAGATAATGAACAGTGGTACCGTCCATATAATGTGTTCATTTTCTAACCATCTAGGGTAGGGAAGACTGTGCAGAAGGATGTGAACATGCCCCATCTTGGTTGAGCGCAAAGCTGAAAAGCAGCTATCGGGGAGGTGTATTTTACTCATCAGGATTTGTACCATAAACTTCTAGGGATGAAACGTTATTTGCACATCTATTATTGGAAGCATCTCCATAGAAGGAATCTTGGGTAAGAAACCTCCTGCACTTGGCGGCCATTGCACCAGCAGCAATTGTCTGTATGATCATAGAATCACTCTCTCTTGACAAATCTATCTTCCTACTATATACATTTAAGGCAAAAGCAAAGCTTTAAAAAATACACATTCAATTTGTCCAAAATTGTGATTACCTGAAAAAAAAAAATCGCATTTGATAAATACAATAAAAACCAAATTAAATGGAATAAATTGTGTAAGGACATTTCACAAGATAAAACCTTTGAGGGCTCACGGCTCCAATTGAGGAACGAAGAAAAAAAAAATTTATCTTTCCCGTTCGCCGATTTGCTGTGTGACCATTTTCCATTTCACAGAGGAGGTAATAAGAATTGGCTGAAATTGAAATGACATCATTCTTTAAATGAAGATTGCTTCTTACTGATGGAGGAAAAACTGCAAACATAGATGACACACTTAACAGGATGACAAATCGCTCCGCTGCTATGTTAAATGAATGAGCCGGCCGACTTGATGGGACCGGCACACGTATGCTTCAGAAAAAAAAAAAATTTCATAGCTTCTGTCTAAAAAGAGAAAATAATTGACTGAAATATTGGTCAGATTGTGAAGAGAGGGAACAATACGTCTCCGAACATGGCGAAAAGAAGAAAACAAAAAGGATAAAAGACTGCAAAAAATAATGGTCACATTGTCACAATGCTGTAGGGCCGGTAAAAAAAATTTTTTTTAAATAAAAAGTATTAAATCAATATTTGTATATGTACTTTTCCTCCTTTGAGAGCTTTAGCCTTTCCCTGTTCTCACCATTTACACAATGTCCCATTCTCACTCCTGCAGTCCAACCTAATGGCGTCACCCACCGTGTCCCTCTCTCACAGTCCCATCTCACTGACACAGGAAGAGGGGAGGGGAGAAAGCAGGATGAGTCAATCTCCTGCTGCAGCCACTCCTATTCATCAGGGCTCAAACATGTAATCAGAGAATCAGAGATTGCAGACAGCACAAATGTAAGTATCAGGAACGTGGAATCACTTGAAGAACATTCAGGAATTATTATTAAAGCAGTAAAGGCACATGGGTAACTTATGTAAAAGACTGGCCGACTCCTGGTCAATAACACATTACATTCATAAGATTAAAAGGCACTAGTACTAGGCCCGAGGGGGTGGTGTATAGCAGGCAGATTCAAAGAGCAAAGAGCTGAACACAAATCAAAAGCAAAGTGGAAGATTCTACAAATCGCCAATGCATTTAGACCTAAACCCTTGTGATGGGAAACAATCACTATTTATTTAATCAGGCATACAACATACAATGCAGAACATCTGGTGCTCGTTCCCAATCACAAGAATTTAGGTCGAAATACACCCGCAATTGGAAGAAACTCCACTCTGTGGTGCCTGAATTACGTTTCTAAACACAATTCAACCATAGCATGTGTATGCGGCATGAAGGTTTAAAACATTTTTTTTACATGTTGCTTCTACTCCAAATAACGCTACATACAGGCGGTCCCCTACTTAAGAAGACCCGACTTACATACGACCCCTAGTTACAAACGGACAACTGGATATTAGTAATTTACTATACTTTAGCCCTAGGCTACAATAAACAGCTATAACAGTTATCAAAGGTGTCTGTATTTAAGCTTTATTGTTCATTCTGGTTCTTATGACAACCCAACATTTTTAAAATCCAATTGTCAGAGACCAAAAAAATTCTGGCTGGGATTACAATTATCAAATATACAGTTCCGACTTACATACAAATTCAAATATACATACACGCACATATTACACACACACACACACACACATACATGTAACTGAATGGCTGCCGAGTTCACCCCAATGGTAGTTCTGAAGCCATTCAGCGAGCATCAGAAACCTTGTAAAAATTGTGTGGTTTCTGATGAGTCTTTAGCACCCAATTTTGCTGTGGTGGGGTAAGAAGTCAAAGCATTGGGGCCCGCTGAAGCAGTTTCCAGTGAAGATTTGTTTTTGTTTTTTTTTTTTAAACAGTGAATTTATGGGATTTGGATGAATTTCCCTACACTACTACTGTAGGAAAATTTGCATGTAATATGCAACATGCATAGACGCCCTAAGTTGTGCTGTAAGAATGTCCATGGAAGAGACAAACCAAGAGGAGCTCTGGTCTAGGAACAGCTTATTTTTCTTCGGTACACTTACACTTATCAATTGACAAGAATCAGCTGTGTCCGTATGCATTGATCATTTACAGGCGAAACCAGGGAAGACTACACAGAGATAAGATAGAATAGACAGAGCCGCACCTGTCCTGTGAATACAACCTTCAGAGCCGCACACTGATGTGTGAATGAAGCCCTAATAAGCGCACACAGTCCTGCAGCACTGAGCATCTCCTCACACAGCAAACAGCTGCTTCTTCTTCACGTCATCTCCAAGACTGACAACATGTACTTATTTCCAGACTGTTCCTAATAGCGAGTCGTGCACATTCCTCTAATTAATGCAATTAAGACACCACAAGTGCGGAACGTAATATTTCCTGTGCTGGGGCCAATATAAGAGAACAGACCGTGCATGTCAACATTGCTAGATTACATATTACCCCAGAACATCCTAGATCCAGCGTCCCTTTAGCTGCTCACAAGCAGTTACCACCATCGTAGAAGAAAGAAGCAAATAAACTGGATACTAATAGTAATAAATAGTACTAGGCGATAGTAGTAGGAGTATGAACGAGGCATAATGGTATTATATCAAGGGTTAATACCATATACAGCGTGTGTATATAATGCAAGTATATACACGTCCAGGGCAAATTTAAAAGGAAAAACGCCATCAAAATCCATCATGATAAACCAGGGACCCTTACTGATAGATCCAGGGGCAGGTGATGGACAGTGTAACAGCCCGTAAAGCCAGATCACAGAGCGGCTATGGCTCATGAGTATAATTTTAAAAGTTGATTTTAGAAGAAAGGAGGGCATGGATAACATATATAAAAGAAGATCACAGTCACAGTGCCGAGATCTATGAGAAGGTTTGTCATGATGGATTTTGATGGTAGATTTTCTTTAAAATGACACATAGAACTCTCAGCACATTGCATAAGGAGGACATTTCTAGGAATAAACCACAGGAGAACGAATTAAAAAGATAACTTTCATGTCTGCGGAATTATAAATTCAGATGTGGACTGTAATAGGACTGTAAATAAAATATTAAAACTTAATTTTATTTAAAAACAGGAGATGAAAGGATCAGGATAACATTTTGATTTTTAATTTCCTTTTGAGGGGTTTAGCAGAAAAAATGGGGGGGGGGGGCACAGGAGGAGCCCAAAATCCCCCTTTAAAGAATTTGCAACTCATATTTTTGAAGTCTGTAAGTACCATATTAAAATCCATGCTCAGCTTCTTTTCTAGTGCGCTCCCATCAACACAAACAATGGAGTAACACATCAGTACAAACTCATTAGTACAAGTAACTACAAAAACTTAATATCTTCTACAAGGAAAATGCTTCCTGCTCCACTTACATGGGCTTGTATTTATCTTCCTCCTTAAATCGCTGTTTACTCTGAAATTCCCCCTGCATTTCCTCTTGCCAGCAACAAGACAGAAGTTCTCCTCATATACACTGGTCTACAGATTTCTGCAAAGTTTGTTGAAAGGTTTGATACCCTTTAATGTGGTCGACCACTTTCAGTAACTAATTGATATTGTTTGTGTAATAAAAAGTTATACATGTATTTTATCAATTGCTCAATGTTTTTTTTTTTTTTTTTTAATTTAGATCTCTGCTTGCTGACAACAGAAAGCTACATTGTCATGAGCATGTGAGGACACACGGCTTGTTCTATCACATACGGTAACAAGACGTGTTTTATAACGAGCCGTGCACCACTGTGACATCACATGATCAGGGACAGGAAGTGAAACAATGAAGCTTCCTGTTGACTTACAGCAAGCAGAGATCTAGAAAACCAGGAGGAATTTTTTCCATAGAAAGTATATTGGAACACTGTAGAACTTCCGATTACTCAAACAATGTCAATTATTTTCTAAAAAGGACAACCCCCTACAAGACTAAGATCAGACGCCGTTATAGTCATGTGACCAATGATTGTGTTATTTGCTCCTATAATAGGAGAGATTTGTGAATGGGAGCAATGGGACTATACGACTGTCAATCCTCCATACATCTTATATAAATTAGTATTCCAGTATTAGAAATTTCCAACAAAAATGCATGGGGAAAACTGCACTGTGCGTATAAAGGTCTATATAGTGTGCCATAAAAATTTTTCTTTAATGCCTCTGCACCAATTTCACCAACCAGTTGCATAATTTTTCACTTTGTATACATGGACACGGATGCGCACAATGTAAACTCCACCATTACGCATCATTTCCCTTAATGATCCGGGGCAGTAATGGCGCAGTAAATCACAACACACTATACCTTTCAATGCTGTTGTAGTTGCATATTTTTACACCAGAGAGCTTTTTAGCGAGCAGTAAAAGTGCTAAAATCTTCACATTATTCCCGACATTCCCTAGAGATGCCGAATGTTATGACTAAACCGCCGCTACAAGCGTACGAGTAATAGATGTTGGAGAATGCAAGTAGTAACACATCAAACCTTATTTAGAAATTAGGGCACCTGTCATAACTTAATTACCGGCGCCATCACGCAGGCCGCGCTCCTCCCGTCAATCCGCACCGTGATGGAGATCTACATATAAAATACTCGGCCCACACAGATCACACTTCAGGTGGTTTCCAGGCCCGGAGGCAAAACTCCGTTATTAGCGATGGCGGTCATGCACATATTGCACTTTTTCATCTTGCTGTTTTTTCTTTCTTATTATTGTAACAAGTCTTGTTCCAAGAATGAATTCAGATAATGAGGTCAGTGTAATTCTATTTTACCCGAGATGGAACGTGCACATTTATAGGGAACAAGCAACTCGCAATATAGTTTCTCGCAGCAATTGCGGCTGCGGCGCTGGTGCCTGATAGCTGCGAATTACCGATGCTACATCTACATAAATTATTACTGTCAGGATAAAATCGAAACTGTGAATGAATGGCCCCATACAGGTTATTTTACAGCCAGCAAAATATCTGACAGTTTTTGCGGTTATTCTCAGGTAGCCTTATTTTCTGATTATTATCAGAGAGTTGTGTATGGTCACGAGTTGCCATTTCCTAGCAAATTCTGCAGGTTTGACAGATTTTTAACTTGCTTTATTATTTCTTCTGTTGAATAAGAGGAAAATTACGAAAATTGTCAAATTTATGATCAGAGGAAATAGCTTCTTTCTCCACTTAAGCTTTTTTTTCTTATCCTCACTACTTCCCTTTGCATCTGCTTTTCAATGGACTAAATACCATCTTGCTAGCAGCAAGACAAAAATGCATTGGAGGTAACAAAAGGGAAAAGCAGCAGTGAATCAATGCAGCTAGGTCTCCACCGCACAGCAGAGAGGACAGATTCTCTGCGGGGAAAAAAAAAAAAATTATCAAGTCACATAATGCCCAGAAAAAGTATTATTTAAACATTTGTTGGATAAAATTTGCCTAAGCATTAATGACTTACCAGTATTTGTAACGCAAAACCAGAAGAAGAAATTACATCTTCTGCGTTTTGGATCCAGTCACAGTTTTGTCTTCTAAATAGTGACTAAAATATCCATAATTATATATAAAACACACACTTAAAAGAAAACTCGTCACCGTGTACAAAATTATAATTGGTGCAAATCATAGGAAGTCTCGCCATTTTAACCCCTTAACAATTGTGCCTTTCTATGGCGCAGCATTAGAAGATGATTTCAGGACTATAGTCCTGCTGATGTCGCGCTGGGACTGGGATGTGGGAGAAAAAAAAAAAAAAAAAAAAAAGAGAAAAAAGTCCCTAATATACCACATTTACATACAAAAATCAAATACAGGGAGTCCCTGGGTTACGTACAAGATAGGTTCTGCAGGTTTGTTCTTAAGTTCAATTTGTATGTAAGTCGGAACTGTATACTTTATAATTGTAACCCCATACAAATTTTTTTGCCTCCATGACTACTGGGTTTTAAAAATGTTGGGTTGCCATAAGAACCAGGATTAACAATGAAGCTTAATTGCAGGGACCTGTGATAAATGTTATAGCTGATTATTTTAACCTGGGACTAAAAGTACAGTAAATTACCAACATCCAGAGGTCCGTTTGTAACTAGGGGTCATCTGCAAGTCGGGTGTTCTTAATTAGGGGACCGTCTGCAAAGTTGTGGGCTTTAAAAAAAAAAGAAAAAAAAACCTACATATTTGGTATCACCGCATCCGTAACCTGCACAATAAATCTAAACCGATCAGCAATTTTTTTGTGTAAGGCGATAGAATAGGGCACCTCAAATTTGAACATGTCTGACCGATTTTCCTCATGAGAGATATCTGGCAGAGTTTTACACCCCTCACCACATAAATGGGAGAAAAAAAAAAAAAAAAAAAAAGAATTCTTAGCCACTTAACATGTAAATTTATAGAAGTTTATATTCAGACAACTGATCTGAAGCTGAATGGACATATATACAGGCTGGAACCGGTGTTACATAACAACATTCCGCTATAGAGAGCGCATACACCCCAGCATGCGGAGATCGAGATAAAAAACGTTATGTAATATTTACAGCACAAACATACTCCACGCTGTGCTGCAGCAGCCAAAATCTGCAAGATCCCCTTGAAGTTCATCTAGGGCAAAATATTTCACTCTACTATATGGCTCCATTAGAAAAAAGTTGATATGAATAGACTTCCATCCAAACCGAGACACTAATTATTGTGACAGGGGATACAATACCCCTCCCCCACTCCGGGACATAATAATGCCCCTCGGAAGACATTTATTTTTATATTTCTTGTGCCGCTACGGTTTGAAGCTCATAAAAGGAAAAGCCTTAAGGTCTGTGGCGTTGGATTACCTAAAATCACTCTGTTCAATCAGCTCCTTTGTACTTTGCATCTCATAATAGCGAGTAGAAAGCACAATAAAGATCCCCTTCCAGTGATACATACATTAAATACACGGCTCGCTTGGGTTTATTCAATAATAGTTAGTAGCCCACATATATCAGTAGTCACGAGCAGCGAGTGCTCAGCAGGTCAATGCCTTTTCTATTGAGCCATTCCCGAGATCCTCTATAAAAGTACCTTCACAAAGACTCTTGTCCGAGCCAATATGTCCGCCACCGAGGAAGGAGAAGTAAAGAACAGCTTTGTAACGGGGCCAGCCGTTTGTTTTCAACAAGGTTTACACAATTTCTTTTCATGTTCTGATCCGGTTTACCACCGCATCTGGATTCTACTCAACTACAAAGGATTTACCCTTGAAGTAGAGACAATCGCCGGCTCTCAGTGTTCTGTCCACCATGTCGAATACAACTTTTGCTTTCTAAGAGATAAGTACGTCTGGCTGCTTTTCCACGGTTCTTTTTCCATCCTGTAATTAGCAGTGATTAACCTCTTCTAATTTTGCTTTTGTACTCTTGTTTGGCAGACTCACTATAGACTACACAATTTAGGTCTTCTGTGCAACCGTTCCTGCCACCCTCTAGTATGAGAAGAGGGTGGCAGGAAAGGCTGCCCAGAAGACCTACATTGTGTAGTCTATTGCGAGTCTTGAAGACCTAGAAAAAGTGCTCCAAACTCATGGCTAATAAGTTGAAACATAGACTTCTAGTGTAAAGGTCCGTCTCAACTTGTACCAAACTGCTGGGGTGAAGATTAAGCTCAACATACACTGAACTTCTAGCACAAAGGACCAGCTCAACGGGTACCATATCTTTATGGAGAGGTCCAGCTCCAAACTCATGGCCAATAAGTTGCAACATGCATCTCATGACTCAACATGTACCAGACGCCTAGTGTAAGGTTCTAACTCGACATGTACCAGACGCCCAATGCAAGGGTGCGCCTCGACATGTACCAAACACCTAGTGCAAGGGTGCGCCTCAACATGTACCAGTGTGAAAGTCAGACTCAACATGTACTGAACCTCTAGAACAGTGGTTCTCAACCTTTGTAATGCTGTGACCCCGCAATACAGTTACTCATGTTGCGGTGACCCCAAACCATGCGATTTGCAGTAAAAACACAATAAAATCATGGCTCCAAAGGCTTTAGGCGACCCCTGTGTTTTGGTCGTTCGACCCCTACTGGGGTCACGACCCACAGGTTGAGAACCACTGCTCTAGAATGATGGCCCAGCACAATGTGTAGCAAATCTCTATGTTCAAGGTCGCGCTCAACATGTACAGAACCTCTGATGTGAAGGTCTGGCTCTACCATTATGGTCTCAGAGCAAACCTTCTGTCAGGATATTACACATTTATTGCTTATATACTCTCCATGTCCACTAATAACCCTTCATAATTTATATCTATCCGGGACTGAGGATTTAGTTTTGTTTTACTCGCCCTCTGGAGAGGAGTTTACTATTTTTTTCACTTTGAGTTATGTTTTAAATGTTCAAAAGCAGTCTCCTACAGCATTAGCACATGAATGAAAAAGAATAGGAAAAGCTTCAGAATGTGCAAACACGACATACACAGCTTTCCTTTGTTGTAGCCTCCACAACTTTGGAATTCTCTTCTGCAGGCTATATATACTTTCCTACCCTTAGAGTCATTAAACAAGCCCCTTCATGTCATTTTTGTAAAGTAAATCATACACGTGGGTGAAAGACATCAGGTCTCTGAATGGGCTATCAACGGGTCTACTAGTTAAAGGGTTTGTCGGATCAATTTTTTTCCTGCTAATTGCTCCAGGTAGTAAAAAAATTATAATAATAAAAGTTATATACTTACCTTATCGTCTTCAAATTTGAAGCTGCACCTCCCCTCATCAAAACCTCTGTAACCCCCATTCACATTATTTTTACCTTCACTGGGGAAACTATGGAGAAAAGTTTATAGACTACTACTGGTTACTACTTTTCGGCTTCTTCTCGATACACAGGAATTGTCAGCAGCGTAAGGCCCCATGCACGTGCCCGTCCTCCATAGACCGCTATGGAGCATGGGCTTGGTAAGGTGAGCGCTCACCAAGCCGTAGCCGTGAAAAGATAGAGCATGCTCCATCTTTGGCCGTATCTAAAGCCGTGCGGCTAGTATTTTCTATGGAGAGGGGCCGGGGCAAGCAAAACTTACCCCCTCCTCCTCTCCCGTGCGTTGATGTGTGCCCGCCAGGCACTAGTTTGTGTGCATTAATCTTAAGAATGGGAGCCAGAAAACTTTAGGGTTTTTTTTAAATATATGTCACCCAACTTACAGATGGACCTCTCTGCCCATTGTGGCCTCTTTAGTCCCAGGCTGCAATGATTAGCTGTAAAGTGTCTGTAATGAAGCTTTATTGATAATCCTTGGTCCAATTACAGCAAAAAAAAAAATTGAAAATCCAATTGTCACTGGGACAAAAAAAAAAAAAATTATAAAATATATAGTTCCAACTTACATACAAATTCGACTTGGGTCCCTTGGGTTTGTACTTATCTTGCTTGTAATATACGTATATATACACACACACACACACACACACACACACTCACTCATGTACACATGCATACATCAAAAGTCAAAAAATATCAAAAAAAATGTATGCAGCCTTATATGACTGATACTAAAATAGTCAATTTACTCTACTATCAGATCAGCAGCAAATGAAAGTAACACCGTATCAAGACTAATGAAAGATTTAATAGTTTAGCCGAGAAGTGTCATGATGTGCGAATCTTGTAAAAATGAAATGATTATCTTATAGACTCTCGGCTTTGCTCGGCAGCGAAAGATATCAAGTTACTAATTAAAGGGATCAGCGCAATAAACCACTAAACTGGTGTAAAAATAAGAACAGATCTGAGACACAAAATCCCCATTAGATCATAACAGAACGCAACAATCTAAAAGACTGAACAAAAAGCAAAGTTCAAAATTCACCACAACACTCACTGAAAGGCAAGGAAAACCTTTAAAAGGCTAACAATGATAGACTACTTATGCTTAGTCTTTGACCCTCATGTCAATTGAATTCCTCACTTGAGACCAGCTAAATCAATGGATGTATTAGGTGAAGGGTTTAATCTCAAAGACTGACACTTCCTATCCCCATTGGATAAAAAAAAATCCTTGTCTCCAAAACCCTACATAAAAATGTGTTAGAAAGCTTAAAAGATACCTACCACCAGGAACTACCTAATATGCAAGATCCAATGGTAGATTTCCACTGAATTTCCCGATCGCTATACTGTCCCTGTCTACATTCAGTAGACGATAAGAAAAATGTTATCTTTTATTTACACAAATGCTTGGCAAAGGCGGTTTGGTCGTGAAGTAGCCTCTCCCGGGGGCCACAGCCACTCCACGCCCCTGTAGCCTCAAGCTGATCCCAGCTACCGGCGCTTCCTCGGCACGGTGCGGCTTCCTTTGGCAATCTCCTGCCGGAGGCTTCCTTTAAAGG
Organism: Engystomops pustulosus; assembly: GCF_040894005.1. Lineage (NCBI taxonomy): Eukaryota > Metazoa > Chordata > Amphibia > Anura > Leptodactylidae > Engystomops > Engystomops pustulosus. The sequence continues at coordinate 63,229,519 of NC_092420.1, read as the reverse complement.
CGCATTGACAGTGCACCAGAAACCTAAGGGTTATTCAGTGATTTACTACAGATATTCCTTTTATTATACAATAACTCCTCTTACTAGAGACTTGTACTTTAGTATTTGCTACAAAGGGGCTTGTCCCATAATTACATTGCTAGTAGATCATTTGAAAGCATTGCCATTTATTAGAGTTTATGCGCAATTTGCAACACAGTTCTAATAAACTTATCACAGAAATGTGAAAACTTCTCTTTTACCCATCGACCTGATGGCAGGTTCCTTTAGCAAGAAACCCAAACATGTTTTTCCAAGATGTTCTCTGTGGCCAAGAATAAAATTTGAAAGTAAACCCGACTCAGCAGGCCAAGTTATGGAGTCATCTTGGGAATTATTCCTCTCTTCCCCTCTAGTCACGTAGTTAAAATCCGGCTCTACATCTGGGGACACACGCATAGAGATGGTGATACATGGATGTAGGCCCATATATTATTTGCACAAAAACTATGGTAAAAAGGTGAATATACAACAAAACTAAAAACAGAAATAAAATGTGTGTCAACGTGTATATCCAGAAAAAAAAAAAAAAAAAAAAAAAAAAAAAACAAACACACACACACACACACACACACACACACACACACACCATCTGTGCCACTTACATAACAATTAATATTCACAATTCACGGCTCTGAGCCATCAAATTTATTAGTACTATTATTATTACCAGTTCTACCAGGGCCCGTGTCCCCAAGGAACCACCCGGGAGAAGATACACACAGTAAAGACGAGCGCAGTGGTAATGTCCTATAAAACCACACAACTGAGGAAAGAATTAATGACCTCAACCCCGGAGGAAACATACTGCATATCTCTACTAAGTGATCCAGAAAGTACAACCCAAGGTCATGTAATTGTGTGATGGATACAATACCTGTCAATATAGCTGCACTGATACACTGAAGGGTAATTCCACAACCAGATCAGTCCTTGGAAGAAGTGGACACAGGCAACACCCCCCACAAGCCACAATCCTATATGCTTTGTGTAGCAATTAACATTAGTTAATTAAATTAAATTTAATTAAAACTCTAGTATAAGCAGAGTTTTTCAGCACAATTGTTGTGCTAAAAAAGCCCCATTGGGCTTATGCTCAAGTAAGAAATTAAAAATGTACTTAGTACTTACCCTCCTATGGTCCCTGCAGCTACTCCTTCTCAGCTTCCTGTGTCTGCACAAACAGTCATGAGACCATAGTGTGTACGCAGGCAGAGTGCATGGACCCATCTCTGCTACACAGGAAACCAAGTGAGGAGTGCAACTGTGGGAAGTACGGAGCATATACATATAACAAGGGGCGGCTGGGCAGTTTTATTAGTGGGGTATACGGTAATCAAATCTCAAATCAGGAGCTCAGAAATTATATGCAGTCGGTGGCCATTGGGGGCAGAGCTGTAATAAGTGACTGCAACCGTGTGTGCAGGGAGCCCATAGTAGTCAGACACCCTCCGTCCCTCCAACACAGCTTGGTCTTTGTCCGATTTGCTGGTGTTTAAAGGGGGGATTCAAGATCCAAATTAACACCACAAGTAAGAAGCACATTGTGCAGGAAACTTTTTATACAGAGATAAATTGTTGGCAAATAGAAAAAACTATTATGTTGGAGAAAATTATTATCTTTCTTTATGGAAATCAGCTTCTTGATGCCCCGGGGGCAGGGTCTACTTGGGAGCTGGTATGCCCACCCAAAATAATTGTATAGGGCACTGCTTTCGAGAAAAGGTAAAAGAAAATGATCAGTCTCCAACCCCAAACATTCCATGTCCTACCAGGAACTGTTACCAGAACATATTCAAGGGTCTAATCCAAAGATTGGAATTTATTAAAATTGTGATAAAAAAAAAATGAAATGATCTGAGCAATTCAGACACAGCGCTTACTTCTGCAAGTTCAAGTAAAGGTACATGCATAGACTTTCTGTCCAAAATCAAATAAGACTTGACTAAAGGTGGCCAGAAAGCCTAAAGCATCTTAGTGATGTAACCGTTTCTGCCACGTGCGAAAAAAAAATAAAAATACGAGAATGAAATAACATCATCTCACATACAAGATGCTCCATGTGTCCCAATACTGCCTACAGCATCCACAGGGCACATGTACCGCGCAGTTTCTGTATTCCCACATCAAGGCCACTTTCTCATAGTTTCCAAGAATTATTATTTTATTTTTAATTTTAAACAAACATCAACTTAAAAGAGGACCTGTCCCCCCCCCCAAAAAAAAAGACCCCCACCAAATATGTCCCCCATAAGCCTCTCCCTGGCCCATTTCTAGCGATGACATTTTTGTAAAAAATTTAGTTTGGCAAAGTCCGTTTTAATCGTATCCTGTCCCCTGCCAGTCGGGTTTATTCATGAGGGGGCCGGCCGACACTCCTCCTCCACGCCCCTGTCAGCGGGGACCTGTAACAATAGTAGCGCATATATTACGCAATTCCTGCAGGCTCTCTGAGATGCAGCTGCACTGACAGCGACCATGACGTGCTTTTTGACAGTGCCGGCTCAAAATTATATACATCTGTAAACTGTGAGATTTTATATAAAAGAAGGAATCACAGGAAGGACATTACATCCCCCACCTGAGGGTGTTCGTATTTGAGTGCCCCCCCCCCCTCCCCAAGTCAGACAAATATATAACTCCTCACCCGAAGAGTCAAGTTTAGGGATTGCAGGAGGAGTGTTATTCTTGGGTTCTATAGTACTTATAAACTAGGTTTTTGTGTGATATTAATCTCATCTTTCACATCACACCAAGCTTATGGTTCTGTGAGCTACAGAACTGGAAATACAAGCAATAAAAATAGGGTAGTTTTATCTGTAGTTTGCATTTCCAACTATATCTTTAGATGACCATCTATCTCGCATCCTGCAGCTCACAGAACCATAAGCCTGATGTTATCTACAATATGACATTCTTATCTTTAATATGACACAAAAAGCATGTTTCTAGGTACTACAGAACCAAACATAATAGGCTTCCTAATGGACACTCCTCCTGCAACCACTAAACTTGCCTCATCTCATGTGAAGATGAGACAGAGTCATATTAATTTGGAGGCAGGATTTTCTTTTTATAGGTAAAAGGATGACAATTCACATGGGGGAATTCTAAAACAAAAAAAACAAAAAAAAACAAACAAAAAAAAAAAATATTTAACCCCCCCCCCCCCCCCCAAAAAAAAAAAAACACAAACCAACAGTCTACTTACTACCCTCTAGCTCCCGGTCTGAAGTTTAGATGTCACCAGACCTGCTTCAGCCAACAAACCAGGGGACAACAAAGGAAGCAATATTCAATGATAAAAGGAAATGATATCACTTAGCATGAGAAGGTCCCTCATTGGATGAGCTTCCCATTATAGGAATTTCCAGCTGGGTTCATGCTTAACAACCTAAAGTACTGGGGATTCCAGGAAAGCCACTTTAATAAAAGTTGGGAAAAGTAAAGATGAAAGTAGTACTTGGGTGCATACCCCTCATAGACCCTCCACCCTGGTCAGGAGGCTACCAGTTACATGCGGTTCCTCTCTTCCAAAAAAAAAAACCTGCCTTGAACAGTGATTGGATAGCCATGATTTCCTGTGTGTACTGAATGTATATATATTGGTATACCTCGAGCAGCCTTGGAAACCAAAGTAGTGGTAAATTGGTCCGATTTTCAACAAATACAGTCAATTTTGAAGCAAATAAAAATTTGGAAAATGGCACCACCCAGTTACACAGATGTACAAAACCGTCACGTCGTCTGTAATGTAAGAGTTAACAGCAGAGAACCTTTAATGGACTGAGAAGGCAGTCTCTTGATGGTGATAGAAGAGTGTGAACATCCTACAGTACAAGATGTAGATATTCAGCAGCTAGACGGATGATCCTGGCAGATAAGGCGCACACAATCATCCATCATATGTACCTTACACGCACAATTCAGGTTAAGCTCTTTGCAAGTTTTAGTCACCGGGGACACAAGACCTTGAGACAAGAATATTACAGGGTAATCTACAAGCCGAGAAATAAAAGCTTTCCGCAAGCCCAGCAACTGGCGGAGGGGTTGTTTTTTTTTACCTACCCAGTGGAAATTTCAAAAAGTTGTCCACCTCGCCAGTAAATTTAAAAATTTGACGTAGATGGCGGGTTGGATTAGAGGATAAACATGGGACGGTATTGCTGGCTCAATGATTGACAAGCGCTCAGTCCAAAGCTATTACAGAGCGATGATGAAGATGACATACTGGATGATGCCATCAGCTGTCAGAGAGAAGGTTCAGCTCAGAAGGTGGAAGGCCAGAAAAAATTCTGCACATTCATTTCTTTATGTTACTACAGGTCATGTGCAAATGATAAAGACAAAATATATTATTAAGGTTATGGGCAATGCACTCATGAAAGACGAGGTCGTAAGTGACCTAGAAGAAAAAGGATGTAGGTGGTGTCCTAAAACTACATACTTACTGCCAAGTTCAGTGGGAAAAAACATGAGTGCCATATGTATATATACATCCTATTTATGCCCTAGACAGCACGATCATATCCCCGAAAAGTGGAACCTGAAAAGTCAATTTCCCCTTGATTTATAGAATATCCTATGTTTCTAGATTAGTCATCATAGTTAAAGCAAAAAATACAGATCTCAAAATCCCGACTAATTTTAATCCTGATATTATATTTAAAGGAAACTCATCACCACATTTTCACAAATACAGCTTGTGACAGAATCCCATAGATCCCTATTAATCCTTTTAGCTAAAAGTTGTTTCTATTACATTCCGGTAAATTAACCTTATCTTATATTACTTGGCATCAGAGGGGGTGTCCTGCTCGTCTGGTCCCTTCCATCTACTCCTCCCCATGTCCAACGTCTCTTCTCAGCATGCAATATGACCAAGGCGATTTCAACTAGTCCTTTACCCAGTTACGTTTGCAATTTTTTTTTCACATTTGCTTCACGGTGCTTCAAAATTCATAAAACATACCGTATATACTTGAGTATAGGCCGACCCGAGTATAAGCCGAGACCCCTAATTTTACCACCAAAACTGGGAAAAACTACTATACAGCCAGCCAGCCTGCCCCAAGAAGTACAAAGCCTGCCCCAAGAAGTACAAAGCCTGCCCCAAGAAGTACAAAGCCTGCCCCAAGAAGTACAAAGCCTGCCCCAAGAAGTACAAAGCCTGCCCCAAGAAGTACAAAGCCTGCCCTCAGTATGCTTAGCGAATAATAAAAAAAATAAACTTAATACTCACCCTCCGACGATACTCACCTTTGATGCCCAGTGGCGGCTCCCGGTCCTCGGCGGCGACTTCTCTTTTCTTTCTTCACTAGCCGGCAATCACATCCATGCGATCTGCCAGCGGGCGCACACTATGATGCGGCATCATATTGCATGGATGCATGGACGCGACTGCCGGCTAGTGAAGAAAGAAGAGAGAAGCGGGGCCGCCGCTGAGGATCGGGAGCCGCCGCAGAGGACCAGGAGCCGTCGCCAAGGATCGGGAGCCGCCGCTGAGGTTCCGGGTGCCGGAGGGTGAGTATTAATTTTTTTTTATTATTATTATTGACTCGTGTACAAGCCGAGGTGAGTTTTTTTCAGCACATTTTTTGTGCTGAAAAACTCAGCTTATACACGAGTATATACGGTAACTTTTAATAAGGAGTTCCTAAAATCATTCAGAACAACAAGAGAGTAAACTATCTGACCAGTGGCATAATCAACCCGATGCTGCATCAGCGAATCACCAGTAAGAACACATGGCTGGTGGGCTATGTTCAACGATGACCATGAAGGTTCAGAAGTGCAGGTGTATGGAAATACTCTAGGTTGAGGTGTGATGGAGACAAAGGTCAGGTGAAAAGAGGGTAGGAGAGACAGGATGGTGGGGTGCATAACATGTAAGCTCCAGAGTGCATAGTTACAGATAATGTTGGGCGGAAACCTGAACAGACCCTAAAGTAGTGGCTTGGGCCTAAATCGCCCTAAAAGTCCTAATCTTGGAGCCCCAGCCCTAAACAGCTGCCACCACGACCACAACCTGTTCCTCGAGTTTGCCCTTCGGGAAAACTATCCCTAGACTATAGCATCAAGAGAGACGGAGATAATAGTGTGCCCACATAGGGATCAGAGATTCTAAAATTCAGGGTCAGATATGCCAAGAAGTGATAGCACGAGGTCAATATGTACCATATATGCCTTGTTTCGGCTACAAAGGCTCATCAGGGTGATCGATGAGTGGCATAATCGCTCTGTGTGCGTTGCCTATTGGTAAGTGGTCATTTATGAAGCACCGTTTGGATTTTGGCACTTACATCTAGTGGTGTTGACGGGGCTGGGAGGTCTACTCCACCCTCCCTTTTTGTATTTACTAGAAGTTAAGGCAGAATTGTGTAGAACACTTCATAAGGCTTCAAGACACCTCCATCCTTGTTTCTCAACAATAGATCACTTAAGAATAAATTCACCTTTTAACTTTATGCAAATGAGCTTCTCAGTGCAGCAGGGGCGTGGTCATTCCTGCCGATGCACGTAATTTCTTCCATTCACAGATTTTTTTCTGCAGGAAAGTCAACATAACGAAAGTATTGCATGATGGCAAAAAGTAGGAAACTTGCAGACATTACCCCGTTCCTGCGCATGAAATACTCATTTAAATAACGATAAATTTTCTCTAAAAAGGCCAGATCACTGGGAAGCAGGAAGAATATATCTGAAGAATTAATAAAAGAGCCATATACACTACTGGTTTTACATGTGGGGTGACGTGGGAGCTGTTGGGACTCCCTTTAAATGACTGTCTGCCTCTTTGCAAAGCATTCTTCTCCAGTGAAGAGGGACCTCAAAAGGAGAGACCAGCTGAAGTCACATGGAGAAATGATTGCTCCGAAAACCACCCAAAAATTCTATATTTTGCCGAAATTTTAACTTTTCATTTTTAAAAAGGGGCATTTCCATTTCAGCAAATACAAGTTGTTTGTGTAATAAAGTTATACAATTTTCCAATATACCCTCTGTATTAATCCCTCGCGGTTTCTCTGCTTGCTGTCATTCTATAGGAAGCTTCTAAGTTTACTTCCAAAGGATAGAAATCTGTTCATGGTCACACAGATGCACATCTCCGATTACTCTCCATAATACTAGTGAGCTGTGCAGCTGTGTGACATCACACGACCAGAGATAGATCTCCATCCACTGGAGGTAAACAGAGCGGCATATAATCGCAAATGCCAACTTATTGCTAGCACTTCCGATTATTTTTCCCAATCCGCCACCTTCACGCCAGTGGGCAGGCCGGGAGTGGGCTGGTGCAGGGCGTTACAGTCCCCACACCTGCGCACTCACTGCAGCTGGTGACATTTTACATGCGCCATCATAAATATCCCCCAGAAGCTTCCTATACAATGAAAGCAAGCAGAGATCTAGAAAATTGCGAGGAATTGATACAGAAAGTATATTGGAAAATGGTATAACTTTTCATTATACAAACACAATATATAACTATAATATGCATTTGCAGAAATTGGAAAACCCCGTTAACCAATGCATTGCAGCTTAAGAATCTGCAGCATAAATTGACAAGCGCAGGACTTGTTCTACAGCGTGTGAATGGGATACGTATAACCGCTGCAGATGATGGGGGTCGGCCACTGGAGAATTGGACACGGGTGTAAAGGAATTTAAAAACGGTTTGGGATTTCTGTGATAAAAAGCAAAGCAAAAATCCAGCAGCAGCAAAAATGTATCCAAGGAGAATCCTCATTACGGGAGCCATAGTGCACGCTCCAGGTACGTTTATGAATATGGACGAGCAGTGACAGCGATTATCAGAGCGTGCGCTACATAAAGTGCTTCTACATTTGCGGTTACAGAATCAATACAAGACCAGGAGACTGATGTTTGAAAGAAAAAAACCCTCATCTCTGTAGACACACACAAAACAGCTGGATCAATAGGCAAAGTCTCTCTGCCCGACGTATGAAATGTGGTCATCTAAACAAGCTCCAGTACATGCGTCTCCCCATCGCAGGCCCGGGCTGTGCCGCAGTCAGAGCTGGGATGTAAATGCTGAGTAAGGGTTATGTAAGCCGCTTCCAAGATGAAACCACAGAAAGTTATCCATCTCACTACGGAAATAGCTCCTGCCCCATCCCTGCTGTCTGGCTGCTCTATTAGAGATCTTCAATGGAGCAGGTGGTTCCAGTACATGTATAATTGGACTGTGCCGGTAATTTAGATGTACTTTACATAATATATTAAGGAATAGGAATGTCATGTTACAATAGTCAGAAGATAGAGAATGCAGCTCACAGATAGAAATACATTGTAACGAATGCTCACTAATACAAAAAAATAAACACTAAATGTTATGACACAATCCCTTGTCATACATTCTACAAATAAACGTGTTGGATTAGGCATACAAAGAGTTTTCTATTAAAGATAAATGGATTCTGGTAAGGGTTATAATTTTTTTTTTTTTTTTAAAAAGCCCTCCCCAGCACAACTATCGTATTCTTCGGACTAGAAGGCGAACAAAAAGTACTTTGATTTTCTCAGAAACCAAAAGGTGCGCCTTCTAGTCCAGTGCACCTTATATAAAAGAGCCGTACTTACAGACAACAGCTGCCTTAAACTGTGCACAGGTCTGCCACCTGCTGGTCATTCATCCCTATAAGCAGGTGCGCCTTATATATGAACCTAGAAGTTTTAGCAGGCATTTATTGATGGTGCGCCTTATAATGCGAAAAATTTGGTAATACATTTTAATAATAGCCTTTAAAAGGCTGATAGACTGTATGCAAATGAGGCCGAGGGTAAGGCTCTGTAGGGGACGGGTCAGCAATGCTACAGCAGCTCTTATTCAACACTCGATTTGAGTCCTCATGCAAAATTGCCTGTAAAGAACTTCACGTCTGCTGGCTGGACTGTAACGCAAGTTCTACAGTGCTTGAAACTGGCAGGCAGTTACAATTTTTTCAATATATTTTCGTATAATGAATGGCCTCCCATGTGTAGTAGTAGTGCATGGAATTGTGTTTATGTACGGACCCGTGTGCACCTGTTCCAGCACTGCCCATCCGTTTACAGAAGGCACACCCATCCATCCTCTGCCATGCGTCAGGTGCAGGTACCCAAAACTTTTCAAGCTTTCCAATTAAACCTTTGAGAAAAAAAAAAAAAACACACATCCTTTTTATGCTAATGAGCCTTCTTGTGCACTGGGGGTGGAGCGGCGCAGGCCCACCTATATTCTTCTATGTATACTTTGAATATGTATGTCAATCATTGTGCCTGGAGACTCGTTGTGCGAAAGTGATAGAAAGCGTAGAAAGAATAAAAAATGAGCGCACAAACTAACAGCGCCCTGCCCCCTGTGCACCTACAAGCTCATTTGCATAATGGGTAAATATCGAATTCTCTGAAACGACAGACTGCAGGGTAACAGTATAACTGCAGGGGCACAATGTGGTTTTACTTGAGAGGTGATTTGGAGGTTGTTAGAAGTAGGGAGTGAGATCAGGAAAAGATAAAAGAAATAATAGTCTGTAAATACTTTCATCTCCTTTGCATTAAAACAAATGTGCTCCACAGACTGTACTCAAAAACCTCATACGTTAGTGAAATTTATATTGGTGTATTCAAATCTCCTCCATATTTCTCCTGGAGACGACCTGCTACTCAGCGTCTGCTTACCTCATTATGTAAATGAGCCTCCAAATCTCAGCAGCAGAAGGTCCGCGTGAGAAGATCAATAACTGTAAATCACGACTTTTCTGCGATGCTTTGGAGATTTGCTGCCGTGAAAATGTAAGTCATTGTAATTCTTTTATTACAGGAGTAACTTTTTTGGAGAGCTCGCTCAAAGGACAGAAACATTCACGTCCGTCTGCTTCTCGTTTACCGGATTACAGTAATCATTACTGTAATGTGTGAAGGGGAGGGCCGCCTTTCTGCCATACATAAGGGGATTTATGGCACTCGGCTTGCCAAGATTGGAAAGAACATTTCGTTGGATTTGAAAATGGACTCCAAATTAGCAGGAACAGTCATTTCGAGAAGGCGGCAACATGGACGCCAATGACATGGTTGTCCAATTCTGATTTACATTCCAAGACGTTATACTATATGAGCTCTGTGCCTCGCCTAGAAAACTAGTTTCTGTAAGACAATATTCCCAAATCCATGGGTCCAAGTATATATAGGATAAAACACAACCGGTCTGCCTACACAGCACCATACCGGAAGGCCATGATTATAATCCCATCAAATTTACAGGAATTGTCCAGAGAATAAAAAACATGTCTGTCTTTCAGAAACTGCTCTACACCTGACCATGGCTAGTGTATGGTATTGTGGCTAAGCTCCGTTCATTTCTATACCATGTTCAGGTTAGTTGCTGTTTTCGGAGCCCCCAAATACAATTTAAGAATGGTTTGGAATAATACCTAAAGAACAGACTTAAGTATTTTATACCCCACCTAACAATTCGGGATATCCTATCTTAGAACCAATGACATGGGCGTTGCCTTTTACACTGGATTTATCCCTCGAGAAGAGGGGGTCAGGAACTATGGCTCACGAGCCAGATGTGGCTCTCTTTTGATCCAGGTCCAAGACCCACACAGCGCTGATCACTGGACATCCTTTGTGTGACCCAAGCGCCGTAGTTGCTTAGGTGAAGGCACCTGGGTCAGAGAGGAGTGGACAACCCAGGTGCGGTCTCCTAAGCAACAAGGTGGCGGCTGCAGGGAGCTCAGGTAGGAGTTTTTTCTTTTTTTGCTGTGGCTACCCATCTACGGGCAGGCTTATGTTGTTGGGGCTACCCATCTACTCGAGGGCATGTGCATATTGTATGGCTCTCATGGAATTACATTTTAAAATAAGTGCCATTAATAGCCCTTTCATCCAAAAAGGTTACCAACCCCTGACCCAACTTATCAGATGGTAAAGATGAGCGATGCTAGGGAGGAAAGCCTAACATCTTGGGCCAAGGGGAAAATATACAGAATGAAGAGGCAACCACAGATCTGCTTAGTGAAATTGATCTGAAAGCACGGTAAGTGGTTGGGCCGATTTTCCCTGCACATGGCAGATTTTAAGAATTTTACCTAAAACACAAACTAAGCAGTACTTGGCTCAAGTATAGTGCAGCTGAGCTACAGTATCCGGGGTCATCCACTACATAGAAGGCTAAAGCAGCGCCAGCACCTGCCACTCATTCCTATTCGCTAACCATGACCTTACCTAAGGTTACGCCATTAATCGGGGTTGAGCCGAGACAAATTGTAACAAAACACAATCTAACTATTCTTAACAATTCTGGTCCCCACTGCACAGCACTTATGTACCATGACACCACCACAGAAAACACTAGTGGCTGAGAAAACACTAATCACTGACTGAGGCGGGTCACTACTAGAGACAGTGATTGGCTGAGCCGCCTATTCCCTTAGCGGTTCCGGAGACGCACAAAAAGTGTAGTACAACGGGGACCAGAATTGTTATGCACAATTTTATGTTACTGTCCCCCCGCAGACCTTTTCTTGGCATTTCTTCTGTAATGGTCTGAATAAATTGGCAAAAAGTGGCAAATAATCCCAAATACAAATTGCCAGCCATGAATTTTAAGACCATTTAAGGGCACGCACAACTGACACAGGGAAGGGTAAAATGAAACTTTCAATTTATTCACATCCTCTTCTACAAAAAAAAAAAAGATGATACTCAGACACACCTCAGGAAAGTTGACAGGTTCTATTTTAAAGGGAAACAGTCATCAGGATTTTATACTTCAAATGGTATTTTTAAATCGCAAATCCCAATCTGATTAATAATTAACATTACTAGTACCACTCAATTTTAAAAGTAGATTAAAGCGTATCTGGCTGCAAACTGTATTGAGTCAGAGGGTTGTCCAAGACATCATTATCAATGCTCTCCCTGGGACGTGAGCTGACAGAGATTGGCTTGCAGCACTGGGTCAAGCACAAGTTTGTGTTGAGGGAAGGGGTGGGGGGGAGCAGTGAGGAGATAATGATGACGACACAGGGAATCACAGCCGTCTAACAGACAACCCACCCCACCCGATGCAGTTTGCTGCCAGGGACCCTGGTATACTTTATTTACTATAAGGTGGGTGGAGCCATTAAGGTTTATAATTAAAAAGCAGATTGGGAATTACTATTAAAAAGGCTATGGGAACCTGTCACAAGGAGAAATGCAAAATCCTGATGACAGATTTCCATTAAGGATTTATTCTATCAATATATTCTTCCATGCTATAGAGTTATTGCCGTAATACTCTCTGGAAGAGGTCACCCCATGTTACAGGGAGGCTTTGAAGCCTGATAGAAAAATAATATAACAAGTTATAAGAATTTAAATGGCAAAAGATGCCGCAATTTCTCGGGGACCTTCTCCCGGAGGATTCTTCTATTCATGGCAGAGGGCAGTTATCATCGTTCATGATTTCCCATATAGTAGCCCCTGTCCCCGAGGCTTTCCTGCTATCATGTAAACTGGCAGATAACCGCCGATTCCTGGCAATGTGCTGCGCTATTCATTACAGGGAAATATTTCCATTTAGAAGATGTTAGAGAGAATTTCATGAAAACACATTCAGACATTAGCCAGCTCGTAACACTGATCAAACAGCTTGACAGATATAATCAGATTTGGGAAACAAATTGACAATATCATTGAGATATTCAGCTATATATCGGAATATCATTCCATGAGGGACTATGTCTAGTCTTAAAATTTTCAGTAAATAATTCACTAAAATTCCTTTATTTGACAAAGTTGAGAAATTCTAATACCGATGTTATCTAAAACTTCAGTAAACTAGAAGCCCATGTAACATGTAAGTGAGACACCCAGCCCCAGCCTAGAACATTCATCGTAGCCCCAAATTCTAACCCATCTGCTATGCAAGACCACACGGCTGGAAAGTGACAAAATATAAGCACCTTGTTTGTCCATCGTCTCTATCAAACACTCAGACTAAACTCATATTTGTGCTCCAATGTCACCTGAATAAAGCAAACTGAATAAACTTTAAATTTACATTATGTACCCAATTAATGCCTAAAAAATGAGATTTTCTGTAAAGTATTTCTTCCCGTATCTGTTGGGAGTCCGCTCCCATCTACTCCTCAAATCAAAGTGCGTGGTTGATACTTTTAAGGCCACCAGACCCAATACCAAAGGGGAAAACATCCAAAAGTCCTTAAAAAAAAAAAAAAATTCCAAACCAAACAAGGTTAAGGATAATGCACTAAGTTAAGATTGGACGTCACCTTGAAATTCAGAATTTCCTCTGTGCACTTGGCTCTTAAAAGGGAAGACAGAAGAAGAAGAAGACAGAAGTTGGTGTTTAAAAGATTAAAATTTCAAAAACACCATATAAACAGACATTTAAAAGAAAAAATATTCGCATATACAGCAACCTTGACACCTGATAAAAAAATAGCACTCTGGGTGACAGGTTCCCTTCAGTCTCATGATGTCTCATCACAAAATTAAATGGTCAGTCAGTAACATCTCTGCCTGCTGTGAGGACAGTAGAGATTTGAGTAGCGAGGGAAAAAAAAGAAGGGTGAGCAAATCTAAATATGCCAAGTTATATGGAGGAGACATCCCAAAAAAGGTGCTGCCTTCCTTCCATTGTGGAGCTACAATAAAGTAACAAACCTACAAGACCTATCCTGTATGTAACCCGAGGACTGCATGCTATATATATTACAGGCAGTCCCTGGGTTACGTACAAGATAGGTTCCATAGGTCTGTTCTTAAGTTGAATTTGTACGCAAGTCGGAACTGTATATTTTATAATTGTAGTTCCAGACAAAATTTTGCCCCAGTGGCAATTGGAGTTTCAACATTTTTTGCTGTAATGGGACCAAGGATTATCAATAATTCTTTATTTATATAGCGCAAACAGATTACGCAGTGCTGCACAGAGAATGTCAAATCGGTCCCTGTCCCCATGGGGCTCACAATCTAAACAACCTGGGAAACCCACGCAAACACGGAGAGAACATACAAACTCTTTGCAGATGTTGACCTGGGTGGGATTTGAACCCAGGACCCCAGTGCTGCAAGGCAGAAGTGCTACTCACTCAGCCACCGTGCTGGCCTAATCAATAAATCAACATTACAGACACTTTACAGCTGATCATCATTTAGACTGGGACTAAAATAACACATCCAGAGAGCTTCACCAGAGGTCATAGTGGGCAGAGGGGTCCGTCTGTAAGTCGGGTGTCCTTGGGAACCGCCGGTATTTAGATATAGGTAGAAAGTCACCTCAATTATTTGCACCTAATCAAAACTATTCGGGTAAAATATATGTATAGATATTGTCCTGATACATATGAACAAGACATTCTCTAAGCAGTGGCTGAACTGGCCAGACATCCAGATCTAAGCGGAGTCTATGGCCGGGTGACATCTCACTCCCCCACTCGTAATTTTCATAAGCAGTTCAACCACGAGTAAGAAAACGCTTGCAATCTTTATTGGCATTTCCTCTAAGAGCCGATATTCAATAAGCCATATCTGACAAGTCCTCCAGCGATGGCGTCTAACAAGGCAGAGCTATTTTTTCAGGAACGACAGACTTAAATCAACCTTCTCTCAATACTCCGGCAGGAAGTCTTCATGGGAATCAATCTATTTAATCAACTTTTCTCGTTGTGCAATTTTCTTTGGCGGAGATTTATATCTGTCGGTGGATGGTTACATCAAAATAGAGATTTACAACCGTAAGTAAACCTTTATGCAGAGTGTAGTGCAGCGAGCGCTCTATTATACACTGATTCATGCACCACATTAACTACACTATGACATCTAATAAAGGAAATGTCTGCTTTAGTGCACTTCTTCTTTAATAGTTACGATACAGGATAGATCATAAAATGTAATGCTCAGACTCTGCAACAAAGTTACATGTCTCATGCAGTACCAGTTTTCACCACTGCCAGTGCAGATAAATACTATAGGTGACAATGAAACAGCGCCCCCACCCTAGGCCGAACCTCATTAAGAACAACACAATGTACACTGCATAAAAGGAAGGGAACAGTAAAATACCACATCCAAGATGTCAATAAATGAAATATTCCAATTCTTTATTTATTACATAGTGGAACGGGTCGAGAACAATAAAACATAATAATAATTAATGAAAAACAATATGAATATCCCATGTAGCTCTGGTTTTGGAATGATACTCAAAATCTATGTAAAAATCAAGTTTCAGGCTGATCCAACTTCTGTGAAAATGTCTCAAGAAAACGAAACAAGGTGCGTAGTGTGTTTAGCCTGTATGACCTCAGAACAAAGCCTGGGCATTCTCCTGATGAGGTTCAGTAGTGTCTGTAGCCTCCACGTGCCTGTATGACCTCAGAACAAAGCCTGGGCATACTCCTAATGAGGTTCAGTAGTGTATGTAGCCTCCACGTGCCTCTATGACCTCAGAACAAAGCCTGGGCATGCTCCTAATGAGGTTCAGTAGTGTATGTAGCCTCCACGTGCCTCTATGACCTCAGAACAAAGCCTGGGCATTCTCCTGATGAGGTTCAGTAGTGTCTGTAGCCTCCACGTGCCTGTATGACCTCAGAACAAAGCCTGGGCATTCTCCTGATGAGGTTCAGTAGTGTCTGTAGCCTCCACGTGCCTGTATGACCTCAGAACAAAGCTTGGGCATGCTCCTAATGAGGTTCAGTAGCGTGTGTAGCCTCCATGTGCCTGTATGACCTCAGAACAAAGCCTGGGTATGCTCCCGATGAGGTTCAGTATTGTTTGTGGCTTTCACTTGCGGTTTCACCCTCCCTACAGACCTACAATGCCTGAACATGCTCCAGATGGGGCCCACTAGAGTGTGTGGCCTCCACATGCCTGTTAAACCTCCCTACAGCTCCCAGGCATACTCCGGATGCTCTCCTGAGGGCCAGGATGAATGAATTAGTGAACACATGGACAGTGTGTGGTGCAAGATGGCATTTGTGGATGGAAGAAAACTTAATGTTCCCGATATGCTTGATTGGACTTCAGTTTGGGGAACAGGCAGGCCTGTCCACAGCATCAATGCCTTTACCATGGAGGAAATGCTGAGACACTACAGCTACATGAGGCCTAGCATTGTCAAGCATCACAAGAAAACCAGGGCCCAGTGCACCTGCAAATGGTCCCACAACGGGTCTTTAGATACCATCCCGGTAATCAATGGCAGTCACACTAAAAGTAAAAATGACCATGACAGCCAAAAAGGAGAACTGAGAAATTGTCAGTGGTCACCACATACAGAACCACTCCTTTAAAGTTGTTGCCTTGTCAATACCACCAGTTGTCTATTCCATTTGCACATTAGCAGTAGATTTACAATCAGTGTTGATTCATAACTGGGCAAGTTAAATTCACAGCTGCGTCATAGTCTTGGAGTTGCATTGTGTTTATAGAACGTCTACAACCAGTTTTGCTAATGGCAAACACATCCTACTAAGACTTCTTTTTATTGTAACCGTAGACTCTACGGAAATATAGAGTTATAAAAATTATACTAATCGGCCTGGGGAGCTCCGCCTGTCAGCTGTTCTATACACGGTAGATGGGCAGGAGCAGACGGGACTACTAGCAGAACAAGGGAGTAAATAAATCAGAATACAAGACGCTATGGTGATGTAGCCGGAGCGCCCCAGACCGATTGGTATAATTTTTATAGCTCTATGTTGCCATATTCACTTTTTCCGAGCATTGTATATATTACTGAATAATGAAATACCTCACAACTTTTTAAACAGACTTTAAGACTCAGCACCTTAAAATGTCAACTTACTGTCAGTGAAGGTGGAAGCTTTTGGCATCAAACCCACGATGCAATAGACCTGGGCTGCAACAAAATAGTGTGATCAAAAAGGTAAAAGTAAAATGTATAAAAATAGCATGAACGAGGGACTGGGGGCACAGTGAAAACACACCCCGATCCATGGATCAGCCCATATTTTCTTTTGATTTATATAAGCAAGCACATTTTATTTAAAAAAAATATTCTTTTAAGTTAAGTTAAAGCCTCACATGTCACGAAAAAAAAATAAAAAAAATGTTTTTAATTAAAGCAACTCCAAAGATATATTTATTTAAATGAAGAGCAGGAAGGCAAAAACTGACCTTGACATTCAGGCACCAATGACCCCTTGTCACAAAAAAGCGGTGGGAAAAAAAAATAATAATAATAAAAATAAATAATATTATTATTATTATTATTATTATTACAATAAAACCTGTAGCCTGTGAGCCAGATAATTATCATCCTTTACATGTCGCATGGCCTGTAAAAGGGTAGGATGAGAGCAAATTTGTAAAGATAAATAAAAATTATAATCTTTATAATTCTAGATAATTCTAAATACACAAAATGGTTTTAAATATAAACATTTTAAATAAATTGACCATTTTATTAAAATTACTACTTATTACATCATATATTTGTCCATATTAATGCATTGCACACATGTAATTTCCATAACCTTGAGGTGCGCACTATACGATTTCTTGGAACCATCTTGTTACGTGTAATTTACTGCCCTTGCAGATTGCATAATACAAATGACACCTCTATATTGACACTTTAATTCCTATTGGGTGATGATCTTTCAGAGATAATTAGACCCTTGATTAAAGAAGAGGTGATAAATAATAGGGTGTGAAGCCTACGAAAACAAACACGTGCTGACCAAGCAAAGAGGTTAAAGAAAAAAACCTGAGAACATGTCCATGATCTCCCATAACGATCCTAATCATCAGCCATTGTCTCACGCTCTCACGAACCATTAACTTGCCGTTTCTCTCCACGAAGGAACAAATTACAAAATACGGAAAGCTTGTCGTGTCATTTCAGGTGACCACGTTCTCACAGACCTAATCACTGACAAACTTACCAGATCAATATGGAAATGAAGCCGCTTTCATGGGACTTAATTGGTGGCGTATTGAATAAAAGAACCAGGGAACCATTGCGGGCGGTAAACCTTTGCTTCCTTGCGTCTAAACATTTTGTATTTATTGTGAAGCAAAAACGCAAGAAAAAGAATTATGAAGTCAACAATAGCCTCCAAATCACACTTGGAGCAGCCTCGCACTGCTGACATGTTCACATCATCCTATAGGTACAGCACCTGGACCCGATGTGTAACCTAGAAATCCAATCACATGGGGCCCAACTGCACTACTATGGGAAATATGCAGACCACAACTTTCCATATCACTTGTTAGTCACCAATCAGAAAACTTACATTCACCAACACCGGCAAAATCCCCTCCAAAGTGTACTTATCCATTTTACAAAATTTTGATCAGTGTCACATTCTCCAAAATTGGCCTTAGTAAAGGGACAATCAATCTTCATATTTCTTGAAGTGCTAGAACCCAAGATTTATGCCTTCCTTCGAAAACGGCACATTACTACAGATCAGCATTCCCAAATCTTACAGAACCAAAAAAGTAAGAAAAAAAACCTGAGCTCAAGTCAAGTTTGCCCTTAACTGTCCAAATAATGATTACCCATTGAAGTCTTGCCAAGGAGCAATCAAGTGTCCTATTACAGAACCTCGATTCTTCCAAGGTCCTCTACTCGGACAAATGACAGAGTTATCCAATGTAAAGTCTTTGTAGACCACCATCGAAATCTCAGATTTACACACAAAGTGCCTTTCTTGAAAAGTGGAATGCCTGCATCTCTGCCCAAGTGCGTCTCATCCAGCCGGTGACATCCTTCCCAGAACGTTTCCCGCTTATGTCCAAGTCCCGCCAACGACTGGCCACGAGACACTGAGGCGTCAGTCAAAAGGAAGAGGCCTGTTTCACTGGCAGCCCAGGAGAAAACTTGACTCTTCTATTCAGAAGTTGACTCATGCCCACTCATTTTCATTAAAAGAAAAACGTTTGTAATTGAGGTACAGTACAATTTTAGGCAATATGGGGAGGACTTTTAACTCTTTACCAGCAGGCATGGCAGGTGTGAAGGCTTAAATTCTTTAATTGAAAAACCTTTGTACAGATCTACATATTTAAGAACGCCATGGCAAATTTCATAAAAATTAAAGAAAGCCAAGCCAGAAACCCAAAAGACCTCACCATAGAAAATAGGAACCATGGGGTGTTTTTATCACCAAATGGGGCACCTTCTTCATTGTTTACGGTAGATCCTTTGATATAGAATGAAAGCAGAATTGAACAATGCAAGTGTTAACATAGCCAAAAGGGATAGGCTACTGTGCATCAAGAATATTAAAGGGAAGAGAATACAAGAAAAAGTTGCCACTACTAACAAAGAACATTACATGACAAATAATTATGTCCCCCACCTCACAACAACAAGAGGTTGAGCCACATCACCGGTACCTGTTTTTCTATTTTTGCAGCAAATTGTGCTGGAAATTTAATTAAACCATTATTCTGTGCCCTTCCTGCAGTGACATTATATCTGACACTCCCCAATTATCCATAAGCTTTGGCTGCCTGACTAATGATAGGCTTATAATTACTTCCCTGGGGGGGAGAACTTACGAGACCCCACAAATAGTCTCATCTCGTAAGGGAAAAATGAAAAAAGTTCCTGTAAGCAAGGTTAACGCGCACGTTGTAGCAAAACAAGTAAGGAGTAGTATGCAGCGTAACACAGCACTGCAAAAGTGTAAGACTGGACGTGTGATGTTTTATTTATGAAGCAAAAGCGGATTCTGCACCGCTAAGCGCTTCTACAAGGTGCTGGAGTTTAACTCATTCCAACTCCACACAACCCCAAAATACCTCTCTGTGAGTAATAAATGAATTGCTCAAGTTCGAAACGCGTAGGTCCGCAGCACTATGCATTACTCTACCATTTTAATGAAGATCTAAATAAAAGTATTTTAATTCAGATTGGAGTGCCGGATACAACTCTTTCTCCCATTACAATTTGTCAACAGAACACCTAAGTATGAAAGATATATCCACCGAATCCGAGTGAGCGAGCCGCATGCTCAAACCTTTTTCTATTTTCCCAAAATACCTCTCACCTTTACACCTGGGACAACCTGGTAAAATAAATAAATAAATAAATAATATATATATATATATATATATATATATATATATATATATATATATATATATATATATTATAGTAAGTACAGACCTAAAGAACCTTCTACGTAACCCGGGGATTGTCCATTTCATTAGAAATACAAATATTCCCTACACTAGACATATCAGGAGGAGGGATGAGTTCTCTGTAATCCCAAGAACCTTGAGGTTGAATTCTTTAAGAAGCCCATTTCCTATTCACACAGTAATGAATCAAGTTATGTTAATTTATGTGGGGTCAGGACCCTGTAACCTGAAAAGCTACTCCAGAAATGTGCAGCTTCTGCATGCAGCACAGCCAGGTGCCAGTAGAGGAGAATGACACAGCTGTGATCCACAAGGCGCTGTACAGAGAGACATGGAAATCATAGACCAGCCGTACAAGCGTGTAATCAGCGCAGGCATAGACATTTTTTTTAGACATTTGCATACTTTTAAAAAGCCAATATGTTAAGCTGTACACTTAGCACAAGTACCCGCGTCCAAATTATACTGAACGCCATTCCAGCTTCTATTCAGCAAGCGTTAAACAGGGACTTTAGCAGCAATAAGACTGATGGAAGTGAAAAAAGTACGTCATCAATTCATTCACAAAAACATACAAAAATAAAATGGATTTTAAATAGACTGGCCGAAGCAATCCATTTCAGATATTAAGTATGTCCCATTCATGTATGGAAAGACTCCAACTACGTAGCTCAAGACTTTCCTGAGATCGCATTCATGTCCTTCTCTTGTGTTCACATTCACAAAAGGGGTCAGACACTTCAGAGAAATATTCGGAAAGTAGGTTTTACCACAAGGCCTTCTTAGGTTTGTTGAAAACTGGTGCAGAAGACTAATGGGACCTCCTAAAACAATTATCTGTCCCAATGGAGGATACGGATTCAGACTATTGTTCCCTCCTCGGGGGGGGGGGTTAATAAATGAAATGCCGGGGAAGCCGCAAGGCGCTCTGGTGCCGTCAGCCTGAGCACCTCCGGCACTTTCACAAAGTTAATATTTCGTTATTAAAGATGCCAGAAAACTTGTAAAAAACAAGCCCCCCCATCCCCTACATCAGTGATGGCAAACCTTTTAGAGGCCGAGTGCGCAAACTACAACAAAGACCCGCTTATTTATCGGAAGGTGCCAATAGGGAAATTTAATTTGTGATTTATACTCCCTTCTCTGTCACAGTTTTCATTGATACCAGCACCCTGAGGACACCAATAAAGCAGAAAATAATCCCAGGTACAGCTGTCACTTTAAAGTACCTCTGCACAGCAAGTCCTGGGCTGTCTGGGACTGCAGGAAGATACCTGGAGTCATCTCTGGTGATGGCCTGAGTGCCCATAGAAAGGGCTCTGAGTGCCACCTCTGGCACCAGTGCCATAGGTTAGCCATCACTGCCCTACATGGACCGAGAAGCCTTTTAAGATGGACACTTATAAGCCTAAAGTTTTTTTAAAAGAAAATTTGAAAACATTAAATAGGATCAAAGCTGCAGCAGCCCCATTAGGTCACTTTACAGCAGTTGTCCATCCAATGTACAGATCCTCAGATTGAGATGCTGAACCCCGAGAGATATTATTGAGCTGTCCTGATGATAAGAGAACAATAGCCACCACTGCTCAGGGCAGACATTAGGGCTGACCAATAAGTTTATCATAGGAAGAGAAAATATATCCCCTTAAACTGTTGCAAACATTTGGATACTTTATTCGCAAGGCGGGAGGTTGTATTTTTGGGACCACCTTTTGGGTGCATATAATTTGGGGTCACATGAGGCAAAATAAGCCAAGAACAAATTTATTTAAACGTCATACCCTACCTAAGGGGGCTGGTAATGTCCTTTCAAGAATTCCCTCATTTGTTTACCTATAAAAAACATCATCAAAAGTCATATGCAAATGAGGTGAGAAGAGTAACTTTAGGAGGATAGAGAGGGAGGTTCACATCAGACACCTACCACACTTCCGGTGTCCTATTAAAGAACCTTATCAGGCTTGTGATGCTGTGACCTACAGGCGGGTAAAGAAAAAGGTGAGAACTGGATCTTTACCTTCAGCTCACATCCCTGTACTCTCCAATGGTTTTAGAAAAAGTCTTAAATTAAATAGAACACCAAAAGCATTGTTGTAGGTACTAAAGAACCCAAGATAGGGGCATCTGAAGTGACACGCCCTCCTTTCCGTGACTCATCTGAGGAAGAAAAGTGACTCTTCTAAGCTCATTTTCATACAACTTGCTTTTTTTTTCTATTATTATTTTTTATTCACACCCTCCATGAGGTGTAAGTAGTCTGATCAGGTAAAATTGCTGACAGGTTCCCTTAAAGGTAAATGAGAGGGCGTCCCCGAGCTCAGTGTGACTTGTGCATCCGTGTAAGTACTATCCCTGTGCAAACTATAGGTTCCAGCCTCCACCTATACCCCATTTCTCAGCCCGTTGTGCTGATTGTGATGAAGAGGGCTGATATTTTGCTGTGAACATATACACTTTGCTATTCTGACCTTTTTGCATAATAATAAAAAGTTAATATTTTTCACAGCGGTTCCCTAAATTAGTTTCCATTTTTATCATTTCGCAGTACAACATATTAATTTATGGCGAGAACGTGGCTCTGGGTCACACATCATCGTCTCAGAGACAGAACAATGCGCCTTTCCACTTGCATGAATGTGGATAGAGATAGAGGCTGGATGTCCTTGCACTGTACACCGCTCTTTATTGCCTCTGGGAATCCGACCATTTCCCACATTACATATAATAATTCGGTTAGGAGTCTTGTGGCCGCTAATACACTGGTTTAACAATCCTCTCGGAGCTGGCCGCCGGCCGCCATGGTTTCGCCCTAGGACCACATAAAAGGTTCCAATCCCGAGTAGAAAGTGAATTTCCCCGGACACAATTATTAGGTATCACTACAAGAGCTGCCATTTCAGTAGCTTTTAACAAAAATGAGACAAAGCCGAGGAGAAGTATGAAAATTCCAGACGCAGCGGATTAAACGCATTAATCAATACAGGGCTTGTACAAGTGGATAGCTCTCCTGTCCAATTCCTTGTCTTTGTACAGTACCATCGCCTATTATAGCACGCGATTTCTAATGCCGCGGACTGGGAATCAATACTGAAGTTAATTGAGCACAAGTTTATCAATCTGTAACCCTTTCTACGCAGAACCACATTCATCAGGGTGATGGCTTTTAATAAGTCCTGGGCCGGTGTACATGTACCACAATGCCATCTCATCCTCTGATGGTGGCACGATGCCAACACAGCAATGACTCCAACAGCTGTATCACCACCGACTGGCCGGGCGCCCAATGACGGGTCTCTGCCATGGTAGTGACTTACTAGCAACTGGTTATGGACAGGCGAGGTGGCTGAAGGGGAAGGAGACTTGGCAGAAAAAAAAAAAAAAAAATAGATATTTCTTATCAGCGGCTTAAAGGGGTTGTCCACTCTAAATAAAAAATATCAATTATGTGATTAATAAAAAGTTATACAATTTTCCAATACACTTTCTGTATCAATTCCGCATGGTTTTTTAGATCTCGACTTGTTGTCATTCTATTGGAAGTTTCATTGTTTACTTCCTGTGGATATAAACCAGTCCATGGTCATGTGATGTCACACAGGTGCACAGCTCGTTAGTTCTCCATGGTCATGTAATGTCACACAGGAGCACGGCTCGCTATATATCCATGATCATGTGATGTTACACTGGTTCACTGCTCGTTATAGCTCACAGCTCTGATTACTCTGTGATATAATGAGCCGTGCACCTGGGTGACATCACATTTTTCTATTAGATGGATGTAAACAATGAAGACTCCTTTAGAATCACAGCAAGTAGAGATCTAAAGAACCATTAGGAATTGAGAAATAATACTGTATTGGAAGTTCTTTAAGTTTTCATGATACAAACAATAACATTTATTTGCTGAAACCGGACAAGCCCTTTAAGAGAAGTTCACAGTCACACAGACGTAAACAATCAACATCAAAGAAAGGGGGTTCACATCAGCCCAACCCTGCAATGTGATTAAGGGGTGCCAAGGAGCTGGCATGGCATACTGTAATTCAATGTGTTATATAGGTGCTCAAGGTACAGCATGTTGATGTCCCATAGTTGAACATTACAATGATAATAAAGTGATAAAAAAAAATTATATATTTGCTACATTTCCCCTCATTTATTGTATAAAAAAAAAAACCACAAAATGGTTATCAAATATTAATAAATTAATGGCAAAATTAATAATGCAGAAAATTTACATTTTTGAGGAGTCAGAGGGTAAAATGAAAAAAAATAAAACTTTCAAATCATTTCCAGACAAGAACATTTTTTCTAATAAGAGATGCATAATCAATCACGTATTGATATACAGAAGAACTTAGAACACATGGCAGAGAACCAGACCATTACCGGGATAGAAAAAGAAACGGTTAAATATTATTTCAAACTGTTTTATAACATAATGGGCTTAGATTTAGAAATAAAAAATATTTTAAAATCCATCCATTCAAAGGGTTCATAATGGTCTTAAACGTGTTATCCCGTCAATACAAGCCATGTTACTCCATGATCAGTAGTAGTATACATACAGAGGCAGCTGCCAATCTAACCACTGGACTCCCAAACATAGATAAATCAAGGATGCAAATCAAGAGATAGATTTTTTTTTTTTTTTTTGGGGGGGGGGGGGGGGGATTAGTATCAACATGCACCACTTCTCCTGATCTATGACAATCTACCACTAGATAGGAGACTATGCACACACTACTCTTCTACAGCTCTATAACATGCTGCCTACTCAGCTCCTTCTGTTCTATAACATTCTGCCTGCAGATATCACACTATGTACAATGTGCTCAGCTCCTTCTTTTCTATAACATGCTGCCTGTAGATAGAAGATGTACAATGTGCACACCTCCCCCTGCCATATACCATGCTGCTTTCAGACAGGACAGTGTATATAATCCGCTCAGCTCCTCCCTCCATATACCATGCTGCCTGCAGACAGTACACTGTATATAATCCGTTCAGCTCCTCCCCCCATAACACATGCTGTCTGCAGACAGGACATTGCATATAATCTGCTTAGCTCCTCCTGCCATATACCATGCTGCTTGCAGACAGGACATTGCATATAATCTGCTTAGCTCCTCATGCCATATAACATGCTGCCTGCAGACAGGACATTGTATATAATCTGTTTAGCTCCTCCCTCCATATACCATGCTGCCTGCAGACAGTGCACTGTAAATAATCCGCCCAGCTCCTCCCTCCATATACCATGCTGCCTGCAGATAGGACACTGTAAATAATCCGCCCAGCTCCTCCCTCCATATACCATGCTGCCTGCAGACAGGACATTGCATATAATCTGCTTAGCTCCCCCTGCCATATACCATGCTGCCTGCAGACAGGACACGGTATATAATCCGTTCAGCTCCTCCCTCCATATAACATGCTGCCTGCAGACAGGACATTGCATATAATCCGCTCAGCTCCTCCCTCCATATACCATGCTGCCTGCAGACAGGACATTGCATATAATCTGCTTAGCTCCCCCTGCCATATACCATGCTACATGCAGACAGGACACGGTATATAATCCGTTCAGCTGCTCCCTCCATATAACATGCTGCCTGCAGACAGGACATTGTAAATAATCCGCTCAGCTTCTTCTACTCGGGCAAATAAGAAATGTTCGATATATCAGGTTTGCATTAAAGAGAGAAATTGTGTCTAATGATATAAATATATCTTTTCATGAAAAACCTACATGAAGTTATTTTTTTACTGAGGTGTCTAAAAATAAGATGAATGTTTGTGTGATCACTGGGGTTCAATCTAAAATTGAATTTGCTCTGAATCAAAAGCTTTTTTTTTTTTTTTAATCAGATTTCACAAGATGATGGAAAGTGCTGTACAACATGGACAATACAGATCTCTGTGGGTGAACGCTCTGACAGCACATCAAGTATTATTGGAGACTTGTGCAATAAACCCAGATCCATCTCCTGGGGCCGGAGACAAAGATTCCTGGCCCACATACCGGGCGCCAACAGAAGCCGCCATGAAAGAAAGTGCAAGATACAACTTTATGATGTATAGAGGCTAGACATCTGAGAGAACATCAACTTCCCTGGTAGAACATGCCACCGCAGACATAAAAGAGCGGCAAATGATGAATTGTCCACTTTTGTCTGGTTTACAAAACCCAATTTCAATTACTGTATTACCCAATTCGGAGTTAATGCAGGGGGTCTCTGAATGAAGACCTTCTAATGCAAGATGAAGTAAGAAGAGAGGCTACAAATATCTCTTGCACTGGAGGATTTTTATTTAGTTCATGATCAGAACAAACGTGTGATATTTGCTTTATCCTGTGGAGGCGCTATAGAGGAGTAGACTGGTTCCCTGACAAATAACAGATGTGACCAGGACCCATGTAACAAAATGGACAGTTCCATGTAGTCATCCGGTACATACATCATATTCTAGGAAAGCTGAGGGGCAATTAGAGGGGAATTCACATGGCAACAGAGCCAGCGGCGATAAAACTTGAGGCTCAGCCTTGGATTATCAGTATACGGTTACTATGTGAACAAACCCCAATACATCCCCAACTACAGGACAGTGCCCAGCTTTCCAAGAATTCTGAATGACAAACTGGTTACATAACCCTACAATACATCCAGGCCATTGAACATCTAGAAACAAAAGCTGGGAAAGCTGCAGCTTTAAGGGGTATTCTCGCCTGGGCATTCACATTCAGTTTGATAAATCTGCCATATATAAACATTTCTTCAATTAGATGTTATTAAAAAAAATGTTCCTGTGTGAAGATAATTTCTCATAAATGTAGTCATTCTGTCCATTAGAAACGAGATGGCTTCCTCGGATACGGCCACGTCTGCTGGAGGGATTGCACAAAGAAACAAATTGTTTTTGTATATGAAATGTCCGGGATTTACTACATGACCCACAGCTGTCCTGTGGTAATGATTGCTGAATTTAGGAGGTCAGACAAGACTCAATAGCTCATGTCTGGCCACCACTGCCAGAGTGTGACGTGGTCGTAACCGAGGAAGCCATCTCGTTTCTAAGGGACAGAATGACTACATTTATGAGAAATTATCTTCACACAGGAACATTTTTTTTAATAACATCCAATTGAAGGAATGTTTATATAAATGGCAGAATAGTGAAACTGAATGTGAATGCCCAGGCGAGAATACCCCTTTAAGTCTCATCAGCCAAATTTTCTTGTTATAGAATTGTTAGCTGGGTGACATAAGGAATGACGAGGTAACACAGACTAATTATTAGATAACATGGCACCCGGGGATTTTAATGACAGTAAGTCAACCAATCTGATAGTGACCAATACATCAGATAGACATGCATCAATCCTGGGAACCTGTGACATCACACCGTAGAGATGAGATCATCATATAAAAATGTATATAAATCATATCCATCACATTAAGGTGACAGTTATAAAAATCATAGTACAATCTGTACAGAGCACATCCATCAATACTGACTAGTGACATCACACCATGATGACATGTTGATCGATGACATCAGAGTACAATTTATACAGAGCAAATCCATCAACCCTGAGAAATTGTGACAAGAGATGAAATTGCTGACATTACTAATTATATAGAGCAGATCATCATAGTCCGATTTATATACAGATCACATAGGCGCCAGTCACTTCTCATATACACACACACAATAAGATATATTTCAGTTACCAGTCCAAAAACAGACGTCTTTGTGGACACTGCTCTAAAGCAAGAGAATGCTTCCCTTCAGAAGACCCTGAGTGCTCTGCACTGGAATGCAGTCTACTGTCCTCTGTTATCAGCCTGGCTGAGTAATGATTTTGAGTGGAGTGGCAGAATAACACATACATGCTCCCATAGCACCTCTAACCCATGCCCCCCAACCCACTCTCACCAATGCATGCACCCCCCACATCAATGGCTCTCTCACCCCCGTGCCCCCTGCCCCCCTCACCCATGTACCCCCAGCCCGTGTATGGGCCAGCAGCAGCAGCAGCTGTCAGGCAGGCAGAGGCGCGGATGCCCGGCTGTACACGGAGGTGTCTGGGATGACATTAGCAGGCGGCGGCGGCGGCTCATCCCCTCCCCCTTACCGAGCTTTCCTCGGGAATCCTCCAGCTTCTGGATCTGGTTCTCCAGAAAGAGCATCGCGACCCCGAAGGTCAGCACCGCCAGCAGCTGCAACTTGGGCGGCATCATAATCCGTAGTAGCCCCATCAACCCAATCTATGGCGACATAACGTGGGCATCGGGGGTAGTGGCGAGAGGCGCTGCCCCCGGCGTACAGAAACACCCGTTCCGCGGAGGAGGAGGCGGGCGCCACAACAGTCTGCGGCTCCAGCGTGATCCGCTCACACTGTCTGTACACTCCGCCGCTCCTCCAGCTCTAGCCGCAGCACCAGCAGCACTAGCGCCGGCCCATTGCGTCTTACGTCACGTCGCCACGCCTCCTACGCATGACGTCGCTTGCCTTCCTCCGTTTTGACGGGTTGCTTGGCAACCAAGCACGGCCATTTAATCCCTTCCTATTGGCTGCAGCGTTTCTCCCGTGATGTGCTGCCTCGTATACCCCGGGGACCTAACCTATAGCTGTCTATGTCACTGCCTGACGGATAAACCGCGACGTTCAAAAGACCCAAATTGTGCATTTGAATACACTGATGCATCCTACTGATACTACATCTCATATTAGATAGGTATTTACATTCACAGCACAAAACTGTATATTCCGCAGAAAATATTTCGAGTCATAATAACTTTAGACAGAAGCTAAAGCTGCGCTCACTTCTATTCATCTCTACGTATCTTGTATCTATGACGCGGCGCTCACAGCTATTCTTCTTCCGGCAGTTATAAGGACAGCACAGGGGTCCTCACACTCAGTACCGGCTCGCAAGATGGTGGCGGACAGGTTGCTCCTGTGGATTGTCGCCGCTCTCCAGGCGGTAAGTGTGACGGTACCCGGTGCTGGGTGTCACCCCCGCCCCTGCATGCTATAACACTGGCACACGGCGTGCCCGGAGGATGCCGGGGGTGAGCGCTGGGAGCATAGCTCGGGTGACGTGGCTCCCGGCCGCTTCCTGTTGGCTCCGGCTTGTATCCTGCTCTGTGCATGAAGCCGGAGCTATGGCTCTCACCGTCCCCGGTGTCAGCTTGTGTGTGATCGGTCACTGCTCACACTGCAGTATACAATATCCATAGCTATAAGCAGCCTGTCCATTCCAAAGGACATGTCTTCAATTATTATTCGTTTTTGAAAAACTAAAATATTCTTTGTTAAACCGATGTTAAAGGGGTTATCCGGGTTTAAATTTTTTTTTATGTCCGGGCTGGGGAGGGCTAGTTAAACATAATAAACATGTACTTACCTCCTCCGGTGCTGCCGATGTCCCGCGCCGCGGCCCGTCTTCTCTGTGCGCCGGTTTCATTACACCGGCGCACAGGGAGCTTCCGGCCGGCCGGAAGCTCCCATGCGCACCATCTCTCAGCGCTTACAACGCTGAGAGATAGGGACGCATGGGAGGAGCCGTCCACATCGTGGACCGGAAGCTCCCTGTGCGCGGCTTCCGTGCCCCTGTAAACAAACAGGGGCACGGATCGAAGGGACCGCGGCGCGGGACATCGGCGCCGCCGGAGGGGGTAAGTACATGTTTATTATGTTTAACTAGCCCTCCCCAGCCCGGACATAAAAAAAAATTTAAACCCGGATAACCCCTTTAATGAAAGGTTTGTTTTTATTTATTTTGTCCACTGATTCTTATTATTCTTAAAGGAAAACTTCCACCATGGATCTACCTATTAAGGTAGATCGGGTGGTAGGTGCATCTGACGGATGTAAGGATAAACTCCTTTTAGGGCTAATCCTTTAGTCCCCACAATCGTTTAGAAAGTTTAATGGCCTTGATATGCACATTTTCTTAGGAGGAGGCTACTGGGGCGTGGAGTAGCCGGAGCGGAGGCTACACATTGCGGTTACTCCACACCCCAGTAGCCTCTTTGATCCTACTACCAGACATCTTCTGGTCCACTCGTCCATGATGCCAGAGTTCTGCGCAGTAGCTCCAGATTTGGAGCCGAGATCGTGCAGCTGCTGCCCTATGTTCTGCGCATACGCGAGATCGCGCAGCTGTGCGCTCAAGATATCTGGTAGGAGCATCAAAGAGGCCACTGGGGCGTGGAGTAGCCGCGCAGCATAGCCTCCGCTCTGGCTACTCAACGCCCCAGTAGCCTCTTTAGAAAACTTGCATTTCAAGGCCATTAAACTTTCTAAAAGATTGTGAGGACTAAAGGATTAGCCCTAAAAATGGCATTACATTCATTACATGCACCTACCTTGTAGGTAGGTTTGCTTTAAAGAAAACCTACCACTTGACCCCGTCCGAAATGACCTCCTCACACCACCCTCTGGGCTCTTTACCACTGACCCCAGGACATACTTTGTTTAGGGACAAAAAAAAAACGATAGTTTAGGCAAAAAAGTATTTTATAATCTATAGAAATGTGGCTTTGGCGCTTTACTTATGTCACCACGGCAATTCTGCACAACCCAGATATTTAATTATGCCCGCCCCATGTTCATTGTGTTCCTCCTCCTTGGACTGAGAGTCGGTGACGGCACTCGGCACTTCTCGCGCATGTGCAGTCAGTGAATCTTGCACAGCTGCAACATTCACTGTCTGCACATGCGTGAGATGAGACGAGTGATGTTACCGGCTCTCGGTCCGAGGAGGAGGAACACAATGAACATGGGGCAGGCATCATTTTTGCTGGGATCAAGTGGTAGGTTTCCTTTAAAGAAAATCCACCATCAAAATCCATCATGATAAACCAGGGACACTTCCTCGTAGATCCAGACGCTGTGACTGTAGTAATCCTATTATATTTGTTATCCAGACATCCTTCTAAAATCAACTGTTAAAATTATGTTAATAAATCTGATGGGCTACCATAGCCCCTCTGATCTGGCTTTACAGGCTGTTATATGGTCTTGCACTCCCTCAGCATTGTGCAGTGAAGACTTCCTGCCCGGGGGGAGGGT
Source organism: Engystomops pustulosus (assembly GCF_040894005.1). Taxonomy (NCBI): domain Eukaryota; kingdom Metazoa; phylum Chordata; class Amphibia; order Anura; family Leptodactylidae; genus Engystomops; species Engystomops pustulosus. The sequence goes on along the minus strand of NC_092420.1, from coordinate 63,198,253 downwards.
GTAGCAGCCTATAAAACCAGATCAGAGGTGCTATTAGTATACATTTGGAGCAAAGGAGGCAGTGGATAACTAATATTAAGTAGATTTGCTTTTGTGTTTGTCTCGGGGTTTGGCTTTAGCTTTGTGGCTTTAAAAGTAGAAAGAGGAAATCTCTTTCTGGAACTTGTGCACATTTATGCAACCATGCAAAACGACGTAGGGTCAGCTCCACCTTGTCGTTGCCTTTGTTTTAGAATTGAGGTTGAAGAGGCTGCATTCAGATACACATCTTTTAACCTTTTATCTCCAGCTTCTTGCACCCTTTGGTTGGTCTCACTCCACTCTTTCTGCTGTAATAATAATAATTTGTCCCCGAAAAGGGGGAAAAGAAGATGTCGCAACCAGTTTGACAAACAGACTGTACATACAATAAAATAAAGACATAAAAATATAAAACCCGAGACATAAAACTGCTAATCACTCCAACCTGTACAATACCGTATACTCATATCCGAAACCTACACTCCTATGCAAATACAAACAGCCATATCCATGACCACTGATTTACAACTCTTGTAGTAGACCACCTTTTTAATATTTGACAAATGGATAGTACATGTCATAAATGATTTTTTTGTATCTATCTGTCCTACATCTAATTTCTTTCAGTCTGCCATTAAAACTGCTTCGCTGCGATTGTAGTTGATTGTACAATGGAGGAGACTGGTCAGTCATCATGCAGGCAAATTTTTTAAGTACACGTCAGTGGAGCATACAATCCTACTGTTCCATTTTTACGCCAATCATGTTCTCCGCTTTTTTTTTTTTTAATAATCTTTCTACATTTGCATTGCATTTGCATAGATCTTGAGCAGACAAACTGTACTGAGACTTCTCTCTTTTACCCCTACTGTTCCTGATTAATTAGTGTCATTAGATTTGGCTCTCTAGTGTCAAATAGGTGGAGCCAGGTTTACTGCTACAGCGCAGGACCACCCATTTGACATAAGTCAATTATCATATTGGGTATTCACAATAATTAGGTGATATCCTGTCAGATGGTTGATACCGGGCTGCAGAAGGCATCCTGGCTTTGTCTGACGGTAGAGATCAGAAAATATTAACATTGGTTAATCAGAAATGGAGGTGGCTGGAGAGAAAATTCTAACCGGAATCATTGGACAACACAAGTAGAAGGCGCTGGAATGTTAATAAAGAAGTAACTGTTTACACTATAAGGCTACATTCATACGAACATATACCTGCCGGGCCGTAGCCGCGCAGCTATATGTCCAGTGCCATGGAGAGGCGAAAGCTCCCTCCCCCGTGTAGGGAGTGGTGCGTATCGCTCCGTGCGCCCGTCGCTGGCCTGCGGGGCACTTATTTACGGCTGCAAGCCTACGGCCTTGTGAATGTAGCCTAAGAGTGTGGCCTAATAAAAAGTAATGCTTTGTGATTTTGATAAATTTTTCTGGTGCAAAGAACTAGACAATCTTATATTATGCCTGATAGTCACTACCGTGTGCCCGCCCGGCCGTTGTTATGGACAAAGATAGAGCACTTTCTATCTTTTTTGCGGACTGTGAGCACTATCGAGCCTGGCGCCATAGACAACTATGGGGGACATATATGCACCCGTAAATTTGCGGCCGTATATACGTTGTGCATTAATGTGATATCTTTAAAGGTGTCTTCTATTAAAATATTTAATAGGCTTCTTCACACCCAACTATTTTGTCTTTCTGTGTATTATATTAATGATTTCATCTCTTTCAGATATCCACATATGGAGCTGAGCTGTCCTCAGAAGCATGCAGGGATGTCGGCTTTTCCAGTAACTTATTGTGCAGTTCGTGTGACCAGCTTGGACAGTTTGGGCTGAATCCAATTGAGCCCTTCTGCAGACAGTGCTGCCAGGAAGAGGCACACTTGGAATCAAGAAAAGTAAGTTATAACCCACGGTTTCATCAACTTCAGAAAAATACAGCTCAAAATCTGTTTACTATCTGCTCCCAGATTCCAGGGACTGAACTCCTTGAAATATGATGCAAGAACTCTTTGCATCAGATTTCATTATGATTCAAGGAGTCCAGCCCTTAGCACTGGGCTCATTCTGTATAACCTGACCAGGGTTTCCAGTAGCAATTGGATAAGCTCTCACTAGTCCAACGGAATTCTTTCTGTCCCACTCTCCCCATTTATTCATACTCTATTTTCCCAAGCAGCCAAGTGCTGCCAATGCATGGAGGGGAATGAGCCACTTAGATTCAGGGCATGATAAAAGTCAATGTGCTCAATCCAAAAGACCCCCTGTCACGTGTGTATATGGGAGGTTTTAGACCTTCTTGTAAATTTTCGGTGACTTTGTGCGTCTTGCTCTCGTATAACGATTTTGTTGGTAGTGGTTACACGTGGCGTTTGCGTTGTGTTTACAAACGCAACACAAGCATCCGGAGGTGGCATTCATTTCCATGGCTACATGTATGCAATCAGGCCGAGGTCCATCACCAGGGGCATGCATTGCATTTGTATACACAATTGCCATGTGTGACCAGACCCTCTTGCTATTTCTTTCACAGCCCCAATCCAAATGCACTTCAGCTTAAATACTTCATTAAAAAAAAATAATTTAAAACCATTGCCCTTATCCCTAAGGGTACAGTCACACGGTGCGTTCTTGGTGCCTTTTTAAACACACTTAAAATGCATGTGTTTTGCCATGTTCTCCTTGCGTTTGGCTGGTTTGAATCTGTTTTTCTTTACTTCTGGAAGTGTAAGCAGCTGTACTAACATTTTCAGAGCTGCTTAAACCAGCCAGAAGCATGGTAAACATGCAAAAATCCATGCGTCTTTAAAAGCGCACCAAGAACGCACCGTGTGACTGCACCCCAAATGATTCCTTTCCATGGCTGCAATGTTAAAAAAAAAAAAATCAATTTGTAAACTTGTGCAACTTTCCTGAGGTGAGTCTTGCATATTTATTCTCTGCACTGCCCTCCCTCTCTGTTCTTGATTGACAGGTCTTACTGCTATGGCTAGGCTGCAGCTATGAAACTAGTACTTGGGGACAGTCTGCCAATATTCAACTACAAACATATACAGCTCTATTTACTTATTACCAGGGGTAGGAAATGCTGCAGTGACTTTCTGGAACCTAGAGAGAGGTTGTCTGTGACTTGGCTCTTCTGTATCATTAACCACTCCCCCAGAAAGTAGATGGTGAAAGTGACATCGGCTGTGTGAAGAGGAATCGAAGTTGCTCCTCACCCCTCCCTCAGAAATTCTCTTCAGCCTGGTTAGCAGTGTCAGCTAGGAGGGCAGGATATCTTGACTGTGTACTGCAGCTCCCTCCTACATGACTGTCTTCAATAAGTCTTTTTTTATAAGAATGGTAGCGTCAGTGAAACCTGTATAAATACATCTAAAAGGTACTGTGTGAGGTTTGTATGCGAAGGGCCACACATATTTAAAAGCTTTTGCAGAATGACAAAACTGGGCACAATAGACTAAATGTACGTTCAGTATGAATGAGATGGCACGAAAACTTGATCAAGAAAAAAAGCTTATAAATCACAAGGTATAGAACCATGTAAATCTTTATTGATGCACAGATAAAAACTAATTCATACAGAACAGTTGATGGACCACAATCAATTAAAAATGTGTGTATCCATAGTACTGCACATATAAGCCAGGAAGTAGGAGCTATATTAGTACTCCGATATTCAATTATAAATCATAAACCTGGAGGGTAATAGAAAAATCACATGTAAAACATTCAGTAGAGAACTGTATGGTCATAACGGAAAGGAGACTAAAATACCATAGCAAAGAAGGGATCACACACCGTATGCCCCGACACGTGTTTCGCTATGGCGCTTTATCAAGGGGAGTGTCAAACTCCTGAAGGGGCAGCATTTGGATCTGAATAGAAGAAACTCTGTACTGGAGGGTGTTCCTGGTTCTGTTCACTTCCGTTTTGGGCAGTGATAGGTGATGTTTGGACCTTTATGTCCTGCTCTGGGAACAACTGGCGGTTCGTATCTCGTGGACTATAAATACTGTTGATAAAAACCGCTAAATGTGCAGATTCCTGCCATAAATTTTGTTAAAGAAATGTCCTACGAGTGCCACATGTGTTATATGCCATAGAGATGTGGTAGACCACCTTCCCATCGATAGGCCTTGACTTTACAGAGAAGGGATGTGGCTTACAATGTGATGGTGTACTATAAACTGATGGCAGGATTCTGGTGCAAGCCAAGTATGATACGTCTGAAGCAGATCTGCTGTTCCCATTTTACTTAGATTGAACGTTCTCCATTGAGCTTGAGGTCCAGATATCTATAATAGTTTATATAAATGTATGCCGTATATACTCGTGTATAAGCCGAGTTTTTCAGCACAAAAAAATGTGCTGAAAATGTCCCCTCGGCTTATACACAAGTCAATGCAATACACGAGTCAAGTAAAAAATAATAAACTTATATACTCACCCTCTGGTGGCCCCGATGTCCGCGCGGCTCGTCTTCTGGCTTCTGCGCCCGTCTACTTTCTTCTGCTGGGCGCCGCCATGTTTCTCCCCCAGGCGGCGCCTAGTATGACATCAGCAGCGGTGCGTCTTACTATCCGCCTGCCGGGGGGGGGGGGGGGGGTGTCTGTGACCAATGCATTTCCCATCCTTGGCTTATACTCGAGTCAATAGGTTTTCCCAGGTTTTGTGCTAACATTAGGGGTCTCGGCTTATACTCGAGTATATACGGTATATCAGTGGTTTCTATAGACGGTAGAGGTTGCACTAACATTTTTACAGAAGGTTTATAATGCCCCTCTTACTAATTTTGAGTATTTTTAGCAGAGAAGGAGTGTGAAATTTTCAGCAATTAAATAACTCATAGCCGTATATAATGCTATTAGACGCTATGAAGCCCCACTATCCCCCAAACTAGACTGTGGCTGACGCCGGCGACCCCAGCCTCCTTGGTGCTTTGTTAGTTAAAGACCTTTTTTAAAAAATGTTTTTATTAATTTTTATTAATAACCTCCACACTCCACCTGCCATAGAGATACAGGACAGAGCCTCTATCCACTAGCTAGGCTATGGGGTTAGTGGTTGTCTATAGGAGCCTTTTATGTAACTAAGGGCTTCACTGTTACACTGTGACACAGGCTCCATGCACTGCTATATAGAGAGGGATCTTATTATTGAGATGATTATTATTATGGAGATGATTATTATGATTATTGAAATGATTATTAGTATTGGGATTATTAATAATAATTATTATGGGGATGATTATTTTTACTATGGAGGTTTATTATTATTATTATTATTATTATTATTTTGAATTAAAATGTACAAGACAAAAAATATGGGCTCTTTGAGACGGCGTTTCCTCTGCTCATCTGCAAAAAATGCGGATGTGATGTCTGTGATGAGTCCATATTGTATCCGTACACAATCACATATGCAAATAAATGCTGATGGGTTTCTTACCTACTTCTTGCCCTGCCCAACTGGTTGCAACATTTGAGGAAAAACACTCTGTATATGGATGTCATGCATGTGCTGCCCAAATTTTTTTGCGGATCCATTGACTTCTATGGATGTACGTTGTCCATATGCGAGGCAAAATGAGGCATGCTGAAATTTTTTTTTCTCACGGTCTGCACAACCGTGAAAAAATGGACAGATGAACAGACTCCTAGGAAACAGTGGGTCAGTTTGCCACCCGCAAAAAAAAAAAAATGGCACACAGACATCAAAAACGCCCGTCTACATGAGGCCTAAATTATACTGTTTAGTTTAGTATTTTATATTAACATTAACAGGACAACCTTTACAACACATACCATATAAGCTGAGTTTTTCAACCCAAAAAGTGTACTGAAAAACTCAAACTCAGCTTATACTGGAGTCAAAAAACATCAAAACTCACCTTTCCGGCGTTCCCCGCAGGTCTTCTGTGCGATCCATCTGCTGCAATGGTATTGTGTGTGTGTCGGCCGTCAGCTGGCTGCACAACGAGACGGGGAGCCGACTGTATGATGGGGCGGGAGCCGGCTGCACAACCGGACGGGAGGTCGACTGCATAATGGGGCATGGGCTGCTGGCTATATACTGTGGGGTAGGGGCTGTGACCAATGCATTTTCCACCCTCGGCTTATACTCAAGTAAATAGGTTTTCCCAGTTTTTTGTGGTAAACTAAGGGGCCTCGGCTTATACTCGGGTTGGCTTATACTCGAGTATATAAAGTATGCAGTTATATATAGTTTGCATTGCATCTCTAAATGCAATGTAGACGCCCCATGTGACCGCACCCTAAACATTCGGATAATACCGTACTTTTTTTTTTCTTGAAAGTATCGTATTGAGTATTGCAATACTTTTCTGGGTATCGCATCACTCTCAAAATTCTGGTATTGATGCAACCCTAGTGGCTTCCATTGCACAGATGCCTCCCAAATTACAGGAATTGGATGCAGTGGAGATGCATTGTATGAGGAGGCGTTTGTGGGTGCAGTGCATGGGTTACCAAAATAAGGATCTGGGGTAGGACACATTAGCATTTCATGTGTGTAAGTTGCTTCCTATATTGTGCAGGTAGATTTCTTGGCTGGTACAATGCTGTGGTGTGACGACTGACTACACATTACAACATCGGCTCGGATAAGTATTTGTGCGACTTGCTGCCAATTTCGGTGACTGTGATTGACTTGTTTCCCAGTCTGATACTGCAGCTGCCGGCCTCATGAATATCCTTCTTTCATGGAGTCCACAGATCCATCCCATGTGCAGAATATGGGATTCCTCTGGATCTCGTGCATGCACAATGGAGACAGAGCTGTCCTGTGTCTGGCCCTGTGACCTGGCCGGCTGTTGTGTATAATGCATCCGCTTGACATTGGGTCTCACTAGATTTCCGTGTTTTGGTTCCAGCTTTTCCGTAGTGTTGTTCTCCTCACTCTGGGTGATGGGTTTTTGTGTACGCAGCGAGCTCTATACAGCGCAAGTGTCTTCCTGTCTGCACAATACTACAGGACTGGACCGAAGAAATCCAATGGCATATGTATGGCCGGAGATAATCCACTTAGCCAGCGATGGGCAATTAATTTTCCCATGGGGCCACATGAGTATTTGGAATGGTTTAAAGGGCCAGATTAATATACTTGGGTCTACCCAATACCTACTGTATATACCTGAAGTACCCAATTTTATCCAAAAAACTAAGCAACAATATTGACTCGAGTATAAGCTTAGAGTGCAAAATGCATTGGTCTCAGACTATCGACGCATGAAATGCCCCTGGGGAAAAAACTAGCCCTTCGGCGCTCCTCTACTCTTATATATTCATGTGTGTCCGGGCAGCAGAGACGCGTCACCTTTTAGACCTGACTTAAAGGGACTATTTCTAGAATTACTTCTTTTATGTGAAATCTTGGCTTTCCTACACATGTTTACCTATAAAAACATTTAGTGGCTGCAGGAGGAGCGTCCCTTCAGGAGCCCCTAGAAACATGCTTTTGGTATCCTATAAAATATAAGAATCTCACAGCACCACAATCCTGAGATTCTTGTAAATAGTATGAATATTATAAACGTGTCTATGTGCTTTACAACCTAATCTAGGGGAGTCTGAAGTGACCCTCCCCTGCAGCCTCTAAACTTGACTCCTCTCAGGAAAATATGCAATGGAAATTTCACAAGAGTATTCCTGGTACTCTGCTCCTGTGATATACCATGTTCCATCAGGGCACCTCCATAAGGTCAGGCTGTGTGGACAGCAGCCTAGAGCAGTGGTGGCGAACCTATGGCACGGGTGCCAGAGGCGGCACTCGGAGCCCTTTCTGTGGGCACCCGGCCATCGCCCCAGCACACCCGACAGGACTCAAAAATTCTTCCTCCGGTTCCAAGCAACTTAAAAGATTCTGCTTTCAGTCATATATTAAAGTGATACTTACAGTACTTCACTACTTGGGACTGTAGGAAGAGGGAGAAGGTGTTGACAGGATCTAATGATCTTTGGAGGACCTTCTGCTGGCCCCTACAGATCTACAGAGGGACACTGGAAAGAAGCTAAAATAATGCAAATCCATCTTGTCCTCAGGAGGCCAATATGATTGAAAGTTGTTGAAGAACAGGGAACAATAAGTTACTGCTTTAATTTTTGGTCGGCACCTCACAATAAATATGGGGGTTTTGGGTTGCAGTTTGGGCACTTGGCCGCTAAAAGGTTCGCCATCACTGGCCTAGAGCCTCTTTTAGAAGCCTTCAAAAAGTTAAAATATGGACATAAAGCTTTGCTATTGTAGTGGAAGGACAGATGGCTGTACTGGGAATGTTGGTAGAGTTTATTAACTATGTAACGTCTTACATAATTTACAAGTAGGTGCTTTACATATTACAGCATTAACCCTTTCCTTCCGTGTCTGTAGATGTACGCAGGGGCCATTCTTGAGGTCTGTGGATGAAAATTGGGGAGGTTCCCTCAAGTCCAGGGTAAGTCTCCGCTACTATTTATGTACTGGCAGCCTCTGCAGTGTTTGCTGCCAGGCTTCTAGCTCTTTCTAATATCGGGTAGTAAATATCTGCCTGATGAGGTACATTAAGATTTAGTGTCCTCGGAAGCCAAAACCTTATATTTTCCAGAAATGTCAGTGCACAGAACGTCTGTAGCTCATATTTTGGCTGCCTGTTGCCTGGCAGCAGGGAAGGATTCGGAGGTTGTAGTATTTATCAGGGCCTTCCTAAATTTTGTGAGTGAGCTCAGCTCTGTCACATCTGCCCGCCCCCCTTTCGTCCCATTATCAATTATCGGAGCCGCCGTATGCGGAGTTGGAGAGATGTATTATTTTGTGGATTTCCATATTGTAAATTTTGAGGATGTCGTCTATTGCTGGGAGGACTTGGCGCAGTCTCTTTTGCCGCCTCCCTGCGCCATCATTCTCCTGCTTCTCACATTAGATGGAAGGGACGCCTCAGCTGTCCTCATGTTCCTCGGATGATCACAAAGAGTTAAATCCATCACAAAGAGGCTGCAAATGGTAGTAAAATCTCTGCTGCGTGTAGACCCTAAAACAAAGGAGCCCTGGCTTCTGTGGGGAGGGATGCAGGGTGCAGCATTATGGGTAATTGCTGGATATTGTCACTCATCTGGATTTCTAAAATAAGGACTTAGATGGGTCTATAATATATATATTTTTTAACCCTTTTGCAAATGTAATTCCCTTGCCTATCCACGGCCAAAAAGGGTTTACACCCATTTATGTAGGTAATGAGCTGAAAATAATTTTAATAAATCCAAGAGTGCACTTTTTTTTTATTGGACTGAATGGTAATGAAAGGGAGACCACAGTAACCCCACAGATGCCAAAATAGTAGACAGTTTGATAATTGTTAGCGATGTGCTATAAAAGGATTACAGGTTTTTGATGTGAACTACTCCGTCAGATCCATTGATGGGATATTCAGCCTTAAAGCAAACCTAACCCTTCAGATAACTTTGCATGAATCAATAGAACCGTGTGTGTATGAGGATTGACCGAAATTTCTCTTATCTACAGCATTTTTAGCAGGTCCAGTACAGTCTCCGTCTCAGAGATGGTAACTGGAGATTAGATGCCCCCTATACATGGTACTATGCACACAGGATAGTATAGGACATTGCACAGGCCCACTGAGCAGCACTGATGTGAATGAAGCACTTGGGGTGAGATGGAAGCTGGCTGTTTAGCTCCTGCACCTTCTTAACACAGCAGCCGTTCCCTCACTGTTCACTTATATTTCTGATGCAAAGTTTTTCTGAACAATCGCTTGATATCTAATATAGAGACCTTGAGCTACAGATCTGTAACCACATCCCTGAGCACAGAATCTCTTCCTCTATATAAGACTTGTGTGCATCAGACAGACCTTCATATTAACATGGTCCCCAGACTTCTTGATAGACGTGCCAAAAAACGAAGCATATTAGGTGTAATGGTTGTCATCCATTTGTTATACACTGGAATAACACCCTGGACTGTGTGATGTCTTCTAACTCTGCACATGTTATGTTCCCAGCTTTCGTCAGGAGTGACAAGCCCAAGCTTTTCCGGGGCCTGCAGATCAAGGTAGGAATCTGTGCAGACTGTCAGCTCTTCATGGGTTAACTCCTCTAAAATCCTAAACACAACTAGTCGTTGCGCTGGTCACACATGTGCATTCAGCTTTATGGAACCACTGTACACAGCCAAGCATTGCCACAAGACTCCTCCGCTCCATTCAAGTAGGGGGGGACATCCGTCCCTTGTTGTGAAAGGTGGTTATACCAGAAGTAACCCCCTCCCCCCCTTTTAAGTGTCATCTGCACTTTTCTTGTCTTCTTGGGACCTCATTTCCTCCTTATTTAAGCAGTTGGTGTAAATGTCCTTTCTGTCCTGTATCCACTGACATCTGAGAGATAAAACGGCCTAATAAATCATCTTGGACGCTTTACAGTCCCGAGAGTGTCATCTCCTCATGGGAAATATTCTCTTGGCATGGAGAGAGTTCATCATTGTTCTCCTTACGTCTCTGAAGTAGATACTTTATTCTGCTCTCTCCTGCAGTGAGTAGTGTAACACTAGTGCACAGGAACATGCCCTGGACCAATTGCATAGATACATTTTTAGTGAAACTCATCTGATTGGTTACCTACCGCATGTGTTTCACTGGTAAGGAATATGCAGCCGGGGCCTGCCCCCTGCACTAGTGTGGTGTTTGTAAACCCAGAGCTAGTGGCACGTGTGACAGCAACCTACCTACCTTAATGAAGGATGTTACAGAATTTACTATTAATAGATAATAAATAATACAGGGTCTATGTAAAGTCTGTGCCTCCAAAAATCCCGTTACATTTGGCTTTTGTGTAAAGGGGTTAGAGTAGTCCTGACTGTTTCTGCCAGTTTGATCATGCTGAAGCCAGTGACTGCCATGTGCAGGTAGTATCGGTCGTTTGGTTTCTATCATGTGCTCCTATATCGGGGAGGGGGGGGGGGGGGGGGGGAGTACTTCTATGCCTCGCTGCATTGTATGATGTGTAACCTGCGATGCTCTGCTCCTCTTCCAGTATGTGCGCGGCTCCGATCCTATACTGAAGCTTCTGGACGACAATGGGAACATCTGTGAAGAACTGAGCATCACCAGATGGAACACAGACAGCGTAGAAGAGTTCCTGGGCGAAAAACTGCACCGATTATAATCCACTCTACATATCTATATCTCTATCCAAATCACGCTCCCCACCCCCCAGTGTCATAGCTTCTGGCTGGGTGTCTTCCATAATGAGCACTGCTCAGCCCCGCTTCACTTTTTATACTGGAAGGATGATTTGTACCGATATCATAAGTTACTGTGTGTTCTGTCTCGTCTCATTTAGAAACCTTTTGTATCTGGAGCTGTATTCACACAGCATTGTAGGGAGGAGGGTCTGCTGTATCTTTTATGTACCACCTTATACCAGAAGGCAACTAAAAGCGTCCATTAGAATGGTGTACCTGGGGGACCTGCTGGTGACCATGTCACTGTATGCGTTGTACAATACTATGACTGTGTGAATACACCCCAAGAAAGCAGCTCATGTGATTGTGGCTTATGGAATAGAAATGACCCCACTCTTGCCAAGGGTTGTATAGCTCTGCTCTATTTACATGAATGCAGCAAAGTTGTAATAACACAAACAACCTGCAAACAAGAGGGGCGCTGTATATGTAAAGAGACGGATCTGTTTTTGGCTTCTGTCATACCATTTTAACCCTGAGCACATGCAGATCCATATTTGGTGAAGAGCACACATCTTCTAACCACAAAAATGAGGCTGAGGCATTGCCAGACCCCATCCCTGAGGCTGAATCACTGGGATTATGAACCAGGGCATTATAGGGTCATGGATTACAGCATCTCGGAGCTTTCTAATGGTCGCTGTATGACGGATGTCACCACTGCCCTTATGTTTTTTTGGGGTTTTTTTTTCCTTCTGTCTGCATTTTGTATCTCTGCCTTTTTTTGTAGCTTTTATTTTCAGATGCTGAAAGGACGTGTTGTTTAGTGATGATGAAAGGGCTCCGTTCACTGCATTAGATGTGACACATCGGGGTCGTGCACTTTAGTGAAGACTACACAGAAAACCTTCATGAGGCTTGTGGATGTCTGATGTGCCGCGCATTGTACCCTCATGTTGACCTCTGCTGCTTTAAATAGGAGCCGAAAGAATTGACTCGCTGATGATGATGGAAACATTTCAATAAAAAAAAATCTGAAAAACAACCAGAAGTTTTCCTGTTTTTGTTATTTGCACGTGGTCCTCTGGTGACACTATACACTGGACTTGGCCAAGCATGCGTGTGTTCTCAATGGGAACAGAGGAATATCTCTGGTAGAAGCTTATCTCCTAAAGAACGTGGAAATCCCTCACATTCTTGGTCTTTAGAGGATAGACTGGAGACCCCCTATGGAACGGCTAAGCCGAAATGAGGGGTTCGGTCTACAAACATTTAGTGTTTAGTTGATGATGCAGTTCTAAAACCAAACTGTCAAAGGCTCTTGGCAACTGTTCAGACATCATCGCCTCCTACTTGTGGTGTGTTCCCTGTATGGATATTTCCTAACAGCTGACCACTTGATGTATGGATATTTCCATCTTGGAGACATTTTTGGGTCATGATTTCAGTTCCAGGACCATGTGTCAGCAGATGATGATCTGAGAGGCTCCAGCACATTAAATAGTTGGTGACAGCAGTAACCTGCCAGCTCCCCTAGTACTCAATTGCAGGATACTTATTGTCCTTCATAGCGCCTAAAGGTCAGGGTCATTACACATTCTTAGTGTAATTGAACATTTCACCTTCCAAACCTCCTCCTCCTGTGTTTTATAGGGAAACATAATGCAGTATCCTACAGAATTTTTTCCACTGTAAATATTGGAAACTGAAGGGAGTTGGCTGTACATGGAACCCAATGGGGAACGGAAGAGCATTAAACTGTATTTAAAGGGAACCTATCAGCAAAAATTAACCCAATAAACCACTTCTAGTGTGTTGTGAAGCAGATTCATGCCTTCCAGACCATCTTTGTTTCCTAGCCCAGCGTGGTGGCATCAGCCTGAAAATAAACGTAAGAAAAATTGGTTGTTTTAAGTCACTGAGGCGGGGAGCTCAGCACTGAAGTCAATCTCTCCTGGCCTCAGGATGTCATCTCCACTGTAATTAACATAATGCACAAGACTTTAGGAAATTTGTGGCTTCCCTGGATGTAGGACCATCAATTACAGTGAAGGCGGGTTTCTAAGGCAAAGAGAGCTTGACTTCAGTTTTAAACTCTCCAATGGGGGAGATTTATCAGAAGTTTCTGAGGTACAACTGTTTTAGTAGCCCATGAAAACCAACAAGCTTTAATTTTATTTTGGAAAATGAAAACTGAGTTCTGCTCTCAGACACTTCAGATAAATCTCCCCTCCATTTATACCACCATCTCGTATCTCATTTTCTCAGCTTAGCATGGGCAACATCCCCCACCGGAGCCCAGAATACTGGAGTGGCTGGCTATTGAGGCCTTGGGCATACTGTGGTCACGGTGCTTGGTATGGGGACCGGAGGGCTGACCTAGCAGGTCTTCAGCAGGTGGTGTGTGCAAGAAAGATGGAGGGACAGGCTGTGGTACTGATTCTCCCTGGCACAATACCTGAGTGTCTGTAATATAGCAGTATCCAGGGATCAGGCAGAGGCAACATTGTGCAAATAAACTTACAGTTCTTTATTGAACAGCTGACAACGGCCCAACGATAGCAGCAGATTTGGCAAGCTGGAAGAGTCATGTAGAGCTGGACCACAGGAAGGGTAAAAGCAGCCTGGTAGTAAGTTCAGGCTGGCCTGGTAGAGAGGGAGTCCGGGTGGTGGATCTCGGCTCTGGCTTAAGTCTCCTGACTTGCCCCAGGTGCTAGGCACGGGCCTTAAGCACCTGTGGTTGCTGGTAATGGACACTGGCTGTAGCAGCAATGACAGACATGTGCTACTCACTCTGGTTAGACTGAAGCAGACTTAGGCCGGCGGCACAAGTGGCGTTTTGAACCCGTTTTTGCGCCTTTTTTGGTGTTTATTGATGGACTGCTTTAAAACAGCCCAAAACTCGTTCAAAACGCCACATGTGCCACCGGCCTGAGCCCTGATACCTAAGACCATGTGCTCCCGCCCACCAGGGGTTTATATATTCCCTTGGTCAGGTGGTAGCACATCTCCAATCGACTTCCAGCTTGCTCTACAAGAACATTATTGGACATCAACATATCACAGTGTTAACTGTTGCCTTACCAGGCAGTGGCTACAGCTGCATTTCCTAAGTTTACCTAGCAGTAGCTTCTGGATGAGTTGTGCAGGCTCACCAGATAGATCCTGACAAAGAGAGGGTGCTATTTGCAACAACCATCTTGCCTCTGCATTGGCAGGGGTGTTGCACATGATTGTGTATAGGGGGGTAGAATATGTCAGCTGAGCATGCATGTGCTTAGGGAGTAGAATTGTACAACTTATTGATGTCTGAAGATGCAGAAGCTGTAAGAAAGAAGGTTCACTGAGCAAGAAAATCTTTCATTACATGTTTTTGGCCCATATAGAATCTATATTGAGTTGCTATAGCCCTCAGGTAAACTAAAGGGCTCCTGTTGTAACCTCAAGCAATGACGACCTCCACACAAAGTCATGAAAACAAGTCCAGCTACCAGAGAATATTCAGCAATATAAAAGATTAAATTTTTAAAACCTACAAGGCCTAGGTGCATGTCACGAGCCGAATTTTGTCTGGTAACATATCCAAAATGTCATTTTCCATATACAATAATGGGAGATAGTTTTTATAGCTTCCACCACCTTCACATATTGTAATCTAAAAGTCCGTTTTTAGTCATGCGTTCAGTCAGTTAAGAACGCATTAGTTTTTTACCGCTTAATTAGAGATTAATTAAGACTCCGACTAACACTAACACGCCCCTATAGGTGCACATTATTTCTCTTGTTGGACACAGTGCAGCCGCAGAACTTTATAAATACATGTACAAGAAGTTTGCACTGGCGCAAATGCTTTAATAAATGTGGCCCAATATGCGAAACCTAATGGATCTTCACCCTCTGCACTAGGACCTCTGCAATTCTTTGATGATTTTGTCATGTGACAATCTTGGACGTGTAAAAATGAGCGTTGGGAACAGTTTAGACCTGCCATGATTTAGGAATTTATTTTACATGAGGGTGATGCCAAACATGGCGTTTTAAACCCGTTTTTGTCCATTTTTTAAAAACCCATTCGTTTTTTGAAAACCTCCATTTTTGACCAGTTTTAATTAAGATAATTGGTAAAACCTGTCAAAAAAACGCATGCGTTTTTTAATGGACTGCTTAAAAAAGGACCAAAAACGGGTTCAAAACGCCATGTGTACCATCACCCTTAATCCTTTATACTTCGTTGGATTTTTCTCTTTGCACTATGCACACTGTATCACATATCTTCCGAATGTTTTTGGCCGCCTCATGTTCTGTGGTTTCTAATGTTTTTGTTTTATATTTTTAAAAATTGCAACAATAAATATAACATTTTTTTAAAATTCTGTTTCCTTGAGAGGAGATCCATAAAAAGCAATGAAGAGCCTTACCGATTGTCAGATCTGATCCCCGGACCTGGGATAGTTTCTGTTCAAACATTTAACTTCCAGGATTTTTTTTTTTTTGCCCTTAGTGCAATTGTCCTTTAAAACAAATGTCAGGTCACACTTAATAATACTAATCTGCTGTAATGAGGAGGTACACATTTGGGTCAATTGGGAGGCACATAACCAACCCTTCATTATACAGACTTTTGAAGGGGCACTGTACTGCCATCTGCTGTTCAGAAAGGGGAACAGCAGCCGATCCTGGCTAAAAAACAGAATATATAACACATATTAAATGGTCCTTTACAATAAGTTAATACAAACGATGATATTTATTAGTAAATGAATGCAAAAAGACCCTCTGCAAACTAGAAGGCAGAGGGAAGGGCTCACAAACGTCATGCTGTAGATTATAGATGTGATGTAGTATCTGCAGAAGTGCACAGAAAGAAGAGTAGACACAGGACTGTTGGTTTGGTTGAAAGGGACATTGATTCAGTCTCTATATCCTATTGGAAGTGGGTTTTATTATTTAAAGAAATTAAATGTAATGTTGATGCTGCACTGAAGTCTGGGCAGCAGATGGGAGTCCTTGCATCATATTTTGGTATACAAGGATCCCCCCATCTGTACAAGGTGTAGTCCATGGGATTGTGTGCAGGAGACCTAACTGCACATATTGCTTATTATTAGCACTTTTTATAGTGTAGAAAGAGTAGAAATACAGTAGTATTAACTGTTTCAGGACCACAATTTGTCAGTTTTGTGCATGTGTTGGTTTAATGGTTAAATAACTTACTTTTTTGGCTGCCGACATTATTTTTGTGGTATTTATTATTTATTTGTTAACTTTTTTTTAACTTTTAAACAAAATTTAAAGCTTAAAAGCAGAAAAAATAGTACAAAAATTTTTTTTTTTGTCTGATTGGAATACAGCATTTCCCTAAGAATATTTAAATAGCATTTGGAACTTTATGCTGCAAATTTTGATACATTACATGTCTGTTTTAGGGTGTCTGTGTCATATGAGGTGACGTTAGCGACTGCAGGGGAGTAAACATTTTTTGGGTATCCATTTTTATAAAGAAATTCTAACATCAAAATCCATCGCAATAAAAAAGGGACACATACTCATAGATCCAGGCCCTGTGCCTGTGGTAATCTACTTATATTTGTTAACCATTGCCTCCTTCTTTCAAAAATAAATTTTTAAAATTATACTAATGAGCCAGAAGGGCCTTTGGGTTGTTACCAGAGCCCCTCTGCGCTTCCTCCCTCCCACTGTGTGAAATTACATGAGGCAGAGGGAAGTGCAGAAGGAGCAAGGGGGTGAAACAGTATAACAGCCTGTGAAGCTGCAGCAAGGAGGAGGGGCTTACAGCCCTTCAAACTTGTAAGCATAATGTTAAAAGTTGATTTTAGAAGGATGGGGACCATGAATAACAAATATAAGATTATCACAGCCTGGATCTATGAGTAAGTGTCCATGGATGCATGATTTTTACGGTAGATTTCCTTTAAATGTTCTTTTTTGAATTATTTATTCATGTTTTTTTTTTACTTTTTTTTTTTTACTTTATGTCCTTCAAAGATCCAAATAGACCTTTGGGAACTTTGCTTTAGAAATGTTTTCATTTCAGTGGACTAGCTGCAGCCTGTGTATGAGAGAAGTATAAGTGGATACTCATACTGCTGATCATGAAGCAGAGGTGGAGACAGGCAGGATGGCTGGGGCTCCCTCCTCCTGCTCACTGGTGGGGCCCTGTTCATCTTTGTTCCCATTACATCCAGAAATTATGAAAATCCTATTTTCACAGGTGACGAAAAAAAGAATTTGGAGTTATACTAACTAAATATACTAGTTCAACTTACATACAAATTCTATTTAAGAACAAAGCTACAGAACCTATCCTGGATGTAGTCCGGGTCCTGCCTGTACTTATAATTTGTCGTGACTGTAGAGATGTGCAGGTCTGCTGTAAGTACACAGAATGTGAAATGATAAACTATAAATTCCTACAAGCGCTTCCTTCAGCACTGCTGCCTTCCTGCTGTGCCCTTTAAGTCTTTAGAAATAGGAAGCTATTATATAATGAAAACTAGAAAGGTCAGGTATATAACTGTATCCAGAAAGGTCAGGGATTTAGTGTGAATGCAAGGCTTTTCAACAAAAACTGTAATTTTTCTGTCTGATTTTTGAATGGTGATTTGGGGATTTGTGCCAATTTAGTCAAATTTCATCTATTTTCCTAAACCCAGAATAACATTATAATCGCTGCATCATTTATCCGTTCTCGTCAAATAAATATAGAAAGTCTGCTGTTCTGAAGTGGCATAGAAAAATGACTCCATTTTGGGGAAAAAAAATTAAAAATACAGCTTAATCTACACCAGGATGAAGGATTGTATACCAAGCACACTGACATGCTGTTGTGTGCCCCCTCTGGCTGGATACGTTCTTCTTTTAGCTTCTTATGCCCTTCTTTGTAAGAAATAAAGGTTTTAAAAATGATGCAAATGAGCCTGAGGGGCTCCAGGCTCCATTGACAACTTTGGAACCAGAGCCCCTCAAGTTCATTTGCATAACTTTTAAAGCCATTTTTATTCGTAAAAACAAGGTCCTAAGAAGTTAAAAAAGAGCAGATCTTTCCAGGGTAGACACAGTGGGGGTCATTTACTAAGGGCCCGATTCACGTTTTTGCAACGTGATACCCGATTTTTCCCGTTTTGCGCCGATTTTCCCTTTATTTCCCCGGGATTTCGGCGCACGCAATCGGATTGTGGTGTGCCGTGACGGAAATCGGGGGCGTGGCCGTAAAAAAAACCTGACGGATTCGGAGAAACCGCCGCATTTAAAAAAAAAAGTGTGGCTCGACACGCGCTTACCTTCATCCAGGATGGCTCGGTGAACTCCAGTGCGTTCCGATGCTCTTCAGCGCAGCAGCGACACCTGGTGGACTTCGGAGGAACTGCCTTAGTGAATCCCGGCCAGACCCGAATCCACCGCAGAGAACTCGCCGCTGGATCGCGAATGGACCAGGTAAGTAAATCTGCCCCAGTGTGTCAGTGTGTTTGATTTGCAATCCTTTATCCTGGTAATACATGTCCTTTAATTCCGGAATACTCTTATTATTTCCCTTGATGTCACCTCACTTTCATTCCTCAGAGGGGATACATCACTCACATAATTCATGACATCACTGTAACTCAGACACCAACATTGGCTAGTTGCTCTTCAGATGGTCGTTACTATAATACCGTCATTATTGTAGGTGAAGCTTTCTGGTGAAGGTTTCTGAGCCCCCAATTTAGCAATATGTGGGACATAAACATATGTCTATATACACTCACCGGCCACTTTATTAGGTACACCATGCTAGTAACGGGTTGGACCCCCTTTTGCCTTCAGAACTGCCTCAATTCTTTGTGGCATAGATTCAACAAGGTGCTGGAAGCATTCCTCAGAGATTTTGGTCCATATTGACATGATAGCATCACACAGTTGCCGCAGATTTGTCGGCTGCACATCCATGATGCGAATCTCCCGTTCCACCACATCCCAAAGATGCTCTATTGGATTGAGATCTGGTGACTGTGGAGGCCATTTGAGTACAGTGACCTCATTGTCATGTTCAAGAAACCAGTCTGAGATGATTCCAGCTTTATGACATGGCGCATTATCCTGCTGAAAGTAGCCATCAGATGTTGGGTACATTGTGGTCATAAAGGGATGGACATGGTCAGCAACAATACTCAGGTAGGCTGTGGCGTTGCAAAGATGCTCAATTGGTACCAAGGGGCCCAAAGAGTGCCAAGAAAATATTCCCCACACCATGACACCACCACCACCAGCCTGAACCGTTGATACAAGGCAGGATGGATCCATACTTTCATGTTGTTGACGCCAAATTCTGACCCTACCATCCGAATGTCGCAGCAGAAATCGAGACTCATCAGACCAGGCAACGTTTTTCCAATCTTCTACTGTCCAATTTCGATGAGCTTGTGCAAATTGTAGCCTCAGTTTCCTGTTCTTAGCTGAAAGGAGTGGCACCCGGTGTGGTCTTCTGCTGCTGTAGCCCATCTGCCTCAAAGTTCAACGTACTGTGCGTTCAGAGATGCTCTTCTGCCTACCTTGGTTGTAACGGGTGGCGATTTGAGTCACTGTTGCCTTTCTATCAGCTCAAACCAGTATGCCCATTCTCCTCTGACCTCTGGCACCAACAAGGCATTTCCGCCCACAGAACTGCCGCTCACTGGATGTTTTTTCTTTTTCGGACCATTCTCTGTAAACCCTAGAGATGGTTATGTGTGAAAATCCCAGTAGATCAGCAGTTTCTAAAATACTCAGACCAGCCCTTCTGGCACCAACAACCATGCCACGTTCAAAGGAACTCAAATCACCTTTCTTCCCCATACTGATGCTCGGTTTGAACTGCAGGAGATTGTCTTGACCATGTCTACATGCCTAAATGCCGCCATATGATTGGCTGATTGGAAATTAAGTGTTAACGAGCAGTTGGACAGGTGTACCTAATAAAGTGGCCGGTGAGTGTATATAATAGTGTTTTCTTGTATATAGGTCATATATAGGGCACTGTTTTTACAATTATTTTCTTTTCTCTCAAAGTACAACCTCTTCTCTACAATCCCTGTTTAAAGTCCTGGTCTGAGAGGTAGGCCAGGGTCAGGGCTCACTTTTCCTTCTCCACTCCTGCCCTGCCAGTCCTGGTGTGAGAGGTAGGCCAGGGTCAGGGCTCACTCTTCCTTCCCCACTCCTGCCCTGCCAGTGCTGGTGTCAGTAGTAGGTCTTGGTAAGGGCCCACTCTTCCTTCTCCACTCCTGCCTTGCCAGTCCTGGTCTGAGAGGTAGGCCAGGATCAGGACTCACTTTTCCTTCTCCACTCCCGCCCTGCCAGTGCTGGTCTGAGAGGTAGGCCACGGTCAGGGCTCACTCTTCCTTCTCCACTCCTGCCCTGCCAGTGCTGGTGTGAGAGGTAGGCCATGGTCAGGGCTCACTATTCCTTCTCCACTCCTGCCCTGCCAGTGCTGGTGTGAGAGGTAGGCCAGGGTCAGGGCTCACTCTTCCTTCCCCAATTCTAACCTGCCAGTACTGATGTGATAGGTAGGTCTTCCTAAGGGCTCACTCCTCCTTCCTCACTTCTGCCCTGCCAATGCTGGTGTGAGAGGTAGGCCAGGGTCAGGGCTCACTCTTCCTTCCCCACTCTTGCCCTGCCAGTGCTGGTGTGAGAGGTAGGTCTTCCTAAGGGATCACTCTTCCTTCCCTACTCCTGCCCTGCCAGTGCTGGTGTGAGAGGTAGGCCAGGGTCAGGACTCACTCTTCCTTCCCCACTCCTGCCCTGTCAGTGCTGGTGTCAGAGGTAGGTCTTGGTAAGGGCCCACTCTTCCTTCTCCACTCCTGCCTTGCCAGTCCTGGTCTGAGAGGTAGGCTAGGGTCAGGACTCACTTTTCCTTCTCCACTCCCGCCCTGCCAGTGCTGGTCTGAGAGGTAGGCCATGGTCAGGGCTCACTCTTCCTTCTCCACTCCTGCCCTGCCAGTGCTGGTGTGAGAGGTAGGCCAGGGTCAGGGCTCACTCTTCCTTCCCCACTTCTATCCTGCCAGTACTGATGTGATAGGTAGGCCTTCCTAAGGGCTCACTCCTCCTTCCTCACTTCTGCCCTGCCAATGCTGGTGTGAGAGGTAGGCCAGGGTCAGCGCTTACTCTTCCTTTCTTACTCCTGCCCTGCCAGTGCCTTGTGTGAGAGGTAGGTCTTCCTAAGGGCTCACTCTTCCTTCCCCACTCCTGCCCTGCCAGTGCTGGTGTGAGAGGTAGGCCAGGGTCAGGACTCACTCTTCCTTCCCCACTCCTGCCCTGCCAGTGCTGATGTCAGAGGTAGGTCTTGGTAAGGGCTCACTCTTCCTTCCCCATCTCTGCCTAGCCAGTCCTGGACTGAGAGGTAGGCCAGGGTCAGGACTCACTTTTCCTTCCCCACTCCTGCCCTGCCAGTGCTGGTCTGAGAGGTAGGCCACGGTCAGGGCTCACTCTTCCTTCTCCATTCCATTCCTGTCCTGCCAGTGCTGGTGTGAGAAGTAGGCCAGGGTCAGGGCTCACTCTTCCTTCTCCACTCCTGCCCTGCCAGTGCTGGTGTGAGAGGTAGGCCAGGGTCAGGGCTCACTCTTCCTTCCCCACTCCCGCCCTGCCAGTGCTGGGGTCAGACGTAGGCCAGGGACAGGGCTCACTCTTCCTTCTCCACTCCTGCCCTGCCAGTGCTGGTGTGAGAGGTAGGACAGGGTCATGGCTCACTCTTCCTTCCCCACTTCTATCCCGCCAGTACTGATGTGATAGGTAGGTCTTCCTAAGGGCTCACTCCTCCTTCCTCACTTCTGCCCTGCCAATGCTGGTGTGAGAGGTAGGCCAGGGTCAGCGCTTACTTTTCCTTTCTTACTCCTGCCCTGCCAGTGCTGGTGTGAGAGGTAGGCCAGGGTCAGGGCTCACTCTTCCTTCCCCACTGCTGCCCTGCCAGTCCTGGTGTGAGAGGTGGGTCTTCCTAAGGGCTTACTCTTCCTTCCCCACTCCTCCCCTGCCAGTGCCTTGTGTGAGAGGTAGGTCTTGGTAAGGGCCCACTCTTCCTTCCCTACTCCTGCCTTGCCAGTCCTGTTCTGAGAGGTAGGCCAGGGTCAGGACTCACTTTTCCTTCCCTTCTCCCGCCCTGCCAGTGCTGTTCTGAGAGTTAGGCCACAGTCAGGGCTCACTCTTCCTTCTCCACTCCTGCCCTGCCAGTGCTGGTCTGAGAGGTAGGCCAGGGTCAAGGCTCACTCTTTCTTCCCCAATCCTATCCTGCCAGTGCTGGTGTGAGAGGTAGGCCATGGTCAGGGCTCACTCTTCCTTCTCCACTCCTGCCCTGCCAGTGCTGGTGTGAGAGGTAGGCCAGGGTCAAGGCTCACTCTTCCTTCCCCAATCCTATCCTGCCAGTGCTGGTGTGAGAGGTAGGCCAGGGTCAGGGCTCACTCTTCCTTCCCCACTTCTATCCTGCCAGTACTGATGTGATAGGTAGGTCTTCCTAAGGGCTCACTCCTCCTTCCTCACTTCTGCCCTGCCAATGCTGGTGTGAGAGGTAGGCCAGGGTCAGCGCTTACTCTTCCTTTCTTACTCCTGCCCTGCCAGTGCTGGTGTGAGAGGTAGGCCAGGGTCAGGGATTACTCTTCCTTTCTTACTCCTGCCCTGCCAGTGCTGGGGTCAGAGGTAGGCTAGGGTCAGGGGTCACTCTTCCTTCGCCACTCCGGCCCTGCCAGTGCTGGTGTGAGAGGTAGGCCAGGGTCAGGGCTCCCTGCATTTTAAAGATTTGCATAGGTTGCTGAGAATCCTAAACTCTTCCTGTTACAATAATAACATTTACAGTAGCTCTAAGGAAGATATGACTTGTTGCAGTGGTGGTAGCCCACTACAATACCTTGCATACAGATTAGAGATGAGCGAGTATACTCGTCCGAGTATACTGCTCGGTCGAGTATTAGCATACTCGGACCGGCTCGTTACTCGGACGAGTATCTCGCCGGTTCGAGATCGAGCAGTAAATTAATAAAATAAATTGAATAAAAGTATTTTTATTGTAAAAAAAAAATATTACACATGTTTGCAGATGTTTTACTTGTAAGAACACATTGAAATAACACTATTCTTCACTTTCCAGGTGTTCGCGCGTGTCTCCCGCTAGGTTCGGAGATGTTCGGAACATCTGGAATGTGAAGAATATTGTTCTTTCAATGTGTTCTGCACTTAAATGGTCCTGTATTCACTGTTTTTAATGTTTTAATTCTATTCTTCACTTTGCAGCTGTGCGCGCGTATCTCCGAACCTATCGGGAGATACGCGCGCACACCTGCAAAGTGAAGAATAGAATTAAAACATTAAAAACAGTGAACACAAGAGCATTTAAGTGCAGAACACATTGAAAGAACACTATTCTTCACATTCCAGATGTTCGTGCACATCTCCTAACTTAGCGGGAGACACACGCGAACACCTGCAAAGTGAAGAATAGTGTTATTTCAATGTGTTCTTACAAGTAAAACATCTGCAAACATCTGGATTTTTTTTTTTGCACTGTTCTTTTACTGTTCAGTTTTATTAAAAAAATGCTCGGGTCAATGGGGCTCGTTATTCGAGACGAGCACTCGAGCATCAGGAAAAGTTTGTCTCGAATAACGAGCACCCGAGCATTTTAGTGCTCGTTTATCTCTAATACAGATCCCAAGAAGTTAAAGTTACACTGGACAATAAAAGATCCCTGGACAATAAACTAATCACATATTGTCCTGCAACATGTAGCTTAAATTTGCGAGTTACCATCACAAACACAATATATACACACCATACAGTACCATATACATACGTGCATAATATACAAACATACAACATATACAAACACATACAGCAAATACACACATACATGCATACATACATACAGCATATACACACACCACACATATACTGCATACACACACCTAACACCCCAGATGGGGAGGCCCCCTGATACTGCGACCCCCGTAGCAGCTTCTATGGTTGCTACCACTGTAGTTACAGCCCTGCCTACAGAAATGTGGCAGAACTATGGCTTGTAGGATGACATATTAAAATTCTGCATGAGGACAACATATCAGAGTTTTAGATTTTCTATTGACTTCCTGAAGTCACCGCTAAGAGTTAAATAACAGTGCAAATACTCTATTTTCTGCATTTCCTCCCTCTCTGGCAGTTGTACATCATAATCTGTAATCCCGATAACCTTTGAAAATAACACTGAACACTGCAGCACATAGATCTTCTCACCAAGAAGTCGATAGCTCAATGCATCACAATGACTTTTCCTACAATTGATTCACTAGTTCATGGATACTTAAATACTCCAATGACTTTGCCAAGCTCCGATCCATCTTATTGATCATTTGGCACAATGAATCACAACAATTTGGTGAATTCCGAAGGTGTAAATTGTGGATCATTAGCTTCAATCAACGCAGGGAATATTAGGTGTAAAAATCCTTCTAGATCCATTATCCACAAACATATATTATAGTTTGTTACTATGGACATAATATTGCTGTACAATACATCCACATAAAGGACCCAGGAGAAATTCCCAATTATTGATTCAGCATCAATAGGAATGATAACCATGGCAGTAACTCAATAATATGGGGCCGATCATAAATCACTAAATGGTATAAACACAGTATATAACATTACAGTATACAGGGATACAGAGAGCAAAGTTCCCCGATGTAACAATGCCCCTATATATAGTTCCCCTATAAAAACTATAATAAGTTATAATTTAATAGTGCATTACATATACAGGTATGCAGAATAATCCCCCTACACACAATTTATTATCATATATTGTGCCCTCATAATGAACTGAAACTCTCCCATATTGAATTATAATATATACAGCCTCCACCCCATTAATAAATTATAATAAATCATAATAAAGTACATAAAACCCCACATAATTAGTATATACTTAAAGGAGCCTGTCAGCAAATGTAACCTCCCCCCCAAATAAACATATTTTTTAAAAATTAGTATTAGAAAGCAATGAACTCTCACTTTCTGTGTCTTCCTCAGTGTTGAATCTGGCATATTCATAATTCTCCTCCACAGCCGCAAGTACAGAATGAGGGAAGGGGGAATGAGGGACAGGGCCGGCTCCAGGTTTTAGTGGGCCCCTGGGTGATAGAGCCTCAGTGGGGCCCTTCATGGGCCACCCTCCAGCAGCCACACTGCCGCCCCTACCACGTGTAGCCACGCTGCCCCCTTCGCCCTTGAGCTACACTGCCCCCCCTCCGGGAAAGGAAACAATCTCACCTTTCCTTGTTCCCCCGAAGCAGCGCAGGAACAGCTTCCTTCTTCCTACGGCATGTGCCCCCTGCCCCCTCCAGAGCCGGCACACGAGATCTTCAGAGCCGTTGCATACCGTGCGGAGCACCGCTTTGGGGGAACCAGGACAGGTGAGTTTCGGACAGGTGAGAGGCATAAAACTACACTAGCTGGAAGGGGATCACTTGTACCAGTGTCGCTTTAAGACGCCGGGCCTGATGAGGGAGATGATTTTTCTTCCGGGTCACACACAGCCAGCGTTGGTCTCAACTCCCTCATTCCCCCCTCCATCAGGTATTTCATCAAGTCTAACACAACCAGTGTTGATCTAAACTCCCTCATTCCCCCTCCCTCAGTCATTCTCTTCAGCCAGTCACACAGAGCCAACATACCTTCCTCAAGGGATATTTTTGGCAAGTAGTTGGAGAGTGCAGGGTAAAATTTCCATTCAAAACATAGTCTATGACGTTCCACACACACACATACAGACTCTCAACTTTATGTAATTTAAGTGTTGTGATCGGGCCCCTAACAGCAGTATCGACAGTACAGCCCTGATGATGGCCTTGGATTCTCTGTATATCAGCTGGGAGGGGCTGTGAGAAAATGGTATCTGATCTCTCACATCCCCCACTACCAAGGGCAACTGATAATAAATACATGTAGGTTAAAGGGGCTGTCCGAGAGTTCTGAAAATTAACTAAAGGTGTCCGGAGGGGGCTGCTTAAAAAAATAAAGAACTACTTACCTTCCGGTGCCCTCCGGTGTCATGAGTATCATTTATTAGAAGATGCAGATTATTGCCGGGGCAGCGCTGGACTCAGCTTCCGGCCGGACCCGACAACCTTCCGGCCCGCATTCACAATGCGAATAGGGACGGATAGGCGTGCCCGGCGACGGCCGGCCAGAAGCTGAGTCCAGCGCTGCCCCGGCAATAATCTGCATCTTCTAATAAATGATACTCATCAAGCAAGAAGATCATTAGGAACATTATAGGGCAGATTTACTTACCCGGTCCTGTAGCGATCCCCGAGGTGCGTTCTCCAACGAGGATGAAGTCCGGCGTGATTCTTCAAGATCGTGCGCCCAATATCCTGCATGTGTCGCTTCCCCACTGAGGTCCGCCGGAGTTCACCTTCTTCTTCTCGGTGTATGTGAGTGCATTGTCTTGCGACACAATTTGAATTGTAAATCCCACGCGTAGTCTGAATCAGTCGGGTTGTCCGTCAGCCACGCCCCCTGATTTGTGTCGCATGCTAGTAGGTGTGCGCCAAAAACCCCATATAAATGCGGCGCAAATTGGAAATAGTCGGGAAACGAATGTGGATGCAACCGCAGTAAGACTTGACCCAGTTTCCCCGACCTGTGCTAAGGCCTTGGGTACCTTCCTCTGTGTTTTGTGGTCCTGTAGTGTCAATAAGGGATTTTGGAAGCAGGTCTCAGATGACCTCAAGGTGTGCCTGCTCCTGGTGGATCCAGAACAGTTCAAATCCGCTGTGGAAAGGACCTTCCTTATTGAGACCTTGTACTGCGCCAAGAAAACTGTGCCAAAATTCTGGATGTCCACCCACTCACCAACTCTCCATGACTGGATTAAGATGGCCAATGCTACCCTCCCCCTCAAAAAATGGGTCTTTATTTACAAAAACAAAGGGCGGAGGATTCATGTGATATGGGACAGGTGCCTTAAGTCACTGTTTACTGCCGTTCCTCAACATCCTACATGATTACACGTCTTTCTTTAGGATCCCTGGTCTCTGAATAGACCTGTAGTCCATCTTGTAATGGTGGACCCTGGGTGCTGGTTTAGCGAAGATACATTGTTTTAGTTCTGTTTTGTCTTGATTTTTTAATGAAATGTTGATTATACTACTGTCAAATTTATCAGAATCTGTCTCAAATGTTTTTGTGTTGTCTAACTAATTCTATTCTACGGAGTTGACACCACTCATATTTGGAATATGCTCCTTTACCTGATTTGACCCTTCTTTAATAATTTGCTGTGCTACGTCCTCTGTGACCTGTATGTTCCCCTCTTGTAGTACATTCTGTCCCTCAATGATCCCTTTAATAAAGTTTATTGTTAGAAAAACAATCTGAATCCCTACTGAAACCCACATTTACTTCAACTTGCACACAGCTGTCCTTGGGGTTAGATGTCTACGGCTGTGATCCTCGGCAGGTGAGCGTGGCTCATGTGCCAATGACAATAGAAGAAGACTACCCGGGCCACAAACACAGGAAGGAATAGGACCAGCTCTATAATTTGCATTCACATGCATGTAGCCTGCGGCAATAGACCATGGTCAGTCAGTGGGGCACATGTATTATCGTATCAGCGCCCAAAAAATGCCGGGATTTTACCTTTATTTGGGCGCAGAATTGTTGCGGATCATTTATAATGAGTTTACGCCAGAAAGAATAGATGTTTCCGACTATCCCGACACCTCCGGGTTTTTTTTTTTTGCACAAGTGGGCGTGGCCTAACTTTTCCACATTATCCGTCACATTTATGTGTATTTCGTAATTGGTGTGAGAGCAGATTTGGGTGCACACTTCATTACTGTCTGCATTTTCCACTTCTCTACTTCTGATCTCCGATGCCGAAAGTAGTCCTTGCGGCACAAGTAGTAAATCCCCCCCAGTGAGTCACAGACCGTGCAATGTTCTGTTGCACAGTCCTAGGAGTCCCTGCTTACCCCCAAAACTGCAGCACCAAACTGTTATAATGATCCCTGTGGTTGGTCTGTATAACAGGACACTGCATGGTCTATGATTCACGGGTCGCCCACACTCGTCTGTTTTAGGCCCAATGTCCATGTATTCCAGATTGAACAATACCCCATTATCTTTAATCCTAGGAATCTCTGCCTTTTCAGAAAGATTACAATCCTGCAATGTCATCATTTTCCAATACGGCGAGTCAGGGACTTTTAGCTTTGTGTATTAGATGTGACAGTGTTTGGACTGGAAAATCTGACCGTCATATGGTTTCTGGACTGAATATGTTGGTGTGAATAGGACTTAATAGAAAAACACAGCTGGTGCGTCCACTGATAACACGCTTAGCTCTTCTACATACACTGGGGCTAGCGCAGTTCTAGGCATCAGTATTTGTCACTATAAAATGAACATGACTGTAACTTGTCTTCTACCCAGCAGCGGCAGCCGGGCGTGATCCCCGTCCTTCCTAATGAATCTTCTTTACATCCTGCTCTATTAGAAGTTCTTAAAGGACAGAAATACAGCCATGAATATATTGTTTATAGCGCTGTGCGGCCTGAAATTCAGTAATAAAATATTGTAGCCGTCCCGGGAAGAACAGCGTGCTGTAATGACAGGGACATAACTTCATTTGTCCACATAAGGAGATTAGGAGTGCGGCGTATAGCATCGGATCTGGTACCTGCCGCTCTGCGCCGGGGAGCTGCTCAATGTTATAAAATCTGATTTGCTAAACATTATCATAAGCGCAGAATGCAGGTTTTATGGGGTTTCTTTTTCCTGAGATTTGTGATTTATCTCGGTGAAGTCATACTGAGCCGGTAATCTGATAAACAATACAGAAATAAGTAGGGGGTGAGCGACAATAGAGAGAAGCATTAATCACAGGGGATCTTCAGCAATATGAGCTGGGAGGTATATAATGTCTATATGCGCCAGCAACGGGGACCACATGTTGTCTTAATTCTGTCCTTTATGGGCAATCAGTCCATAATATACTCCCTTTTCTCTCTGTCCTTTATGGGTACATTTATTACTAGGGTTGTACAAAGGACACTTTATATAGGAAAAACAGGCTGAAAAAACTAAAAAGTACAGTTTAAAACTACCGTAAATCTTCAATTTACAGAGATTTACCAGATTTCTAGAGTGTTACACATCACAAACTCATTCAAGTCCCCCCAGAAGGCTGGTCACCTTTAAAAGAGAGTACAGGATAATGTGGAGAATCCTCATGGGTAATCATTATAACAATGCAGCCAGTTGTCCAGCTTGTCAGTTCAGCACTGAACAGGGTATTTGTCATGTCATAAAGTGCCTCATCGTATAAGAACATTTGGACTGAAAGCCCTCTGCAGTGACCAAACCTCTCATTAGTAGAAAGTATCAAAAGGATAGACTAACATTTGCTGAGAAGCATGTTATGTGGACAGAGCAGAAGGGATCCACAGTTCATTTTAGTGTTAAAAACAAGTTTAATTTATTTGGATCTGATGACAAACATTATGTTCGTCGACAAACTGGGTAAAGTCAACCCAAAGGGTTTAAAGAAGTCAGTGAAAGGTCACGGAGAAAGTGCCATGCTTTGGGGAATGTTTTCTGCAGCAAAAGTTGAACCTATCATACGCTACATGACAGAATTAATGCAAGCGTGTATCAGAACTTTCTTCAACAACACGTGGTTCCTTCTCTGTGTTCTTCACTCAATCAGCCAGAAATTTTCATGCAGGACAATGCCCCCTGACCCCCTGGATAAATCAGTTCTTTGAAACAAGGAACTGCCCAAGTCACAGAACTGTGGAAGAGACTGGAGGAAGAGTGGACCAAAAAAGTACATTCATAAAACGTAATTATAATCTTTCTCTGCGTTACAGTTATTACTGTTTTCTTCTAATCATTATCAAATTCTTTTCAAAATGAAGGTTTCGTGTTGATATGTAATTTGGGTATTTTGTAAAACACTGTTGTAGTGGCGTGGTGTGTGTTGAGCCATGGAGATTCATAATTTTGATCTCCTGAGTACACTCACAACCAGGCCTGTGAGGAATGGTGGCTGGTTCTCTATCAATGTCTATAGGAAAATTGTATGAAAATATGCTATTTTGACCATTATACAAAAAAAGATATCTTAAGAAATGTAAAGCTTAACTGCAAAGTTACTTGACAAAAAATAGAGAGAGCTCTCATTTTTTGGTATTTCAGTACTTTGTATAGGTGGGCAGATTGAACTAGGGAGGGCTGGGTCGCTCCTTGACCCGTGGGAGCCAGGTACATACACCTGTTGTACCTTTTTAGTGTTTTTATTGTACCTTTTTAGTGTTTTTATTGTATTGAGGTCTTGTCTTGTCTTTTTCTATTGATTATTATAAAATAAAATTTGCTTTTGTACATTGGCCCAATATAGGCATCCATCTTTTCTGGTGTTTATTATATGTATTGTACAGGATACGTGGGCAATTTTTGATTCTAGCAGTACCTGTCCTTCTTGTGAATAATTGATAGCTGGAGAGAGTCGGAGACAACAATTCCAATAATACCTATATAATGCTGCTGGACTTCCTGGTTGTGACATCAGCTAAGGGCAGTGAGGCCAGAGCACTGAGGGCATTCACATGAACTTGGACAAACCCAGGCAATCAGGACACAGAATCAGTGTTACTGGCTGTACAGAGATCTAGTGCAGAACAAGACAGGGAAGACACAGAGCACTAGATCTCTGCATCATGGTCAGAAAGGATCATCTAGTAATCTACTACACCACAAAGAAAAATATATATTACAACCTGTCCACCTACATAGGAATAAAAAGACGAACACATGGTAACATCACAGTATGAGCACAATAATGTATAATATATACATATATATATATATATATATATATATATACACACACACAGTGAAACCTCTACGAAAGACCACCTCTCTGAGATGACCCCCTCCCTAAAAGACTATTTTTTTTTTATTCAATCACTGATTGTTTTGGTCATTATACACTATGGAAGCTGCCCCATATCTGCAGACCACCACTTTCCTATGCAAGGAGGTGTTGTGCTTGGCTACACTGTGCTGTGTGTGCAGGATCTGATGCCATTCATTAGAACTGATAGGGAGCCTAGGCTTTGAATAAACTAATAAAGGCAAACTTTCCGAAATGTCTGAAAGACACTTCTGCTACATTCAAACAGGTCAACTACATACCATTCCTGGTATGTAATTGGATGACCTGAAGCATGTGATCAGTCACATGAATGTGATATCACTCAAGGTCCTAGAGTTTTTTTACATGCAGCCAGGACTGATATTCTTCTGCACCCAGCAGCTACTGATCCATGCACATCTCCTAGTAGCTCCTCCAAAAAATCCAGCCATCCTCTTCTCCTCTCCTCCTCCTAGATACGGATTCTCATGGCAATCAACCAAAGACGGCCAGAGGGACAAGGTACAACCCTTGCTAGCAGGAAAACGGCTCTAGATTAGCTTAGTGCAGAGTTAGCAAAAAGTTTTTGTACTTTACAGTTGATCTCTAAAGCACAATTTCCAAAGAGTTTGGCCAGTAGTTTATATGGCTGGTCTATCCAGTAGAAAGGTCATAAATAGTTGATAGGTGGACACCAAGCCCTTCAACCGATCAATATAAATTCCTGGTCATCCCCTTTAAGCTTTAATGGATTTATATTACTAAAGATGATATTTAAAGATGTTTATTAGCTCTAACCATTATGGATACTAAATTCTTCATCTCACCAGCTACGATGAGAAAACAAGTAAAAACAATGGTGTCAGACAGTGTTATTCTTCCGAATCCGACAGATACTGAACTATTATTCAGGAAAAGCTTTCCGTGCACATTCCAATAAACTATAGTATGTCATGCTTCAAAGTCTACCAACTAGAGAGGACCAAGGTTCATTTCTGAAAATACATTTTTCTGCCGTTTTGGTTATGTTGAAACGATGACCGGGTAGAAAGGTTAACACAACGTGAACTTTGTTGCCGTAATGGAATCAGAAGTTTTCTTTCTGTACAAGTGATGGAGAGATCCTGCCCTATATTTATCTAGTGAAATGACCTGTGAGGCAGTCTGCAGGTAGTGATCTATTATCCTGCCTATAGATGACAAGCCTGAAAGTGCACGACTTAAACTATTTCATACTGAAAACAATCCTTTTACTGATCACAGAAAAGTCATCAGAACGTTAGAGACTTGAGTATATTTGTCCTATTCGGTAATATCTTAATGGGGTTTTTCTAACCCAGTGATTTCCAGTATAATAACAGATTGTCATAAATATCTGATAGATGGGTTTATAGAAACAGAGGTCCTCCCAACCCCATTAACAGCAGCAGTGAGGTAGATGGATGACCTCTGAAAATCCCATTGGTAGTTGGCTTATCTATTGGACCTTTATGGCGTAAACTGTGGATATAATCTGACAGCTATTTCCTCAGAAGGCAACAAAGCAGGATTTTGGAGGGGCATCTCCTTTGCATTAGAAGACACCAGGAAGTAGACTTCTGCTGCAATCCAGGCAGTATCTAGAGCGGAGCAGAATGGGATGGAGGAGGGATGATAAAATAATTTTGATTCTTATGCCTTTGTCAAGCTCTTTGTAGCACAGTGGTTTTCATGCTCCCTGTGAGGGAGACTACCAGTGTAAGCACTTCTCAGCACAGTGGTGTTAATGGTGCTAGGGCTTGCTGTGAGGGGGACTACCAATGTAAGCACTTCTCAGCACAGTGGTGTTCATGCTCCCGGGGCTTGCTGTGAGTGGGACTACCAATGTAAGCACTTCTCAGCACAGTGGTGTTCATGGTGCCGGGGCTTGCTGTGAGGGGGAATACCAATGTAAGCACCGTGCAGCACAGTTGTTTTAATACTGCTAGGGCTTTCTGTGAGTGGGTTTACAATAATACTGGATACCTGCATCATGTGCGGTCAATGACACTGCTCCATAAGCATTCAGAAATAAAAGGCAGTGAACTGTGTGATATCTTATATATTACACAACTAGAGATATACATTATAAGCATGGCAATATGACTAATATAAAATAATGTTCATTCCATGCAATATGAACCTTTGTCAGACTAAACAATTACTTCTGCAGCTGAAAAAGACTTGGGGGTATTGGTGGATGATTAATAAATTCTTGTGATAGACATAGTTTTCCTTTTATACAAATCACTGGTCAGAGCCTCTTTCACAGTCGTTATTTTAGATTGGCATTTGCATGCCAAAACAAAGAATTCTTTAAAAAAAAAACAAAAAAACAAACAAAAAAAAAAACAGAAGTGGTACAAATCTTTGCATGATACTATTTTTAAGAATACCGTAGCTTTCACTTCTGACTTTTGCTAACAAATACTTACTGTGCGAAATTGGACATAAAACAGAGTCTTATAAGTCACCATATAAAAATCAAAGCATCAAAAAATGACATCCCTTTGGTGCAACACAGATTTAGTTTATTTCTGGAAACAAAATTGTGTTTTCTCTTTTTCTAGGATATCAGTACGCAGTGCTTATTCACGTGCCAAGACTACATTTCCCATGAAGACGTGAACAGCGGGCTGGGTGTAGTACCCTCTTCTCTACTAGCTATAGCAGTGCACCCCAGGATAAAAAGAAACTCCAGCACAGGCAGCAAGTCTGAGAATTAAATAAACACGTTTTCCACTTACCTCCTGTGTGGTTTCCCTCTCCATCTGTTAACACAGGGTCACTACAGTGCTCCCCTGTACACCCCTCTCCATTAGGGAAAACAATACAGAATTGACACAGAAGACACAATAGATTGTATTTTGCTAGAAAAGCCCCTTTGAAGTGTGTATATTTTTCACTGTAAGTGCTTTTTCATATGTATTGCATTTTGGAGAAGAAAATCAGGGAAGTAAATTGATATCTGTGTAAAAAAAATGTGAATTTCCTCCGTATTCACTAGTTTTGCACTTCCCAAATATTTATTCATATCATTAATCTATGCAAATCTACATTTCTTCTTTTTCTCCAAATCCTGCATATAGTTCTGCCAATTATTAAAATAAAAAAGTTCTTTTCTCAGCCTCAGCGGTCAGAAAAAATGACACACAAAAATAATAACCAAACTGGTGTGAAGACAGCAAAAAGGTTTCTCTTTATTGTACAATCCAATCATTTATACATGTTCCAATTGTGCTAGTTTATCTGTTGCTTTTCTTTTACAACGCGTTCTCAATCTCTACATTTACATGTCATCTAAAGAGGTTTTAAATATATTTATAAAACATTACAAAATAAAGTGGAGTGTAGAGTTTAGTTTTTGCCCCCCACATACATTCACTAGATAAAAAGTACATTAACATTGGGTTAATAATAAGGCTTCCTATGTCACAATCCGAGGAATGAAAGAAACAAATGAACGGAAAAACAGAAATAAAGACAGAAACTTCTGTATGAGACCGTAAAAAGAACCAAAGCCCCTGACTGCAGTAACCTCCATGAACCCAAAACGCCCATTATGTAACTTAGAGGGACGTCCTCCTGCAACACGGACAACCCTGCAGAACCAAGAGAAGGGCTGCAAAAACCTGTAAAATTTCAGCAATGCGCCACCTTTCATTTTTAGGTCCAGTATATAATATAAAAGGACATTCAAGCCAAAACCTGAGAATTAAGTTGTGTCTACCCATCAATGAAGTTGTTCTCTAGAAGGTGGAGGTCCGAGGACTCTACACAAAGGAAAGCATTTTAGTAATCCCCAGAACTGGCGTAGAGTGAACGAGTAAACAACTAACATAGAAAAATACTGGTTTTGCAATATAAATAAAAAAAATTTTGACCCCTCAAATTAAATGGAGTCACCCCCGCCAGTTCTACAGCTAAAACAGTGACCAGTGTGAGGAATCCATCGAAGAGCACCTCAGATTACAGGGATCAATGCACTGGACCCCACTTCTGGATCGGATATTTAAGGGGAGTATTCTCGGAGTCCATTCCCTCCAGTGGGACTATATTGGGCACCTATGCTGCTCCATCTTCTATTTCCCCCTAGCATATAATTGATTGTCCCCCATGAACGTGTCAGAAGAGGCTTCGTGGTCCTGTGGTGGGGTCACTCACCAAGCTGCTATTTCTCAGGGACGTTACAGCACTACAAGTTAGACATTCCCTAAATCACTCTCTGGAAGAGTTCTGACTACATTGTGCTCCTACAAGGGGAGGTCACATCTCATGTAAGCAAACACAGCATTTGGCACACAATGACATTTACTTTACAGAAGCAAAAGGGTTAAAAATGTATTGGCTGCTACATAGACATTTACTGAATGACGGTGGAGGCTTCTCCATACCGGGCAGTAGTCCATAATACAATGTCATGTGACCAGGTTGTATGACATGCAGGAGGTGGCAGTACAGTGAAGGCTCAAGTTCACAGAAGATTTATACATGGAAGACCCTCACATCTACTAGATAGCAAGTTAATTGCATATAAATATGTTTTATTTGCTGAAATTCGGCACTTTAGGCGAGAACAGAGGGAAAAAAAAGTCAATTAGTTAAGGAGCTCTAGGTAGGTAATAGGCACTTTGCCCTTCTGGTTGCCCCTCTCTCCCATCAACCAGTCGGAATCCATTCCAGGAACGCTGAATACGGTGATCACCTGAAAGTGAAGAATAAAAAGGGACCAATAATTATCACATGTTAAATAAGCAATGAGCCAATCAACTCCAACAACTCAGCAATGTCAGCAGATCTGGCACTTGGGGCTCAAAGTAAAAGTATATTATGTAATCCAGGGTCTAGGATCTACCCTTTATTAGGACCTGTGCAAGCTCCTGCCGATACTAGCACTAAAATTGCCCCCTCAATGTCCCCTGCCCATTGCTGGTTACATAACAATATAAACCTGAACACATTCACATAGGATTTACTTTTTTCCAATTGTGAGGCTGAACACAACTGGAGTGTACAGAGCTTCATACTATGTATGGCCTCATTTTTTGGTTAGGTGTAACCAAGTTTTTAACTATAATATAATATTTCTGTCTTGTGTCCACAGACATCGGCGAGATAAAGGAATCACATAAAACATCTAATGACCCATGTCAGGCAGTCCCTGGATAGGCTAATCTCAGGGAGCTGAATCATCAAAGGAAGTATTCTCTAAATATGGAAAGAGTTAAAGGGTTTGTCCACTTCCAGGAAATAATTGGCATTGTTTGTGTATTGAAAAGTTATACAATTTTCCAATACAGGCAGTCCCCGGGTTACATACAAGATAGGGTCTGTAGGTTTGTTCTTAAGTTGAGTTTGTATGCAAGTCGAAATTGTATATTTTATCATTGTAACCCCGGACAGAATAATATTGGTCTCTGTTACAATTGGATTTTAAAAATGTTGGGTTGTCATAAGAATCAGGATTAATAATAAAAGCTTCATTACAGACACATTTGATAACTGTTAGAGCTGATTATTGTAGCCTAGGACTAAAGTACAATAAATTACCAATATCCAGTGGTCCGTTTGTAACTAGGGGTCGTATGCAAGTTGTTCTTAAGTAGGGGACCGCCTGTATACTTTTTGTATCAGGTTCTCCAGATCTCTGCTTGCTGTCATGCTATAGAAAACTTCTATGTTTACTTTCAGTGGATAGAAATCAGTCCATGGGCTGATGGACAGGCAGGTGCACAGCTCATATTTAACACAGTATCATATGACTGATTACTCTCTAACAGCTCATGCAACTGCCTCTCCATCACAAGACCAGGGACTGATTTCTATCCACTGGAAGTAAACATAGAAGATTTTTTAAGCGGCAAGCAGAAGGACGGCAAGCAGAAGGACGGCAAGCAGAAGGACGGCAAGCAGAAGGACGGCAAGCAGAAGGACGGCAAGCAGAAGGACGGCAAGCATGCTTCACTTAAAAGGGTTTGGCCATGAAAGAAGGTTCTCAAAAATTTAAGCAGACACCTAATGATCCCTCTGTGCTACGAGATGCTGTGTGCTGACAATGTGCTTAGATTATCAGTGTGCAGGGTTTATCTATACTTTTATTTAGCTTCTGAACATTATACTAGTATCTGACGCAGAGAAAGAGAGATGAAACAGAAAATAGATTAGAGATAATGAGATGCATATAACAAACTATATCTAAGCTATAAAAACAATGTCTGCTATATGCCTCCCTCCCCTGCTATAAAAAAAAACCTTATCTGTCTGTAGCTTGTAGATTTAATCTCCTCACAACTCTGCTTGCCGACAGAAAGTGCTCATTTGAGTGCGAGTGAGTGTGTGTGGCAGAGACACTGCATGGAGCAGGCAGGAGAAACTATTCATAAGAAAAATCTGTCTGCCCCAAAGTCAGAAAATTAATGTCCGATACCCAAAATTGTGTACATCAGGACTGATAGAGACAGGTTGGACTCTGTGAAACGCTGTAGTTTTTTAATAACAGTGAATTAGAGAAGGTGTTAATTTTGTTATCCCGAGTATATTTAAGAATCTTGTCTTCGTGGGAATACCCCTTTAATGAGCACATAGCAAATATAAAAACGGCTTCAAAGAGGTTTCTACTAAGGGAGTTTCCAATCTGATTTATCAATTGAAACATTCTCTAGCAATGGAAAAATAATTAGCCTCCTTTCCTTATCTCTGTTCTAATCTATGTGCAGGAGTTCAAATACACTGCTCACTACAGGACAAAGAAGAAGCAGCATAAAGGAAGAAAGAGGTTTTACTTAATAAAAAGTATATTACAATGTTTACTAATATCACTCTTTATTCATTTCTGAAAAAAATAAAAAGCCCTTATCCCCTTCAGTCCAATGGTCTTTGCATTGAGCCGCACAGCATGTGATATGGCTGCTCCTTTCAATCAGGGGACACAGAACCCCTGTTCTTATATTTCGTTCAGCGACAAGAGATAGAACCGCCGGCAATCAAACACCTTCTGCCAGACACTACCTACAGGATAGGTGATTGGGGAGCTGCAATAATAACACAACAAATGAGTTCTTAAAGGAAACCTACAACTTTAAAATGGTAGTTATAACCCTCAAATACCAGGGTGAGCTGGTGACGGAGCATATTTTCACTATTTGCAGAAACTGCTGTGTTGCTTGTTAAACCGTTTTATTCTTTATATTTAAAGCACGCTTCAGCGCACCACTCTATGTGCTTGGCGCACCATGCACACTGATTAAGAAGTGCCGGAGAGCCAGTGATGTCGCCGAGCTCTCGGGCACACTCGCGCATGCTCAACTTCAAATTTTTATCTTGGCCGGCTTCGCACGCGAAGTTGCGCAGGAGCGATTGCCCGAGAGCTGGGTGACGTCAACGGCTCTCCGCCACTTCCTAATCAGGCGCACACACGGTCGTGCACATGGTGCGCCGAGCACATATCATGGTGCACCGAAGCGTGCTTTAAATCTAAAGAATAAAACAGTTGTACAAGCAATGCAGTGGTTTCTGCAAATAATGAAGATATGCTCCGGCACCAGATCACCCTGAGCTGGTGCAAGGTATTTGAGGGTTATAACTAACATTTTAAAGTGGTAGGTTTCCTTTAATGGGTACAGACCAAGACAGAACTTGATCACTTCTGGAGGAATTGTGAATCTACTGAGCCATACTGAAAAGTAAGCTATTCAACAAGAAGATGCAGACAGGAATGAGCAAGGCCTACACCTCCATATAACTGTATGTTATCCCTTTGTCATTATCTATAACAGAGGTGTCAGACATTATAACGTGGGTCCGACAAGGGACAGACAGGGAAAACAAGTGAGTCTGTGTGCACCGCTGCAGAATAAGTTGCCGTTATATAAACAACTTGTACATTGCCTTCATTGGTACAAGCAGATTATATGACGGAGGTTTAGAGGGATGATGGATTACATAGGTGTCAGTGTGACCCGTCTTCTCATCAGACATAATTACCTCATCTGCGAGGAGCGATAGTTCGCTGCTGTTGGCGGCGTCATAATCATACAGCACTCTGGCCTTTCTATTGCCACTCGCAGCTTTCAGCTCACTGAAGCCTGATGTAAC
This sequence comes from Engystomops pustulosus, assembly GCF_040894005.1. Taxonomy (NCBI): domain Eukaryota; kingdom Metazoa; phylum Chordata; class Amphibia; order Anura; family Leptodactylidae; genus Engystomops; species Engystomops pustulosus. The sequence goes on along the minus strand of NC_092420.1, from coordinate 63,158,981 downwards.
GACAGAATTGCTTGCAGCAGGTAATGGACCGGAGGCAGAGATTGACGGGAGAGAAACACTTTGCATAGTCGTTAGGGACGACTGATTATTGTTTGATGCGAAAGTCGATGGAAAGCTGAAAAAAAAAAAAACGGAACACAGAGAGCGGCCGATGAACCCAATGTTACTTCACATACACATCTCCATTGTTTCACTTGTTGAGGTTTAACGTGTAACCATCAAGAACCTCTATTGTTCTCTCCCCACATGGAGCACGGATTACTCGAATGGCCTCAGCCAAGGAGTTATGAAGACATTTTTGGGCATAAACATTATAAATCCAGCATGAATAACCAGGGGCACTTAGGTTTCACATTGCTGGGTTTTTTTCACATTAGCGATTTTTCATTGAACCCATTTTGGCTTATGGACATATGTACAGATTGGTTTTCTCTTCTTGGCTATAGGGATTTTTCACAGAACCATATTTTTTACAATGGACTTTTTCACAGTTTTATTCCCCACTGATCCAATGTTGTCAGTGAACACTAACACAACAGGTTCTAGATTGATCAGTGAAAAAAAAACGAAGTGTGAAAAGGTCCATTGAAAGAAATGGTTCAGTAAAACAACACACAAAAAAAAAAAAAAAAATCACTGAAGCCAGGAAGAGAAACCCAATCTGTATGCGTCCATAAGCCAAAATGGGTTCAATAAAACTTCACAGATGTGGGGAAAAAAAAAAAAAAAAAGAGCCAATGTGAATCAAACCTTACTCATAGATCCAAGGAACCGTGATTGTGGTTATCTTACATTTGTAATGCATGGCCTCCTTGCTTCTAAAAACACTTTTTAAATTATGCTAATGAGACAGACAGGCAGAACCAGAGCTCCTCCTCCCCGTCTCCACAGGCTGTTACACTCGCACCCTCCCCCTGCTCCCTCAGCAATTTTCCCCTCCCTTTGTGTTATGCTCAGATTACAGTAGACAGAGTGAGGGGGCTCATTAGCATAATTGATAACTTGATTTAGAAACAAGGAGGCCGTGGATAACAAATCTAAAGTTACCAGTGTCTGGATGTAGTGAGAGTCACTAGTTTATCATGCTGGACTTATTTTATCATGGTACATTTCCTTTAAAGTTACCTTTATTCTACAGGGAGGCAGTAATAGTGGCACAATACATGGAAATGTGAGTGTCAGGAGATGTTTGATGCCCTATCTGAGAGCAGGATATGATAGAGGGGAAAGAACATGGACTACTTATGTCATACATAGGCTTATATTACATGGGGCAGGGTGTCGAAGTAACTTCAGATAGGACTCCTAGGAGAAATAATAAGAGTCCTGGTTGCTCTGCCAACACACAACGGACTGATGGCTTTCTACATGCACTGACACCGGGAAAGTGTCAATGTGTATGGTGGGATAAGCAGGACTTTTACCATCTCCCATAGGAGCATGTGATGTTTTCGGGTCACAAACAACGGATCCATGGTCTGTTTTGCAGCCCATACGTCAGTGTGTGACAACATAGGGATGACAAATGGATGGTTTTGAAGAGGGCTGCCAAAATGCTTTCCGAAACCCTTGGGGGAGGGGTCATGACATGACTGCGTTACCTATAAAGTGATCCACAAATACAAGTGGAACTCAGTTGACATCCGTGTGGCATCCATATAGCTTTGCAAAATCACCAAACAGGTTCATTATCAAATAAAACCCAAATATGTCAAAGTTTTAGCAAATTGCAGGTATAACCCTTTTTCTATGTTTGCCCAGAAGAAAAATGAAAGGAGTATTCCCATTTCGGCAAATTAATGTTATTGTTTAATAATAATTATACAATTTTCCTATATACTTTCTGTATCTATTCTTCACTGTTTTCTAGATCTCTGCCTCATGATACACTTCCAGAAATCTGACCATGGTCACACGGCTCGTTAGTATCAGAGAGTAATCAGAGCTGTGTGATAACGAGCCGGGCACCTGTGTGACCATGGTCAGATTTCTGTCCACAATGTAGTTTCCTATAGAAGGACAGCAAGCAGAGATCTAGAAAACTGTGAGGATCTGATACACAAAGTATAAGGGAAAACTGTACAACTTTTCATTATATAAACAATAAGATTTATTTGCTGAAATGGGAGCACCCCTTTAAGCCACCGTAGACCTGTAATAGTGCGTTTTTAGGACTGTGACCGATGCTGCCTTCTTTTAAAAAAAATAGAATTATTTTAAGAAATATATTAATGAAATGGAGCCCTAATAATAAGGTAACACTAGGAGCTGTAGTGCAGCAGCACAGTCCTGTAAGGCGTCAGATTGCTGCTCTAGTATAGGATTATGTGCGATTATATAGACGGCATCTGGAGCATTCACGCTTTTTTTTTTTACATTTACATGACATTTCAGACTGCATTATGGTAATTACAACCCGACTCACATTATGCAGACACCTCAGCGACATCCGAGCCTGTAAAACAGGGTGACCTTCACAAACCGCCGCAATTTGCCCTTAAATAGTCAACTGCTATTATTACCCAATGGCTGAACCGGTGTCAGGAGGGAACAGACCCGACGTGAGAGATGGAAATGAGGTTACAATCCGCTTTTATCCATTTTTGTAGTTTACTTTATTACTTGTTACAAGTATTTGACATTGTAGACTGTCCATCTACTTTGGTTTACATATCTGAGTTTTAAAGGGGTTTTCTAAGCTTAGTAGAGGCAAGTCAATAGCAGCTTAGTGCGGGTTCTGATACCTGGTACCGTACCAGTATTCTCAATTTTGCAGTGGCCAAATTGGGTATTGCAGCTCAGCTCTCATTAAAAAAAAGTCTCATGTTCCATTCTACATATAACAGTATCTATGAACATCTGATCGGTGGGGGTACCTTATGGGTAGCCACCAATATTTAAAGCTTTGAAAACCTCTAACTTAATTTAGTCTTTTAGCATCAAACCGCAAGTGATAAGACTTTTACTCACCAAAAACAGCGCTAGCATTATCCACGAGATGCTCCAAGGCTACATTCAGACGATGTATGCCTGCGGGCATACATCGGCGCTGCGGAGAGGAGCAGGGGATGAGCGCAGCTCACCTCCGCCCCTCTCCATAGGCATGTACAGCGCAGGGCTGTCCCTATCTACGGACTACTGAGCGGTACGGTGCCGTGAGCCCATAGAAGTGTATGGGGGACGTATATATGCCATATATACGTCGGCCGTATATACGTCCCCATACATGTGTGTGAATGTAGCCTTAAAATTACACATCAGTGCCAAAAGGTAGCAATACCAGACACAACCTGATGGCAAGAGTGGCACTGTCCTGACAATGTGTGGCTGCCCCAAGTATATTGAGGCAAAGGAGACCCCAAAGGCAATAGCTTGTTTCTCTTAGGGCATGTATGAGAAGGGCACCTATATAAGGGATGCATACATATTGGAAAGGCATCTGTGACAAGTAAAATAGGTAGATATTTCAGCATATACTGAATGGGTCCAGGGGCCAAATAGAAATACATCAAATTAAAGGTTTAAGCTGGAGCCAAGCCTCTAGCACTTACCTGCCAAGCTGTTTCTGAAGATCCAGCATATACTGATAACACTGGGCATAGTAGGTCATCTGAGCTTCCACAAAGTCATTCAGGCAGCGCAAATGATGTGCCTTTATGGGAAGACAAGGATTAGAAAATCTTATTATACCACATAAACAAGTGTAACTGCAATACAGTCACATACATAATAGATAGGAGGATAGACAAGCTCCCCTGCAGGAAGAGGTGGTGGATTTCCTAGAGTTAGTATCCCCTAGTGCAGTGATGGCAAACCTTTTAGAGACAGGGTGCCCAAGCAACAACCAAAATCCACTTATTTACCGTAAAGTGCTAACATGGCATTTTAACAGTAACTTACTGCTACCTGTTTTTCAACTTCTTTCAATCAGATCAGTCCCCCTGAGGCCACCAATACGGTTGAAAGAAAGAGGGTAAATTCAGCCTATCATTGTGGTTCTTTCCAGTGTCTCTCTGTAAAGGAAGAATTGTGGGTCCAGCAGGAGGACCTTCAAAGTCCTTCTGTCAAAACCTGCTCATTTTTACTGCAGTTCCCAACAGTCAATGAAATTTTGCTTTAAAATAGCGCTGAGGGGAGCATTTCTTAAGTTGCCTGGGACCGCAGGAAGAATCTGTGGGTTTTGTCCTGTTTGGTGAACTCTGTCCTGGGGTGATGGTCTGAGTGCCCACAGAAAGGGCTCTGAGTGCCACCCGTGCCATAGGTTCGCCACCACTGCACTAGTAGATCTGCAGGCTGCTCAGTGCATAGTCACATAATAGTCTATGCACAGGGGCCATTAACCCTATGGGGAGCTATCAAATATGCCAGCACTGGTTTACATTGGAATATGCAAACGTTACTTAAAAGGTTACTGAACTTGTAATAGTATAAATGAGTGAAGCAGATGATAATAACTTTGTAATACACTGTATTAGAGAAATATGTTCCTGGGTCTTTTCCTCTGCCTTTCCTCATTATTTAAGCAGTGAGATAAAAAAAAAACAAAACTGGTAACGTGCCTAATGACTTAAAGGGAACCTGTCACCACATTTTCAGAAACACAGCTAGTGATAGGTTCTCATAGAGCCCTATTAACCAACTGACCTTTTAGCTAAAAAAGGTTTCCTTCAGATTAGAATAAATCAACTATCTGTCCTGCTTGACCGCCCGCCAATCTACAGCTACCCCTTTCCCATGCTTCTTTTCAGCATATCATGTGGCCTAGGGTGATATCATCACAGGTCCTTAAGCCTCCTGAGATTAGCAAACTGTACACTATTCATATATCTGATCACATGGCAGTATCATGGCATGGAAAAAGGAGTAGTGAGGCAGCAATCCAAATCCTGCATGGTTAATTTGTAAGGGCGGTGCTCGCAGCTAGAGGTTCTGGTGCTCAAAAGCTAAAGTCAGGCATTGTCAATGGAAGAACGCAGTTTTTTATGCCTGGATGATATGTAAATAAAGTATTTTGGAATTTAAACTCCTCTGTTAAGTGGCATGATCACAGCAGCCACTGTGGATTTATACTCCTCCCTATCCTCCATGGAGGCTGCTGTGATTTCATGTGATCAGATGCATACATCGGGTAGACTGCAAATGTAACAGGACCCTAGATCAGTGATGGTGAACCTTTTAGAGGCTGAGTGCCCACACTTTAACCAAAAGCCACTTATTTATTGTAAAGTGCCAGCACAGCAATTTAAGCAGTGACTTATTTCTCCTTGTTCTTTGACAACTTTCAATCATTCAGCCTCCTAGCGACACCAACGCAGTTGAAAGGAGGAGGGCAAATTCCCCTATCATTGAAGGAAGATTCTGCAGGAAGATTCTTTGAGTCCTGTCTGGTGAACTTCATGCTGGGGTGATGGCCTGGGTGCCCACAGAGAGGGCTCCGAGTGCCGCCTCTGGCACCAGTGCCATAGGTTCGCCACCACTGCCCTAGATGATGTCACCCTGGTCACATGACATGAAGTGGCCAATGATGTAACAGAGCTCTAACTATTCCACATAGCAGCAGTTCTATAAACACCAAGACTTGTCAATCAGGAACTATGAGGCCGAGCATCGCAAGTAACTAGTGAATATTCAGGCCTGCATTGGACTCAAGTAGTGACATTGGACTCAGATCAGGTGATCCGCATACAAGTTCACAAACTGATTTTTTTTTACACTGCAGCCAAGGTAAGGAACCATTTAAAGGATAAGGGAAATGCTTTTTAATTATAATTTTAATGAAGTACTTATTTTACCTGGGTTATTTGCACGACAGGTTCTCTAAATCTTTATAGACAGTCCCAGGATAGTCTAATTTGCAGTGATCTTTTAAGGTGGTCTCTGCAGCGGTGTAGAGACCTACAGCCATTGATGCTCCAATGATGAATTCTTGCATGCAAATCCATTCTTTTTTAGGATGGCATGAGGAAAACATTGCCTCTTAACAACCTTGAAAGGCAGCAATCAAGAGGTAATGTTTTCATTGTCCTAACCTCTAAAATATATTCACATACTTCTCAGAATCCCCAGTGGTGCATCAAATGGATTAATGTCACCACACGCCGGCCTTAAAAAAGACCTGTCAGGTCAATTTGGGATACTAAACCACTTTTTGATGTCTTTAGGCTTAATATAAAACTTATATATTCACTTAGATGAGAGTCCGTTGAGGTACATCGGACTCGCATATTTAGATGCAGCGCCTGGGTGATGCTGGAAGTGAAGCTGGGGCGTTTTCTTTGTCCCATACTGGAAATCTATGTGCATAGACAGTACACAGCTAAAGCGCCCTCTAGTGTCCAACATTAGAAAATACAGCATTTCAAGTACCAATTTTAATACAGAAATGAAATAAAATGTCTCCCTTAAAAGACTTGCATGTTCTTCTTTAATCAAGGGGGTGTGTATTAGAGTACACTGGTGAGACATGCGTTGGTCTCCCCGGGGGCTGCAGCTAGTCAGGCGTCCATCGCTCCTCCCCTACCAGGGAACACTTACATGTGTACTGCTTACGCCCTCTAGCAGCAGACGTGTAATCTCAGCTTGTCGATCAAATTCACTTTGCGTTATTCTGACTTCCTGTTCAGCCTAGAGAGAGAAAACAGCCATTACTAACATGTCCTCGTGTGTATCTTTCCACACACCCAGTAACACATAGCGTCCCATTATCTTATGCTCCTTGCCCATTCACCTACACAAGATGCAATGACCCGCATTCTGCTCCTTGTATCACATAGTTTTTTAAAGGAACAACAAACACGGACCCTCCCTGTCATTTTTATTTCTTTTCCATATACTTATGCGCCTCAGGTGAGAGGGGTGGGGGATCCACCACAAAGGCATAAATCCCGTCTCTGGAAATACCTCATGTAACCAGCACTGCAGAGCATCGAGCAAGAACACATTTCTATGGATGTTATGTAATGTATCCAAGCCGCAGCATATTACATGGCCTCTTGTCACTCACATAGGGCACGTGTCTGTAAGCGTCACCAGCCCTATACTTGTCATATATTACCCTGGTTGTATAAGGGAGTATAGCAGTCCTGTACACTGATGCTTAGGCCTGCTTTTCATTACAGATGTAGTCCTGCTCCAGTCTGGCTATAAAAAAGGTACAAATACCCAAAATTGTGCAATTGTGTCGAGGCCTAGAAAATTGGCGATGCTACAGAAATTACTTGCAATAAGAAATCAATGCGGCTGTGCTATGGTACTTCCATGATTTTAGCACATATTACATGCTATCACATCACTACAATCGTATGTAGAGGGTTGGGGTTTCCCCCATTTATATAAAATAGCTGCTTTCTCCAAAATTTAGGCAGTTTGACAAACCTTTCTTAAAAGGGGTTTCCCACTTTGAACAAATAATTCATATTATTTGTATAATGAAGAGTTATTCAAACTTCCAATATGCTTTCTTTATCAATTCCCTTGTGGTGATCTAGATCTCTGCTTGCTGTCAACTAACAGTAAGCTTCACGGTTTACTTCCTGTAGATAATAACAGGTCCAAAATCATGAGATGTCAGACAGGCGCACGGCTCGTTATACCACAGAAAGTAATCAGAGCTTGTGACATCACATGACCATGGACAGATTTCTATCCACTGGAAGTAAACATAGTAGCTTCCTATAGAAGGACAGCAAGCAGAGATCTAGAAAACTGCAAGGAATTGATAAATAAAACCAGCAGATGTGCAAAATGATGTTCTTATGATAGACTGAATCAATGCCTGGGAACAACCTTCAGTAGTGCAGATGAGGCACAGAATATACTCACCTTTGTCACTTCATCAGTCCACACCTGAGCAGCAGTAAAAGCGACACAGACACAAAAGGAAATTACATATGTAACACATAACATATTCTCCTATCCTATACCTTTACATGCTATTATTCTAGAAGTCTTAGTCAATAAAAGAAATTGAAAAAAAGAGTAATTTATTAATCAGTGTCAGAAAAAAACTTCTGATTTATTTTGTACAGTGGATCCTGTTTTACCTTTATATCGACATTGCAGGCAATTTACACTAATAACAATGAGATAATTGCAGACAAGTAATATATACAAAACTGTCATGAGGTCCAATGTTAAAGCTGCAGGACTTCAATTTTTTATTAAAAATTTAAAGTTAACCCTTCACTACAAAACTGTAAAATCTGCTCAGTTCCTCCTGCTCTAAAACTTGCTTGCTACAGATAGAATACTATGAACAATCTACTCTACTCCTCCTGCTCTATAACATTCCGCCTATAGATAGGACCTGCTCTGCTTCTCCCGCTCTATAACACACTACCTGCAAAATTATTTTCATTTTTATGGCGACAGGTTAAAAGGTGACAGAGTAAAAGCAACAGTAATAAACTTACTGTTACCGTACATCATGTATCATTTTTATTGAATAAATAAATGATCCCCTCAGAATAAAAGCTTCACTTTTTGAACAAGGTACATTCAGTAATTTACCTTCAAGCCCCCAATGTGATGGAAAAACAGACAATGAGAGGAGACTGAAATGATTCAGGATTATATAAAAACCCAGGTAGTGAATGAACATTGAAGGACACAGTGACCTGGACGATGGGAGATGATGGAAATGTCTCAAGAAGAAATATGTGAATTACTGTACAAACCCTTATAATGGTCATATCCATCTTATGAGACCACTGATATACACATATATAGCAAGATGTTCTGTGACCACTATAAGCCTTGTGGCTGACAGGCATGATGTCCCCCGGCTATAGACATGGTGACAGGAGGAGCAGATGACACAGGTAGCCTGCAGAACATCACTAAGGCCTAGCAGGCAGGCAATATACAGGCTCACAAATTATGGGATTGTCCCTGCGCTGTAAATAATGCAGCATGGGGACACATCCAGAGCGAGTGTTGTACAGGAGGAATGGGGGCTTAGGCTCCTCTTATCTTTTAGGGTCACATCAATCAGGCCCTTATCATTTATGCATTTTGTGAGGCTGTGGATCACGGTGTTCATTGCAGCTAAGGAAAGCGACTGCGGTCGTGTTACTACTTGCAAACTGCTGCGACTTGTGAAATCCAAGTTTGGTCTCACATTACAGATGAGACAAGGTACATGAGCTGTCAGTGCATTTACTGCAGCTAAATCCTATGTCCTATGTTGGTAACATTTTCTTTCCATTTCTGGCATCAATGTTCTTGGTATACAGTTTCTGTGACTTGTCATAAGTGACATCAGTCCATGCAGAAGGCATAGATTTTCTTTAGGACATTCTTACTTGCTGGCCAATGTATGAATGAGAGGGCTGGTGCACCCCATTACATGTATAGATTATACTGTATATACTGTTTTCTACTAAATGTATTTGTAAAACACTTAAATACAAAATCTGTGCTGTAAAATACACATGTAAGAAAAAATTTACTACCATGCTAGTGTTTTAAAAAAAAAAAAAAAATGAAAGATATAATTCAGGATAAAATATACAAATCAGGATCGATTTACTGAAAAGGATTAGGGAATGAGATGATACAGGGTACCCCCAAAAAATGGCCAAATAAAGTGGATGTAAAATGGAGGCTTGACTACATGGACGTCACTTCATGTAAACCATTCAAACCCTTTTAATCGAGGTCCACAAAAATAAGAAATAAAAACACTACATTGTTATATAACGTTGTGTGTCTACAGCATTGTGTCTCCATGGTTACAGACTACAAACAAACCCTCTGTAGTCATGGATTACTCTACTCTCTCAACAGGGATGAAATGGAATAACCCAGGATAGAAGACGGATTCTGAATGACCAGATAAATGTTCTAGCTGTTGCAAGGGGGTATTCAGATGGTAGAGATATAACTGTGAATACACATCATGGAGGTAGGCTGCTTTCTTTAGAAGATTAATGAAATTATATAAAAAGTACTTGTCTCGCTCAGCAGGCCCCTCCAGATTGGCAGCGTGAAGACGTTCCTATAGAAGTGTGGAGAGGGATGCTGCACATTATAAAGGGGAGTGAGAAAAGAAAATTGCACATATGGTGAACAACTTAACATAACATCGAGGTGACAGTATAACTCCCAACATGTAAGCTGGAAGTTATAGAGTCCTAAAAGCTAAGGGGTGCACACAACTGGTTTAAAGGGAATGATGTCCTGGCCTGCAGACATGAGAGGGTTGATCTATATAACAGAGGGACAGTGCACGTACTATGAAATACACATTGTATATTGTACAACAGACCTAGGCGGATAATTCTCTTATCTATAGGTAGGACAATGCATGTGTGTTCTCTTGCAGAGCACTGAGATAATGGCGAGAATACATTGTGCATAAATCACAGTACTGATTGTCGCTTTTGATGGCCGATACAATAGTAACATACATACAGCCGTCTACAATGATCTCAGATTAAAGAAAAAAAAGAACAAGAACTGGTTTTCCAACTTTGTCGTCATCTTCCATGAGACTGAACTAGGCCCAATCCATTACAGTGCAAGAGAAAGCACAAGAAGTCTGATGAAGTGGTGATGGGAGGCCAACAAACCTGCAGCCACTTTACATGCAACACGCTCAGCATGTAAGACAAATTTACCATAAAGCCGGCATCCCGCTCAGGCTCAGGGGGGTGTAATTGCTTAAGTGCACATGTACAAAGACAAAAAAAGAATAAAGTAAGGATCTGATCAAAGAAAGTCAATATAATCAGTGCATAGGACACAACGCCACATCAAATACCTGGATCCTGGCAAAAAAAATAGACAAATCTTCAGAACATATTCATTTCTGCACAGTAAATTAAGTGGAGACACATCCACAAGAACAGGATTCAGTCTGCTCCTAGGAGGGGGAATATCTTAAAGAGGTTTTCCCACAAAGCAAGTTAGGTCCTGTCAACATGATAGGGCCCAATTTGCTGATCAGTGGGGGTCACAGTGATGATCACGAGAAAGGGGGTGTGATTATACTACCCGTTGCTGGAGCAGCCAGTCACACATGCGCGGGCCGCCCCGTTTGTCTCTATTGAGCTATAGAGATTCCATAGTGATTACTCAGCAATCTATGGTGCGCGGCCATGCACAACCAGCTGCTCCGGCAATCTCTGTGGTAATATGAGAGGTGCGATGGGGGTACATAGGATGCCCTCACAAACCTCTTTAATGTATGTCCATTCATGAACCCTGTACTAAGGTTCTTATTGTATTGTGGATTTGGAAGAAAACAAAAGATGGCTGCTATCAGATTCCTTACAAATCCAACAGAAAAAAAAAAACCTACAAAAGACAGATCTTTATAGTTATCAAACTGATGGACATTTGCTGTACCGGCTTGTGGATTAAACCCCACAACTTGCTGTAAAGCCGCTCACAATGACTTTGCACATGGTAACACGTGTCCCAGTCACACTGAAGTCTCTATATCAGAGCTCGTCCCTATGACACAACATGTCACTCATCACTGGGACATCCAAATGAGAATCTGCAAGTCAAATGCAGATGACTGGTGTACAACTATTGTATGAGTAGTCGCAGCACTTCAAGGAGATTTATCCTACTTAAACCTACACCTAGCAAGATGTTTTGACAGCCTGTCATTCAATTTACTGACTACCTGAGGAAAAAATGCTATATGACACAGCGGTATGAGTGGGTTACCATTTAGGAGATTCATTCAATCCCACATCTCTGTATATACTGAATGCGTTTTCAGGAAAAAAACTAAATATGCACAATTAGGCTGACATGCTTTAGCACGGGGCCTTGGGTTCCACATCTCAATGGACCCTGGAGGGACAGCTGTAGGGAGAAGGATGAGGGAAAGTGCTGGAAGAGGGAATTGTTATTACCATGTCTGAGGCTACAGAGCTTTAGGGGCGTTTCCATTTCCATATGTCTAACCTTAACTTCTAGCAGCTGGAAATTAAAAACAGGTATGGGGTGCCATTACATAGAAGTTTGCTCAGGAAGGTAAATCATGGTGACAGATTCCTTTTAAAGAGATATTCCAGTAAAAAAAACAAGTTATTCCCAATCCAGAGGAATGGGAACAACCACTGATTGGTGGGGTTCCAGCGCCTGCTGTTCTATTCATTTGGGGGTATAACAGACCCCAGTACTCATGATCCATGGGGGGGGTTCAGTAAGTTATCCCCTAACCGGACGTGAAATGATTTTTTTTCTGCGACACTCTGACAAGTGGTACTGTAGTACTACAGTTCAGAACCATTGAAGAAAATGGAACTAAACTGCAAAACCCAGCACAACCCAGAAAAAACTGTGATGTGCAATTTTTGAAAGAACCCTTTTGAGGTGTGTTTCTAACTCAAACATATAAGGGGTGCCATCATTTCAGACATTTATTCTCTTTCCACAAACCTGTCCTACACTCCACTGGTTTCTTTTGGACTTAGTGTAGTGACTACAGGATGATCAACTCAGGAATTATTAGCCATCCCAGCGCGGCTCATGGGGTCTTGTTGGGGCTCGTTTCTCCAAATAATGAGGGGTTCAGTGGTCAGACCACCAGCGATCATTCATTTATCTTCTATATGGGAAGAACGTCTTAAATGTGAAAACTCCTTTAACATCTAGAATAGTCCAAATGCTGAAGATGAATCGCTCCATTTATTGTACAATGTCTGATCGTAGAGGGAAGTCCTGTGAGTCCTAAGACTGAGAGGACACAGATTTCCGCTTTTACTTTTGTTAATTATTAGCAGAGGAGATAAATGGTGCGGATGACTACAGACAGAGAAGATAGTGTTCTCACTAGATCCTCTGTGCAACGTTCGCTCTGCTATACACCGTCACCCCAGGCCGGAGCCTTTCACACAGGATTGAGTCTATACAACAGGAATCTGGGACGTTCCGATTGTGCACCACAAAGAGCACATGTTGTCAGGTCAGCTATTCAGCCCGGCTAACCACAGGGAGTATGTGTGAGGTTTTTTTCCACTCATTTGTCATAGCATCTACTTACTGAAGCTCTGGCTTCTGCAACTTTGGCTTTTTTCAATCGGGTCTTTGCAGCGTCCAAATCCAACCTCTTATTCTGCAAGAGTTTCCGTTCTCTCTGAGGGAAGGAGAAAGTCGGAGGAGAAGAGTTACTACATCTGTTGCATAATAGCTCAAAAAGTGATACGTGAAATAAAACCTGAGACATAGACAACAGTTCATAGCAAAGTTTTCTTCATCGTGCGGAAGAACCGATTCCAGGGTTTTACTAGAAAACTTCACAGAAAAAGGCAAAGTATGAATGACAGCTAGCAGAGGGGAAAACAATGTGTGAGCTCATGACATTTCTATATGTGCCAAGCAATACATTCATACAACAGCCGTGATCAAAGGTCACTACTCCCATTTTTTTTTTTTTTTTGGTGCACTGGGGTTCCTTGCTTCTTATATCATCTTGATGTTTGGAGTCCCTTCTAGAGAACATTGTTCGCTATGTGAACTGCAGATAAACATGCTATTCCTGTCTTTTTAACTGTCCAAGTCTGGTTCTGTAGATCACAGAATCACAAGTCATGTTTCTAGGTACTATAGAACTAAAGACGCGAGCCGTCTCCATGTAGCCCTATACTCATATCAGGTAACGGTAAATATGACTCTTCTCTGTTCATTTTCACATGACTTAGGTGATTATTTTTTATTTCACAGTAGTTTAATGGGGTATAATCTGGTGACAGGATCCCCTTAAGGCTACGCATGGTTTGAAATTACGTCCACGTACAGACCAGCAAATAGCGGTAATCTGCCGCCGAACCCATGGCTTATTTTAGGCTTATAAGGGAGAGAGGATTACAGCTACTATTTTGTGCAACATTTTAACTATTACCGTACACTGATTACATTTGGAAAGAAACAAAATTCTCTCTATCCCATGGTAAAATATAGATCATGGAACAAAATGGCACAAATATGACTTTATAATAAACCTTGTACAAATGATGGACAGTCATTCTCCACAAGAGCCTAATAGTTTTCCTTACTATATACTTCAAAAACTTGTTAAACAGGAATAGGATTGTTCAATGAGTCACTGGATGACTTGTGCACCATCATCATCATCACAGAGGTCTGTCTGGCCTGCGCTATACTTACAGATATGGTTTTATAATCTCCTTCTATAAAATTCCTCAAGGGAGTGAGAAAGTTAATGGCTCCAGTCTGTACAAGCTCCCGGTGAGCTCCTCCTATTCGCCTCTGTGTTTCCCCACATTTGATGAGAGCATTTCCTGAAATGGTAAGAAGAAGTTATGTTACCCTCCGCACATAACCAGTAAGAGGATCAGATTGAAAGTGAATGTAATCCCAGTACATGGGGGCTGTGTATAAACACGTAGCGTATTACATAACCCAGTGCGATACATAGCAAGGGATTCACTTTCAGTTCTATAGGAAGAAGGATAGAGATCTGGAGAGAAGTCCTGGTATCCAGAGACCAGGATAAACGATGAAGAAATAAGAAGTAGAAAACGGAATTGAACGTATATGTTTTTAAAGTGAAAAAAAAACGGACAGAACATATACCGTATATACTCGTGTATAAGCCGACCCGAGTATAAGCCGAAACCCCTAATTTCAACACAAAAAAACTGGGAAAACCTATTGACTCAAGTATAAGCCGAGGGTGGGAAATGCATTGGTTACGGCCTCCCAGTATATAGTCTGCCAGCCCCTGTAGCATACAGCCTGCCCAGCCCCTGTAGCATACAGCCTGCCCAGCCCCTGTAGCATACAGCCTGCCCAGCCCCTGTAGCAGGAAAAAAAATAACACTGTACTCATCTTTCTGACGTCTCCCATAGGTCCTCTTCTGTCTCAGACTGTCTCAGACAGAAGAGGACCTACAGGTGATGTCAGAAAAGTGAGTTTTGACTTTATGGTTTTAGTTGACTCGAGTATAAGCCGAGTTAGGGTTTTTGAGCACAAATTTTGTGTTGAAAGACTAGGCTTATACTCGAGTATATAAGGTATATGACATATTAGACGTATATGTCAAATAAATGTAGACGGATGACACAAAAGCCTTCAGTTTTTGTCAATTTTTAAATGTATATGTTTCAGCATATGTCAGGAAGATGCAAAAAACGTCATGTGAAAATTTCCCAAAGGTTTCAATGAATATTGGAAACCCCCTTTAACAATCTCATCTTAGGGTATATCAATATCACATTCGCAACAGTCTCCGTAAGCAAATTGCTTCCAATTCTAGTTTCAAAATTCAACAAAAACACTGTAATTGACACATTTTGGGCTCAAATCTGCAAACATTTTGAAATAACTTTTGAACTATTGGTTGTGGAAATTGTCATAGGGAGATTGCTGCAGGGATGGTAGTTTACACGCTGCCGGCGGATATGTACTGTGCACATACTTGTTTAACCCTTTTGAACAATTCACTGTACATTGAGCACATTAGCAGACAAATAGCTCTTAGGGCTTGTTCACACATGCCGTTTTCTGAACTGGAAATAAGAAGCTTTTGATTTTTTTTTTTTACTGTCCAACACTATGTATTAGCCTTTTCACATCCCCACAAAGAAGCCTCCTCATGGTAGGTTTCAGAAATTATTGGGTCTAGTTAGAATTACACAAATCCCCTGCCGCTCCCTGGTCTCTGGGGAGGGGTGCGGACTCATTCACTTCCAAGGAACTATAGTAATTGATGACACTTCTTCTCTACACCACTTGCAATCTTTTCATCTAAAGAAAGGACTGCCTTTCTGCACTTCTCCATTTATCAGCAGTACAACCTGCAGTCCATGATATAATCCCATATAAGACCAGCCACGCTATCAGTGACAAAACTGCTGAGTTTGCAGAATTTCCATGTGAGAAATAGATGTGTGCGACATAGCCAAGGAGAAGCAATGGACCCTGTGCTGTATGTACAACTGACAGAGAATGGGTTCATTAATAGTATGGCGGGTATATGTCCGATTGCTACAGTACCATAAATATGAACACTGGTGTAACAAAAACAAAACGCAGCTACGAGCAAAATAGAAGCCTCCTAATAAAGATAACCATAAAGGGGAGTGTCATAAAGGTCTCTTGATGGACAGGTCACATTGTAGATGAAGCATCTTGCTCCAAAGAATCAGAACAGAATGATAAGGAGTGAATACTGTTAGCTATGTAACCCTCAGTCACCGCCATGACACATACTCACCGTATGCTGTTCCTGGACCAAATTCACTCCCAGCATCAATCATGTACTGGGAAAGCTGCTCCTGGTTATTCAGACGACTTGGAGCTTTTCTGTCGAGTTTCTCATAGACGAGTTCTTCTATCCTGGCATCTAACATAGCAAAAATAGAAAAAGAAAAGTGTATAAGGATGGAAGGAGAGAGACAATCATCTGCATGGCTGTACTGTCACATCAAACAGCGATGGCAAAACAAGAATTATAAAATACCCAAAGTGTGGGTACTAGAAATCAAGTATGGTCATGACAAGATAACAACTTTCTCTCATATTAGGAACCTCAGATCTGTAGATACCAGATTCTCAGACGGACATTTGTTGGAACTATTCCAACTCTCCTACACCCGCTTTATGAGGGGGCACCACCTTCCTGGTATGATGGTTTCCCCTATATCTTACAAATATAAGGGAAAAGACCCTGGTGCTTTCTGTTGAATGGGTTGTCCCATGTGTGTAAATTAACCCCTAGCCACAGGATTGGGAAGATTATGCAAATCAGTGGAGGTCCCAATATTGGTCCCAAAAGTGGTCCTGTTCTCACTAGTAGGGGGAGGGATGGGTCGAGAACGTTCGTTAGTATAATGGGGGCGTTGGACATTTCTGAGTACAGGTGTATCCAGAACCCACTTAGGACAGTGGATGGACCCCCGTTCACCAGATAGGCGAGCCAACCAATCACAATAACAGGACCCCACCAGCAATCAGCTTATTTTGCACTATCCTATGCAGAGGTAGGAACTTGCAAACTTGGTATAACCCCTTTTAATATGTTATATAAGATTTTTTAGCTGTATAGCACTGCACAGTAAAACAGACAAGAAAAAAAAAGATTTTGGTTGGATAATTACAGAGGGGAGAGGAGAAGAGAAGGAAGCTCTTCCACCCCAAAATCTCACTTTTCACAGTGCTGCAGGTACTTACACACAAAGGTATCATTACACTGTTCTCCAGGGCCTATACCTATCACCTGTCTGCAGTTTATCCCCTTTAATAATTAAACTTTATTCCCTTTAACACTACATCAATGGCACAATCTGCATTTTTTACTTAACTTCCTGGCATAAATCTAGGACAGTAAAAACCAAGTATGCTGTAACAACTACCTGTTTATTGAGTATGCCCTAGCAACTGCAAACATAGTCAGGCAGATCTGGAGTCCTTCAATGCAGCCGAGCTGTCAGCCCATACTGGGAATAGTCCTAAATCACACAGTAGAAATTGTCTTGGACGTGACCAATCTCCCCCGGCAGAGACTGGAGCTTATGTGTTGGCTTATCTAGTGAAGTGATATACTGTACTCAGAAATGTAGCAGATTCTGTACAGAAAAAACAAGAATCCACTCAACTAAACTACATGTGGATAGAGAGGCCGTCTAGGTACCAGGAGAGGATTGATATAAAGGCTTCATCCACTTTTTAGGTCTCCCCAGCGCAGCAGTTCTGGACGGTCCATCCCTCCGTTCAGCTATTTGATAACCGGTATCATCAGCCAAGGAAATACCATCAATCCCGGTTACATCTGGTCTTATTTTTATGGCAAAACACATAAATAGGAAGACTATTTCTCAATCAGAATATGTTCCAAGTAGTCACAGTCTTTCCAAGATATTATATTAAATTCCCAGTAGAGTCTAGCTGGTGAAACAGAGGAAGGAAAAGGGGGATTGGGTCACAGGAAGACGGCCATTATCAGATAAACACAAAGACGATTCCTTAAAGTCCCTGTATAAAAACAAGCCTAGGGGAGTCGTAAGAAACAAAGGCAACATGTCAGAGGAAATCCCCGGCAAAATGAACTAATAAATTAACCTGTGTCAACATATCAAAGCTAAAATGCTAAGATGATGAGAGAGATTTTCAAAAGTGTGGAGGCCATGACAACAAAGTGTTAAATCCAAAATTATCATTCAGTAGGAGAACGCATCTGGCGCATCCATCATATAGTAATGAATTAGAGCGATAAATATATATGCTCTTATCCAACCTGTCTGGAGAGATGAGACAAACTTATAAAAGGCCAGTTCACACTTGTTACTACGGTCTTCAATCATTATGATCCAAAACCAGGAGAGGTCCAATATCAAGAACTCCAATCAATCTGCTAGAAAACTAAACAAAAGATGTAAGGCAATGATTATCAATGGCCACCGGTCTGTGCAGCCGGGTCCTGCATGGGGCTGTGGAAACCATAGCCATGTGCATGAGTCTATAGTAAGCTATGGGACCATGTGCATGGTCGTTCAACACAAGGAACAAATGATGTTTTTGGGTGTGAGGGTAGATACTATGTGGCCAACGAAACCCTTTAAATCTTGCCTTATATCGTATGTTGTGAAATTGTACATTTCTTTATATCTGGCTTTCTCAGCACCCCACGTCCCAATCTTTCTATTATTTTGTCCCTCAGTAATAGTTACCGCCTTTGCTGCAATGTGACAATGATGGATCAATACTGTGCTTATTACAATGAGTACAGCTGGGCCCTATAGATTGGGCATAGATGAGGCTACACAGTATCAGGCCACCCCTGGGCCGTGCATAGTAGCCCCACCGTTTCATTATTGTCAACAGCAAATCAAGGGGTCACAGCATGGGACAATGGTTCTGTCAGACAGATAGTAGGAAGATTATATCAGGTCAAGTCGTACCACAGGCGGTCCCC
This sequence comes from Engystomops pustulosus, assembly GCF_040894005.1. NCBI lineage: Eukaryota > Metazoa > Chordata > Amphibia > Anura > Leptodactylidae > Engystomops > Engystomops pustulosus. Next base: position 63,140,085 of record NC_092420.1, on the reverse strand, counting down.
GACTTAAGGACACTGCACTTATAGACGACCCCTGGTTACAGACGGACCTCTCTGCCCACTGTGACCTCTGGTGAAGCTCTCTGGATGTTACTTTACTTCAATTGTTACAGGGACAAAAAAAATTTTCTGGATCTGCCTGTATTTGTTTTAATTTTTATCAAAGAATTTATCTGAGCCAAAAAATAAAAATGACTGGCTGAGCTGGTAACAAGCTTCTTTTTAAACAAGTGCAGTACATATTTTGCAGAATCTCTTTGTATTGAATCATAGGTTACTGGGGTATAATAATCTTTAGTTGTAATCTTTATAGAATACTTTATGGTAAATTATAGACATATACCAACAATACAGTTATGGAACAATCAAATCTTCAGAAGACTAAGGGTACAATTGTTCTTAATTTGCGTGAATAACTCCAGCACATGAGATGGACCAAACAATTCCTGGTGACCAACATAAAATAGACCAAAGATATTAGGGATAAAAGAGTTTCAGATCCCATAACTGAAATGGCCGAGGTCTAACGTCTTTGACCCCAATCGATCCTGTATAAGTTCTGTAGCCCCTTATCTGCATTTCCTTGCACAGTGGGGCTCCTAGCCACTATGCTTTGCAAAGACTACAGGTCCTAGTGATACATCATCACAAAATAATATAGGCATGGTCCCTTAAAGGAAACCTACCATTTAGAATGGCCGGGGTAAGCTATAAGCACCGAGCACCAGCTCAGGGTGAGCTGGTGCCGGTACTTACTTTCGTTAGTGTTATAAACCGCGGTATCGCGGTTTTAACACTTTTTAAACTTTAGAGCAGAAGGGGCTTCGGAGCTGCGCGCGACCGTGCAACATCTCCGCTATTTCCTATGTAGGCGCGATCGTGCGCACGCAGCTCCAAAGCCTCTTCTGCTCCAAAGTTTAAAAAGTGTTAAAACCGCGATACCGTGGTTTATAACACTAACGAAAGTAAGTACCGGCACCAGCTCACCCTGAGCTGGTGCTCGGTACTTACAGCTTATCCCTGCCACTCTAAATGGTAGGTTTCCTTTAACTCTAATCACCAAGGACCTATCTCATACATCCTCACTGGGTGGCACCTTTATGGACAGGAGCATATGAGATACGTCCTGGATTATAGGAGCCAAAACTTTGGATCCCTGGCATCAAGAATCTTGGATATTGAGATTTAACATTTAAAAAGTGACAGTCTTGGGCACAAGATAAATAAATACTGACCTTATCAGCAGCTAAACTTTGGAAAGGCATAAGGTTAGGGGCGAATTAACTTTTTAATGTGTTTAATCACTATATTTTGCAGGTTGTGGCCATCTTAAGGTTTACAGCTGAAAAGCAGATTTTTGGTTATTTCCGTTTTAGAGATTTTATGATGATTTAGTCAAGTAAACATCTGACTAATAGGCAGCTATGAACTCTAAACATGTTCATCTATTACATTTAGGAGGTAGTCAGCAAATTTCTGTTTTTTTAACCCTTTCCAAGTTGTCCTTTGAGAACTTTCATCAAGATCTCTCTGCATAAATGTAGAGCAGCCGATGCACAAGGCTTTAGTGCAGGGTGAAGACTTACTTGGGTTTGGCTGTAATAACACTTCTGTTTGCTTCATGATCTTTTCAGTCCATAGTTTGGTGGTTTCAGCCTTGCCAAGCAGGTTCTCAAGGTGGGCATCGAGCTCTGTCTTTTCTGCCTGGCCAAGCTTCTCCTCTGTAAACTGTGGGAGGGAAGAGGAAAATATGATTAAAGTACCTCTTCTGGTTTCATTGCCCTGAGCCGATGTCACAACCTGGAAGTGGCCACCTACATCAGGAATAGCCGAATCTAATGTAATATATACCAGATATATCTGAGGCTAGGAAGAAGCCAGCAGCATGATACAGGTCTCATTGGAATCGTTATCAAAGGCTCTCTCCGGCTGTGCTAAAAAAAAAGGAATGAAAATAGATTTCCATGCAATAAGAAACATGGATGGAAAAAAAGTTTTATGCACATATTTTTTAACCCCTACCAAGCAATGGGACACATTTGACAGAAACTGCATATACTTTAGTACAAGCCAAGTTTTTCAGGGGGCTGTATGGGGAATTTCACTAAGGATGGAAGGGCAGCAACCAATGCATGTCCCACTCTAGGTTTATACTCAATAATTTTTTTTCTGGTAAAATGAGGTGCTTTGGCTCGTCACCTTACATACTGCATTTTGTACACTATCCCCCATGAACAGAACAGGGGATAAACTTCAGATTTTTCAGTGTCCTGTACAGGAACAGGAGGGCTGTTCCCCCATGTGAATGGAGCATCAAATCGTACAAATGCATTATTACACCATTTTCTATTCATCAGATGTAGATATTACCGATCTCCATCATCCCCAGCCGTCCCATGGATAGTAAACAGAGCCCCCCACCACTCCAAGCAGAACGGGATCCTTAAAAGTGAGACACCTGTTCTCATGATCGATGCAGGACCCAGCAGTCAAATCTCATAAATAACCAGGACAAGCCCTGCAAGACGGTGACTCCATTACTCAGTGGCTCCACGCTGCAATGTGACTGTGTAATCCGGAGGATTATAGGAGAAGATATACAGTAGCTCAGAGGTAGAGAATTTGGCATTTTTGCAGTAAGTAAACTTGAAGCTCCCGTATAAATCCATCTTCAGGCTTTATTACAGAACATCAGATGGGTAATATCTTAGGCTGAATGGCTGCACTTGTTCTTATCCATTAACCACTTAGGACCACATGACAGACGATCATATGATGTAGAAAACGACATGTATACGTCAGCTCTCACATCCACAAAACTTGGTTTATTGGATTCCCGTGTCCCCTTACATTTAGCACTGCACACAATGTGAAGGATGGTGACACACTCGGCTAGTATTCCAGCAATCTGATAACTATGGGTCAGAGTGTTGTCCAGCCAGATCTAAACAGCACCCAGAGGCTAGGGCGGTGCACTGTCAACACCTCCCGGGGCCCAACCTAGATAGAGAAAAGGGGCCCATTCACACAGCTATATTCAGGATGTGATGTGGCTGTGCATTTCCTGGCCCGACTGTGGATCATCTGAACCATATTCACACTATTATGGTTATTTCTGATGGTGTGAGTTGCAGAAGTGATGTGGGTCTACTATCCTTAGGCTGCCGGTGCACAATTGTGGTGGTCCTTTTCATGGACGAACCACATAATAGGGGACTCCTTGCATCAGTTATTTATTATGCAAATCCCTTATTCCCCACAAAACAGTTGGTAGTCTGTACTGGCCCTAAATGGACAGAAATATACAACCCCCATGTTTGGAGGATGTAAGTAAAGTGTAACCATACCCTGCTTGGCTTAAAGGGCATCTACCACCAGGATGAAGGACTGTATAAAAATGAGCCTGAGGGGCTCTAGGCTCCTTAGGTGTTAATGGAGCTTGGAGCTCCTCAGGGTAATTAGCATACAGTCCTTCATCCTGGTGGTAGATGCCCTTCAAGTATGATTTTTCCCACAGATCTTCGCACATTGGGGTCCTAGGGTGCTGGTCTAGTTTTTTTCTTCATGACACTGGTTGAGGATCATGTGAAGCAGAAATACCATACAGTGCTACTCTGCACTCTGATTTATTGGGGGAATGTGGTGACTGGGGTTGTTTTGCTAGATTCCTACCCTTACTTATTAGAGGGGTTGTCTAGAGGTGGAAGAACATGGCTGCTTTCTTCCAAAAACAGCTCCACAACAGGCCATGGTTGTGCTGGTATTGCAGCTCAGCTGCACAGAGATGAATGGAGCTTAGTTGCAATATTACCCATGGACGGGAGGAGAGATGTTTTTGAAAGGAAACAGCCATGTTTTTCCACTTCGAGGCAGCTCCTTTAAACTAGCCGATAACATGTCTACCCCAAAAAACAAAAATCAAAGTAATAAGTTTATTCTCCAACACAATCCAATGCATCTAAAAGTGAGATGGCCGGCAGCAGTCACTATATGCCTCCATGTAATGTGAAAGTTACCTCACGAAAAAAGTACCTAATAATTCTGGGCAGTGTACACTCCCTCACTCTCTGTGATGGGCAGCTATACCTGGTACTAGATCCTTGTCTACACTATGTAAGGTCTGGAGATTTCTAGCAAAAAGAAAAAGCAAGTGGAAAAAGCTATAAGGCGTTTGCAAACAAAACTTAGTCAATTACCCGAATCTCTACATCCTGCTTGTAAAGGAAGTGGTTTCTTTATGGGATTAAAGCGCTACGGAATATGCTGGCGATTTATAGAGATTAGTATCATTGGTGGTGGGTAACAACCCCTGTTATCAGCTGATGGTGGAGGACGTCTATATGAGGGCTGGGTGGGCTTACTGAAGCTTGGCTCCATAGATGGGGAACCTGCAGTGAACCTAAACTGCCACTACTAATAGACGGAGCTGTCTGCTTCTGACTGCCATCAACTGGAGTCCCCAATGTCATATTAGTGACATGTCCTAGGGAGAGTCAATGAATTATAACACAATTACATGGGAATGAATGTAGGAGATTGTCACATATTCCTGTCATCTTTCTGGCGTTAGAAATACTGGGTGTCCCAAAAAGTGCAGGCCACATATATGTACAAGGCATGTGTGCTGTGACATCAGTGTGCGACCAGTTACTGACAAATGATGTCACTGCCTTCCGCCAACATCTTGAGGGGTCACAATATTGTTCTGAAAATACAGAGCACACTCGGGTGACACCTGGGTGTCAACCGCTAAAAAGATGGGTAGTACATGGCCAAAAACAACGTTCAAATGAATTTGGCCTTCGGGTGTATTCACACACAAAGATTTTCTTCCTTTTTTTCAGTTTTTAAACCAAAACCGAGTGTAGACGTCTCCTCTGTTCTGTATCTGATCACTGATGCCTTGTACGCTATACTTGTGCCCCTACACCGATATCACACAGCCGCCCCCTGCCGTGTCACTGGAGACCACCCAGCTCTCACCCCCGACCTCCTACCATGGCGGCCCCCAAGTACCTGCACTGCTCTGCTGAGGAAGGTCCCGGCATCGGCCGCCAGTTTCTTGACGTTGAAGTCCATGTTGATGTTGGCACCGGGAGCTGAGGAGATAAGGGAGGTGCACGCTCCGCCCGGAGCTCAGGGCTGTCACACACTGGGCGGCTCCGGCAGCTGCGAGGACATGTGACCGGAAGTCCGCACCATAGAGATGACAGCGCGCCCTGATCTGGAGAGACAAGACAGGGGTGGCTGCGCAGGCGCGGCCAGGCACATCTGTTCTGTAGATTTTCGTCTGTGAATTCTTTGTCCTTTTTTGCTGTGAATTTTCACTCTTACCGTATTACATTACTAATCTTCAGCTGCAATAAACATGAATATACATTGGTCATGTAATGTGTTTCTTGTTACCTGAGTTATCTAGCATGCTGCTTGTGGGGATGCAACTAAAGAGCTCAGGAGACTCCCACAGTGACTAGTGGTATATAGTATCAAATCCTAGGGGCTGCTAGTTCAGAGCTCAGGAGACGTCCTCAGTGACTAGTGGTATATAGTATCACATCCTAGGGGCTGCTAGTTCAGAGCTCAGGAGACGTCCACAGAGACTAGTGGTATATAGTATCGCATCCTAGGGGCTGCTAGTTCAGAGCTCAGGAGACGTCCTCAGTGACTAGTGGTATATAGTATCACATCCTAGGGGCTGCTAGTTCAGAGCTCAGGAGACGTCCACAGAGACTAGTGGTATATAGTATCGCATCCTAGGGGCTGCTAGTTCAGAGCTCAGGAGACGTCCACAGAGACTAGTGGTATATAGTATCGCATCCTAGGGGCTGCTAGTTCAGAGCTCAGGAGACGTCCACAGAGACTAGTGGTATATAGCAGTGATGGCTAACCTGTGGCACTGGTGCCAGAGGTGGCACTCGGAGCCCTTTCTGTGGGCACTCAGGCCGTCACCAGAGATGACTCCAGGTATCTTCCTGCAGTCCCAGACAGCCCAGGACTTGCTGTGCACAGAGATATTTTAAAGTGACAGCTGTACCTGGGACTATTTTCTGCTTTATTGGTGTCCTCAGGGTGCTGGTATCAATGAAAACTGTGACAGAGAAGGGAGTATAAATCACAAATTAAATTTCTATGTTTGCACTTTGCGATAAATAAGCGGGTCATTGTTGTAGTTTGGGCACTCGGTCTCTAAAAGGTTAGCCATCACTGGTATATAGTATTACATCCTAGAGGCTGCTAGTTCAGAGCTCAGGAGACGTCCACAGTTACTAGTGGTATATAGTATCACATCCTAGGGGCTGCTAGTTCAGAGCTCAGGAGACGTTCAGAGCTCAGTGACTAGTGGTATATAGTATCACTTCTTGGGGGCTGCTAGTTCAGCGCTAAAGGGACGTCCCCTGTTACTATTGGTAAATAGTATGATTTCATAGGGGGCTACTAGTTCAGAGCTCAAGGGACGTCTTAAAGAGGACCTTTCGCTAATTCACTTATATGGAGATTATCATACCATTCTGTAGGAGCTGCTACAGAGATTCACAGGGAACTTTGAATTTTTTTTCTAGCAGACTTATTAGTCACGAGATGTGACCATTATAATGAGTGTTTGGTCAGAGAGGAGGAACTGGGGCAGGAGCTGGGGGCGTGTTTTATGCTAATCTTTTCTCATACTGTCAGTGGTGAGATGTCATTTCTCTATCTGCATCTAAAGGCTATGTTCACACACATTGTAATATTCTGTTGACATTTCATTTACACAATGTTTACAAGCATTGGTAATCACGCATGCAATGTAAACGGAAACGCAAACGCTGTGTAAACGTAAGTGCAAACGAGACATCAACTCATATAATAAGCGTAAAGATGATGCTAACAAGACATAAATGCAAATGGCATGTTAATGTAAGTGTAAATGTGCCGTAAACGCAAGCGCCGTTTACATAAGCAAAAACACAAGTCACACTCGACATAAAGGCGAATGAAGCGCATAAAGCACAAATGTGACGTAAACGCTGTTAATTTGACGCAAACACAAAGTAAGCGTAAATGGGACACAAACAGAGAGTGAGCGTAAATGGGACGCAAATACAGCGTAAGCGTAACCCTGTCACAAATACGGAATAAGTGTAGACGTGCAGCAAACGCTGCATAACCGTGATGCAAACACTGTGTAAGCATAACCGTGATGCACTCGCTGCATAACCGTAACCGTGGAGCAAACGCTGCGTAATCGCGACTGTCGCAAATGCCACGTAATCGCAACTGGCGCAAACACCAAGTAATCGCAACTGGTGCAAACGCTGCAAAATCGCAACTGGTGCAAACGCCGCATAATCGTAACTAATCGCAACTGGTGCAAATGCTGCGTAACGCAAATGCAGCATAAGCGTAAACATGACATAATTGCAGCAGAAATGTAATTGCAGCGTAAGCATAAATGTGACGCAAACGAGACGTAAACATAAACATGGGGCAACTGTTGCATAAGTGTTAATGTGCTACAAATGCTCATAAGCGCAAATGTGACGCAAAGGGCGCTTAAGTGTTAACTTGACGCAAACGCAGAGTAAACGTAAATCGGACGCAAACACAGAGTAAGCGTAAATGGGAAGCAAACACAGAGTAAGCGTAAATGGGGCGCAAATACCGCGTAAGGGTAAGGGTGAAGACACACTTGGCGTTTTTAGGCCGTTTTTGGGCCGTTTTTAGTTAGTGCGTTTTCATATAGTTAAAAACGCATGCGTTAAAAAACGCATGCGTTTTTGACAGGTTTGACCAATTATCTTAATCCAAACTGGTCAAAAACGTTTTTTAACGCATGAGTTTTTAACGATCTGAAAACGCACTAACTAAAAACGGCCCAAAAACGGCCTAAAAACGCCAAGGGTGTTTTCACCCTAAGCCTGTCACAGCGTAGACGTGCCGCAAAGTAACCATGATGCAAACGCCATGTAAGCGTAACCGTGGCGCAAAAGCCGCATAATCGCAACTGGCGCAAACTCTGCATAATTGCAACTGGTGCAAACGCCGCGTAATCACAACTGGCGCAAACACCGTGTAATTGTAACTGGCGCAAACGCTGTGTAATCGTAACAGCCAGAAACACAGCGTTATCATAACTGGCGCAAACACGTGTAATCGTAGCTGGCGCAAACACTGCATAATCGTAACTGGCGCAAATGCGCCGTAAATGCAACCACAAGCAAAACTGACGAAACATCGTAAACATGTCAACAGTATATTAGCGGAATTTGTGTAAACACAACCATTAGATGAACATAGAAAAAACTCACAGCTCAATATTCATAACCGTTTCTCTGCCTCTGATTGGACAGTATGAGAGAAGATTAGCATAACGCACGCCTCCAGCTCCAGCCCCAGCTTCTCCTCTCTGACCAAACACAGATTACAATGGTCAAACACTGGGAATGATATCTCCGCAACTGCGGGGGCTAGAAGGAAAATTCCAAGTGCCCCTGAATCTGATGGTATGATAATCTTCACATGTGTGAGGTGTTGAAAGGTCCTCTTTAAGTGATTAGTGGTATATGGTAGCAGTAGGGGGATGGCCCTAGTGACTGGTGGTAAATACTTTCACTTCTTATGGGATGCTAGTTCAGAGCCCAGGGGGTGTCTGAAGTATCATTGTATATAAGGCTGGAAAAAGACGCAAGTAACAAATGTTTTATCCCCATAACCCGTGATATTTTTTCTCTCCAGAAAGTCATCCAGGCCTCTCCTGAACATGTACATAGAGTCGGCCATAACAACCTCCTGCGGCAGAAAGTTCCATAGTCTCACTGCTCTTACAGTAAAGCGACTAGTGGTATCACATAATAGGTGCTGCTAGTTAAGAGCTCAGGGGACATCCACAGTGACCAGTGGTATATAATATTAATCCATAGAGGCTGCTATTTCAGAGCTCAGTGGGATGTCCCCAGTATCACATCAATGGGGCTGCTCGTTCAGAGCTCAGGAGACTTTCAGAGTGACTGGTGGTAAATAGTATCACTTTGTAGGGGCTGCTAGTTCATAACTCAGGGGAGATCCACAGTGACTAGTGGTATATAGCAGCACTTCATATGGATTGCCGGTTCAGAGCTCAGGGGATGTCCCCAGTGACAAGTTGTATATAGTATCACATCGTAGGGGCTGCTAGTTCAGAGATCTGGAGATGTCCCCAGTGACTAGTGGTATACAGTATCACATCCTAGGGGCTGCTAGTTCACAGCTTAGATGGGCGCCCCCACTGACTAGTGGCATACAGTATCACTTTAAAGGGGGTATATAGTATTACATCAACAGGGCTGCTCGTTCAGAGCTCAGAGGTGCACCCCCAGTGACTAGTGGTATATAATATCACATCAACAGAGCTGCTAATTCAGAGCTCAGGGGAACGTCCCCAGGTGACACGTGGTAAATAGTATCACTTGATAGGGACTGCTAGTTCAGAGCTTAGAAGGGCGCCCACCAGTGACTACTGGTATATAGTATGACATCATAGGGGCTGCTAGTTCAGAGTTTAGGGGATTTCCCCAGTAGATGATGAGAAGGATGTCTATTCTGATATCACGCGGCCTAACTGTATAATTTCATCACTGTATAGCGATAAAGGGAAAAAGAATTGATAAATGCTGCCCTCTTGTGGGCAGACTTATAAAGAGCAAGAGTGAAAGCTTCACCACATCTACTATATATAGCTTCACCACATCTACTATACATGTTCACCAACCTATAGGGCTATGATCTATTACATTTTTGTTTTCAATAATTAAAATACATAAAGTCTGCATGGTAATATAGGGGCTGAGCCTTAATGAACAGGACACCCAGCTTGCTACACTCTGGAATTACTAGGAGGGTAGTAGCACTTGTGTGCAGAACTGAAATATTGAAATATTTTGTAGGTCCTGACCTGGTATAGATTTGAGCTGTAACCTTTTCTTTTATCACAGGTTATATTAACCCCTTAAGGACGCAGGGTTTTTTCGCTCATTTCTCGCTCTCCATCTTCAAAAATCCATAACTTTTTCATTTTTACGTGTACAGACCTATGTGAGGGCTTATTTTGTGCGTAACAAATTTATTTATTTTAACATGCCGTGTACTGCGAAGCTGAAAAAAAAAATTCCAAATGTGGAAAAATTGAAAAAAACCAGTACGTGCGTCACGTTCTTGTGGGCTCAGTTTTTACAACTTTGACTGTGCACTCCAAATAACACATCAGCTTTATTCTTTGGTTCGGTGCGATCGCGGTGATACCAAATTTATACAGGTTTTATTGTGTTTTAATACATTTTCAAAAATTAAACGAATGTGTACAAAAAAGAAACAAATTTTTTTGTCATCTTCTGAAGCTAATAACTTTTTTATACATTGCACGGAGATGTGTGAGGGGTCATTTTTTGCAAAATGAGCCGACGTTTTCATTGCTACCATTTTGAAGTCTGTGCGACATTTTGATCATTTTTTATTCCATTTTTTATGTGATGTAAAAAGGTGTAAAAGTCGCATTTCGGACATTTGGGCGCCATTCCCCATCTCGGAGGTCACCGCCGGCCGTAACCGTTTTGATATTTTGATAGATTGGGCATTTTGGGACGCGGCGATACCTAATGTGTCTGTGATTTTTACTGTTTATTATGTTTTATATCAGTTCTAGCGAAAGGGGGGTGATTTTAATTTTTAATATTTTATTAATTTTTTTTATTTTTTAAACTTTTTTTAAACTTTTTTTTTTTTCACTATATCTTAGACCATATAGGGTACATTAACCCTAGATAGTCAGATCGTTCCTACCATATACTGCAATACTTCTGTATTGCAATATATGGCACTGGCTCATTGTAACGAATCTGCAGAAGCCATTAAGCCTTGGGTCAAACGAAGACCCGAGGCTACCATGGCAACTGGTCGCCGCCCCCCGATGACGTTCGGGGGCGCGGCGATCGGAATAAAGATGGCGGTGCCCGCACGCCGCCGTCTTTTAAATGCCGCCGGCGAGTTTGCCGGTGGCAATCAAAGGGTTAATAGCCGCGATCGCTGCAAGCACCGACCGCGGTTATTAACGGTGGGGGCTAGCTGCAATATGCAACAACCCCAACCTTTGTATGAAGAGGACTTAGCCCGTGAGCCCTCTTCATACATTACCTATACCTCTGCGCCGTAGAGCTACGGCGCAGAGCGTTAAGGGGTTAAATGTCAGGACCCACTGGACCACCGCTGACGATGATGTAAGCCGACACCTGGGTGTAGAGTTTAAGTGGCACCCAGTTTTCACCAGAGCCAGAGCAGGTTGGACTTGCTGCAGCGTGGTGGCTGCCAAGGCATAGTACAAAGTCATGATGCAGAAGCATGGTCGGGGATAGGCAGATGGTCGTAGTGGTAGGTCAGGACGGGCAACACACGAGCGAAGTCAGGAACGGAATCGAGATCAAATGGGAAATCAGTCTAAATGCACAGGGCAAGGAATACAGCTTTCTCTCAGTTATAGAGCACAGGAAGGGGCTGGACATTTAACAGAAAAGGCTGCCGGCCAGAGCCAATTATCGGCATGCTGGCGCTTTGAATCTCCGGGCCGTAGGAGCCAGCGCTGGAACACAGCAAGGTAAGGAGGACAGCGGGGGTCCCGGATAGTGGGACGTGGGTCACAGGAGCACCCGTGATGGTAAATTTGGTTGGCCGGTAGTCAGGGCCGGATTAAGGGTATTGGGGGCCCCTGGGCGCAAAATCTGGTGGAGGGCCCCACTGAGTGCAGCGTGCATACTCGTCCTCCTGCTCACTATCCACTATCCCCGCAGTAACACCGCTACATACAGCCGCCTCATCCCTAGTAACACAGCTACATACAGCTGCCTCATCCCCAGTAACATAGCTACGTACAGCCACCTTGTCCCCAGTAACACAGCTACATACAGCCGCCTCGCCCCCTGTAACACAGCTACATACAGCTCCTTTGCCCCCAGTAACACAGCTACATACAGCCGCCTCATCCCTAGTAACACAGCTACATACAGCTGCCTCATCCCCAGTAACATAGCTACATACAGCCACCTTGTCCCCAGTAACACAGCTACATACAGCCGCCTCGCCCCCTGTAACACAGCTACATACAGCGCCTTTGCCCCCAGTAACACCGCTACATACAGCCGCCTCATCCCTAGTAACACAGCTACATACAGCTGCCTCATCCCCAGTAACATAGCTACGTACAGCCACCTTGTCCCCAGTAACACAGCTACATACAGCTGCCTCATTCCCAGTAACATAGCTACGTAGAGCCACCTTGTCCCCAGTAACACAGCTACATACAGCCGCCTCGCCCCCTGTAACACAGCTACATACAGCTCCTTTGCCCCCAGTAACACAGCTACATACAGCCGCCTCATCCCCAGTAACACAGCTACATACAGCTGCCTCATCCCCAGTAACACAGCTACATACAGCCGCCTCATCCCTAGTAACACATCTACATACAGCCACCTCGCCCCCAGTAATACAACTACATACAGCCAGCTTATCCCCAGTAACACAGCTACATACAGCAGCCTCATCCCCAGTAACACAGCTACATACAGCCGCCTCGCCCCAGTAACACAGCTACATACAGCTGGCTCATCCCCAGTAACACGGCTACATACAGCCGCCTCACCCCCAGTAACACAGCTACATACAGTCGCCTCACCCCCAGTAACACCGCTACATACAGCCACCTCATCCCAAGTAACACAGCTACATACAGCCGCCTCGCCCCCAGTAACACCGCTACATACAGCCGCCTCGTCCCCAGTAACACAGCTACGTACAGTCACCTCGCCCCCAGTAACACAGCTACATACAGCCGCCTCACCCCCAGTAACACCGCTACATACCGCCGGCTCGCCCCCAGTAACACCTCTACATACAACCGCCTTGGCCCCAGTAACAGAGCTACATACAGCTGCCTCATCCTCAGTAACACAGCTACATACAGCCGCCTCATCCTTAGTAACACAGCTAGATACAGCCGCCTCACCCCCAGTAACACCGCTACATACCGCCGCGTCGCCCCCAGTAACAACTCTACATACAACCGCCTTGGCCCCAGTAACAGAGCTACATACAGCTGCCTCATCCTCAGTAACACAGCTACATACAGCCGCCTCATCCTTAGTAACACAGCTAGATACAGCCGCCTCACCCCCAGTAACACAGCTACACACAGCCGCCTCAACCCCAGTAACACATCTTTGTATCTACCTTCACCCCTACCAGATATGCAGTCCCATTTAACATACACCTCAGCCCACACCAGCACACCCGCACAATTACACACATTTATACACTGATATATACACACCGTTATATACACACATAAAGTTCTACACTGGTATGCTTGCACCCATATATATACAAGTATACACACACATTTATGTATCCATATACATTTATACACTAATACACCGAGTATGCACCTACTTCATACACATTTTATATATATATATATATATATATATATATATACACATACAGTATACACTGACCATATATATACATACATGCAGTATAAAAACACCATATACACACATGCTGCATATACATACAGAATATACACACATACAGCAAATACACACACATCCAGTATATACAGCATTTTCACACACATACGGGAAATACACACACACACATTCAGTACACAGAGCATATACATACATACATACATACCTCATACACAGCTGCTTCTTCGGGCCGAGGACAGCTGCTTCTTTGCTTCTTAGGGAGGGGGGGGCTTGGGGAGCGGAGGGCGGCTGCTTGTGCCGGCGGGTGGGGGGAGCGGAGGACGGCTGCTTCTTCCTGCGGGGGGGGGGGGGGGGTTGGTGGTTCTGCGGAGGTCGGCTGCTTCTTCGGGTGGGGGGAGCGGCGACGGCTGTTTCTTCGGGCGGGGGTAGCGGGGGCTGCTTGTTCGGGCGGCGAGGGGGATGGAGCGGAGGATGGCTTCTTGTTCGGCGTGGGCGGGGGTAGCGGAGAACGGCTGCTTGTTCAGGTGGCGAGGGGGATGGAGTGGAGGGCAGCATCTTGTTCGGGCGTGGGGGGGGGGGGGGCAGCGGAGGAAGGCTGCTTGTTCGGGCGGGGGAGGAGGGAGCGCGAACGGGGTTTGAGCGGGCGGGGAGGCCGGGCCATGCAGCAGGATGGGCGGGCGGGGAGGCGGGTACCTGTGCCAGCGGGCGGACGGCTCGGCCATGCAGCTGAAGGGCGGTCGGGGAGGCGTTAACTTGTGCCGGGGTCGGGCGGACGGCTCAGGCAGGTGGCGGCTGAGGAGGAAGGGCCCGGGGGGCGCGATCTGGTGGGGGCCCCCTGGGGGGGCAAGACGGTGGGGGCCCCGGGGCCCGAGCCCCGGGAGCCCCGCCTATAATCCGGCCCTGCCAGTAGTACCTGCCCTGGTCCTCCTTGTACCCCGTCTCATCACCAGTTCCTTAAAATCAGACCCTGAAATAAAAATTAGGGAGAATTATTTATCCATGGAAGATTACTGTAACGGGTCACACAGGAAGGTACTTGGGAGTACCCGGGAGGAAAGTCTCAATGGGAAGAGTCCGGCGGGAGGAGTCTGTGGACCAGTGGACCCTCTGGACCACCACGGGAGATGGTATGAGGCCCGCTGGTACAGGGTATGCAGGAAACAGTCCAAGCCTGGGATGACAGCAGGAGCATGGAGGAACACTGGTAATGCAGACAGGGACTGAAGACACCGCTGGACTGGAACCCTGGAAGGCACAGCAGGAAGCGTATGGGAATGCTGGAGCCAGGAGACATGAAGGCGTCTGGAAACGCTGGAGGAACACAGAGGCGTCTGATGGGCAATCAATTCAACAGGAGCCGCTGTGGGAAGCGAGGTGTGGAAACCTTGGAAGTTCCATAGAATGCTGTAGATCCAGCCAGGAAGGAAGGGAGGTGGCGGATTATAAAGGCTGAGCCGGATTAGCCAGCGCCAATCAGGAGGACGCTGGCCCCTTAAATCCTGAGATGTCGGCGCACGCACTCCCTAGCAGGGGGAGTGCGTAGCCCGAAGGGAAGGAGGCGTGCGGCATACACACCGGGAACCGAAGCACAGCCAGGAGAGGCAAGTCCGGCAGGGGGACGAAGACAGGCACACAGCGGAGCACGGGTGTACCCGCAATATGGATCTGGAAACACCCGTGACTAGTACTATTGATAATTTCAAAATTTTTCAGAATTGCAAAATGGATTTTATCTTTGTTCTTCACAAATATCAGGAAATCAGGAGACTCGTGGTAGCCCAAAGATAGGGAAACACAAAGAGGAGCATTTAATTAGATGGGGACAAAAAAATTGAGATGGGAGTGCAACACCCTCGCCGATGCAATGGCGAGGTAGTGTTTGCGAATACGTCCCACCTGCATATACCCACATTACACTACATGGTCCTGATAGGACATAGGGGATATTGCAGTGGTGAATCCTGCCTGGCACGGCAGGAGTTAAGTATTTTGTATGATGCAAGATGCTGTTGTCCAATGATTTGTGTTGCATCCTGTCCTCTGTAAGCTGAGATGTGATTGGAGGAGCAGCCACCACCTGACCAAAGGGAGGTAATAAAACCCCTGGCCAGGAATGTTCTGGAGGAATTGGGGATTCTAGTTGAGAGACTATTCTAGTATATCTATTTAGTGAGTGAGTGAGTAATCTCAGTCTAGCCCATACCAGAGCAGGAAGAGCCTAGCCCCTGCCTCTGAAGAGTGGAGCAAGAAGACTAGAGTTAGTGTAGTGAGGAAAAGGGGTATCATCTTACCTTTAAAGGTGATACCTGAAGCCCTACAGGACAAGCTGAAGCTTCCTACCAGGACACAGCTGCCTCCCAGCCTGCCCTCTACATCCAGGCTGGTGAACTATCTCCTGAGGCTCCCTCCAACTCACATCTCAGCACTCCATCTACCTGTTAAAGGCACGTTGCTGCGGTTCCTGCCGGTTCAAATAAAGAACTGTAAGTTGTTTTCTTCAACTTCTGTCTCCGTCTGGTCCCTGCTAATACGGCTGCCTTCATCACCGGCACCCTGTCCATCACCCAGAGACTCACAGTCGGGACATTGAGGGGTTGCCCCAGGGAGATCCGCTATAGCAGCCTCTCCCGCATCATTTCTTGCCAACACCACCCTGCTGGAGACCTGCCAGGCTGTAGGACAGCCCTCCGGTTCCCCCGTACCAAGCACCGTGACAATAGTGTGCTTAGGCCGCAACCGCCAGCCACTCCGGTACCGCGGGCCCCGGCTGTCTCCAGGCCTCACCTCAAGGGCTAGGCCCCGGTGGGGGATGTTGCAAGTGGCGTCACGAACAGGATTGATACTTCTGTGCCTTATCACAGCATTAAAGACTTTCCTTTATTAAAAAGACTGTGCTGCCTAACCCTGCTGCCATCCGGGTTTAGGCCCAAGTGATTGTGTGTTTCACATTGAACTGTTATACTGCTGCCACGTGCTGTCGAGCGCCGCTCCAGCACTCAAGAGGTTAATTCCTGCAAGAACTGTGTCAGCTCTGCTACATCCGGCGCTGCTGCGCCTGAAGCATTTACCTCAGAGGCGTGTGGCGCAGCAAGTATTTCAAGCCCGCCAAATCTTCACCGGCGGGAACTCCAGTGGCGTCATTAGGCTCCGTTCCCTGCGCGAGTGGCGCGAAGCACCGTGGAGGAGGAGCTGGAGTGTGTGCGGCCGGCAACGAAGAGGGTTAATCGGCCATCTTGGATTTCGGCGCATCTCAGCACTCCATCTACCTGTTAAAGGCACGTTGCTGCGGTTCCTGCCGGTTCAAATAAAGAACTGTAAGTTGTTTTCTTCAACTTCTGTCTCCGTCTGGTCCCTGCTAATACGGCTGCCTTCATCACCGGCACCCTGTCCATCACCCAGAGACTCACACTCGGGACATTGAGGGGTTGCCCC
Source organism: Engystomops pustulosus (assembly GCF_040894005.1). NCBI lineage: Eukaryota > Metazoa > Chordata > Amphibia > Anura > Leptodactylidae > Engystomops > Engystomops pustulosus. The sequence continues at coordinate 63,123,163 of NC_092420.1, read as the reverse complement.
AGGGAGATCCGCTATAGCAGCCTCTCCTGCATCATTTCTTGCCAACACCACCCTGCTGGAGACCTGCCAGGCTGTAGGACAGCCCTCCGGTTCCCCCGTACCAAGCACCGTGACAATAGCGTGCTTAGGCCGCAACCGCCAGCCACTCCGGTACCGCGGGCCCCGGCTGTATCCAGGCCTCACCTCAAGGGCTAGGCCCCGGTGGGGGATGTTGCAAGTGGCGTCACGAACAGGATTGATACTTCTGTGCCTTATCACGGCATTAAAGACTTTCCTTTATTAAAAAGACTGTGCTGCCTAACCCTGCTGCCATCCGGGTTTAGGCCCAAGTGATTGTGTGTTTCACATTGAACTGTTATACTGCTGCCACGTGCTGTCGAGCGCCGCTCCAGCACTCAAGAGGTTAATTCCTGCAAGAACTGTGTCAGCTCTGCTACATCCGGCGCTGCTGCGCCTGAAGCATTTACCTCAGAGGCGTGTGGCGCAGCAAGTATTTCAAGCCCGCCAAATCTTCACCGGCGGGAACTCCAGAGGCGTCATTAGGCTCCGCCCCCTGCGCGAGTGGCGCGAAGCACCGTGGAGGAGGAGCTGGAGTGTGTGCGGCCGGCAACGAAGAGGGTTAATCGGCCATCTTGGATTTCGGCGCAGGCCGCGCCTGAAGCCTGCCAGCAGTGTGCGCCTCATCCGGAGTTCCGGCGCACGTGTCCTGCGACTGGAGAACACCGCGGAGCATCACTGAGCCCTGCTGCCTGCCGGACATCGGGAACGGAGACCTTTGTGTACCGGAGCTGTCCTGTCACCGCGGCTGATCCTGAGTGAGTACCGCTGGGGAAGTTAAAGGGGGGTAGAGATTGTTTCCGACGCTAGGTTATTGGCTCACCTCCCAGGGAATAGTGACTGTGTCTTAAAGTGTCCACGTCCCATTCTAGCCATCGCCCATAGCAACGGACTTTGTGTGACCCTACAGGTTTCCCTCAGCTAGGCCAGTCATGTCCACCCAGGACGAAGATACGGGACTGGAGCAAGTCCCGTCCCCTGGTCCCTCCTCAGGGTACCGGAGCATGTTAAGTCCTCCAGAGAGTCCCTTCAGCCCTGCTACAGCTAGTGTTCCTGGGACTCCCACCATGATGCCTCTGACTATGCCCTACTATCTGGGGGCCCCCTGGTTACCCTACTACGAGGGAGAATCACATACTCTCCCTGAATTCAGGGACAAGTTGTTAGCCACCTTCGCCTTGCTCCCATTCACCGAGGAACAGAAAGTGGGCATCCTCATCGGGCAGTTGAAAGGACCCGCTCTCCGGGAAGTCAAGTCTTGGCCCCGAGAACAGTGTCAGAATGTGGTCCAAATTCTTGATAGGCTACGCAACACCTTTGACAAGTGTACTGTCTCCGAGTTGAAGCAGAAATTCTTCGGGAAAAGACAGAAGCCCCAAGAGTCCCTCCGAGACTTTGCCCTCTCCCTACAGGAGACATGGAAGGCCATCACCTGCCTTGAGCCCAAAGACGCTGAAACCTCTGATCAAACCTTAAGGGAACAATTTATTAATGGACTTGTTGATAGAAATCAAAGGTGTCAACTAAAGATCATCTCTTCTCAGCATGCCCAGGCCTCTTTCCTTGAGTTTAAGGAAATTGCCATTGACATATTAGGAGACCGACCACCTACTGGACCGCAGAAAGAGCCTGAATCCGTGTAAATGGAAGAATCTGCTCTCGCTTGCCATCCCACGCAGTCAGCATCACCTACTCCTGCGGATATGGAAGTTACTGGCATATCAGGACCGGTCCCTAATCTGGCGGACACCCTGCATCAAATCCTCGATCGGTTGACCCAGTTGGAAGTAACTGTCTCCGCTATGAGGAGGAAACCTCCAGAGAACCCGGTACGGTCAGCTACTCCTCGTGAATCTCCGACTAAACAGCGCCCAAAAGAAGCGAAGTCGTTAAGCACCTGGAGTCAGAAGAAACCCCGCCAGCGGTGCAGCTACTGCCATAAATATGGGCATGAAGAGAATGATTGTCGTCAGTTAAACAACAAACCCTTGGAGCTAAGGGACGACCTCCAAGGGAAGAACTTGTAAGTCCCCGAGATGCTAACTGGATGCCCAGGTTCGTGGGGACTCGCCCCATGGTTCATGTAACCATCAATGGAGTTACCCTACCGGCCTTAATTGATACTGGCTCTCAAGTGACCACCCTCCGGAGTGCTGCCTTCGAGAAATGCCGAGGAAAAGCATCCTTAGTCCAGCCTCCCAAGGCTTACTTGAACATTATTGCTACGAACGGAAAACCCGTTCCCATCCGCGGCTACTGGGAACCCACACTAACCATTGGAGACACTGAGTTAACCAGACAGGGCGTAGTGGTGACACGAGTGCCCGAAAACGGTAACTTCTCCCTGGTACTGGGTACCAATGTCCTCCGCAACTGCTACCCTGAAGTGCTGAAGGCTCTCCACGACTCCCTGCCAACAGTGCCCAACGGTTCCCGGAAGGTAATTCAGGAGACTATGCAGGTTCTAGCGGCGCAACAGAAGTTTGCTGGCCCTAATGGTGAAATCTGCAGAGCCCGGATCAAGGATCCCCAACCTGTCCGCCTTCAACCTGGGACTTAGATGTTAGTATGGTGTCGAGCCTGCATGGGCGTCCAAGGTCAAGACTACCAGGCGATAGTAGAACCTCTACCAGCTGATGAAGACCTGCCCATTCTAGCCGCCAGGAGCCTAGTCACTGTATCCCGAGGACAAGTACCCATTCGACTACTAAATGTGGGAGACTCCCCAGTGGATCTGAGAAAGTACCAAGCCGTAGCCACTCTCTTCAGTGTCCATCCTGAAGACTTGGTGGAAACCTCTCTGTCTGCCTCCCAACAGTTGGAAGTGAAGCAAGGTGCTGAAGATGAGCCTGCCGAGCAATCCTGGTGGCTTGAGCTCAATATTGGGGATGACGATTTTACTCCTGCGGACCAAGTACAAGGTGTCCTGGATGTCGTTATGAAGCACCACCGGGCCTTCAGCAAACACCCATTGGATTTTGGGCAGACTACTCTGATCCAACACACCATCCCTACTGGCTCTCATCCTCCTATCAAGGAACGATACAGGCCCATACCTCCAGCCCGCTACCAAGAGGTGAAAAAGCTGGTACAAGAGATGAAGACAGCCAACGTTATCCGGGAGAGTCACAGCCCATGGGCTGCCCCGCTGGTCCTTGTGAAGAAGAAGGATGGAACCCTTCGATTCTGTGTTGACTATAGGAAAATCAACAATATCACCCACAAGGACGCCTATCCTCTGCCTCGAATCGAGGAATCCCTCGCAGCCCTAGGGTCAGCTGCCTACTTCTCTACCCTGGACCTGACCAGTGGCTACTGGCAAGTGGCCATGGCGCCAGAAGACAGAGAGAAGACGGCTTTCACCACCCCAATGGGCCTGTTCGAGTTCAACAACATGCCGTTCGGGCTATGCCACGCCCCAGGCACATTTCAACGGCTGATGGAGAGATGTTTGGGTCATCGCAACTTCGAGACCGTCCTGCTATATTTGGACGACATCATCATCTACTCCAAGACTTATGAAGACCACCTCCAACATCTGGCTGAAGTCTTCCAAATCCTGACCCAACATGGGTTGAAGGTCAAGCCAGCCAAGTGCCACCTGCTACAACCTAGTGTCAAGTACCTGGGACATGTGGTGAGCGCTCATGGAATTGAGCCAGATCCAGAGAAGATTGCAGCTGTCCACGACTGGCCTACCCCATCAACCGTACGGGACATCAAAAGCTTCCTGGGATTTGCCAGTTATTACAGGCGTTTCATCCCGAAGTTTGCCCAGCTGGCGGCTCCCCTGCAAGAGCTTCTAAGGGGCCTGCCAAAAGAGAGCCAACGTTCCCGAGTAGCCATTGAGTGGACGGCCGAACGAGAAGCTGCCTTCCAGATGCTCAAGCAACAGTTGACTGAGCCCCCGGTGTTGGGATATCCAGACTATAGTCTGCCTTTCACCCTATACACTGATGCCAGCAAGCAAGGTCTAGGGGCGGTATTATCCCAGCTCCAAAACGGAACTGAAAGGGTCATAGCCTATGCCAGCCGTTCCCTCCGAGAACCGGAGCAAAACGACCAGAACTGCAGTTCCTTCAAGTTGGAGTTTCTGGCGTTAGTCTGGGCTGTGACCGAAAAGTTCAAGGACTACCTAGCTGCATCATCTTTCACTGTCTTTACAGACAATAATCCTTTGGCGCATCTGAACACCGCACGTCTTGGAGCACTGGAACAACGGTGGGCCTCCAGACTTGCCAATTTCAGCTTTACCATCAAGTACCGGGCTGGTAAGACCAATGACAACGCCGATGCTCTGTCCCGTCTCCCTGACCAGTGGGAGGGACCCTCCACGGATGCTCAGTGGGAGGATGTCGAGATGCCAGCGTTCTATGCCCGGTTTGTGCGTCAAGATGCCCAGAGAGTTTACTCCCTACCGACAGAGGCAGCGCCAGCTACTCCTCAAGAAGAGTCAGAGCCCCCTGCGGAAAAGGACCTCTGGATGAGTCTTCAGGCTGATAGCCGTGCCATAGGAGAAGTAATGGACTATCTCTCTAGTGGGCGAGTGCCTGAAAGAATCCGGCGCAGAAGAGCTGATGGAGAACTGTCTCAATTGTGGCGCCAGAGAAAGACTCTGAGCATGCACCAGGGTCTGCTAAAAAGAAGAACTCTGGACCCTATCACTTATGACCGGCTGTACCAGATTGTGATTCCCAGGAGGGATGCCAAAATAGTGCTGGAAATGTACCATGACCAGTCCGGACACTTTGGCGCTCAGAAGACTGAAGCCACCCTCCGAAGGCGATTCTTCTGGGTCAACATGAAGTCCGACATTGAAGCCTGGTGTCGAGGATGCCCAGCCTGCGCCATCGCTCGATGAGAGCGACACAATCAAAGGGCCCCTCTACGTCCCATTGTGAGCCAACGGCCTTTGGAGATCCTGGCATTGGACCACGTGAAGTTGGAGCCCAGCAGATCCGGTCACGGTTATGCCCTTACTATCATCGACCACTATACCAAATTTGTGGTTGCAGTACCTGTCAGAGACCTGTCTGCAAGGACCACCGCAGCGGCCCTGTGGAAGAGCTTCATCCTCCCCTATGGCTGTCCGGACCAGATCCTTACAGACCAAGGAACAGCATTTGAGTCCCAAGTCTTCCAGGAGCTGTGCACTCTATATGGCTGCAAGAAGCTGAGGACCACAGCCTATCATCCCCAAGGCAACGGGCTTTGTGAAAAGATGAATCAGACTCTAATCAATATGCTGAGGACTCTGACCCCTGCAAAAAGGGCTGACTGGCCAAAACTGTTGCCCGAATTAGTGTACCTGTACAACAATACCACTCATTGCTCCACAGGGTACACTCCGTATTATCTGATGTTCGGGAGGCACGGCCATCTCCCTGCGGATATGACCTGGGACATGGAGTCCCCTGATTCCCAGTCTTTACTCCCCCAGACTGACTGGGTTCACGAACACCAGAGGCACCTGGCGGATGCCAGAGAAGTTGTGGATCTGCGGTTGGAAGAGGCCAGAGAGAAACAAAAACGAGACTTTGATCGTAATGCCTGTGCTGAGCCTTTTTCCCCAGGAGATCGAGTGTGGCTGCGCAACAACCATCCCACCAGAAAGCTAGATGGGCGTTGGGAGCGTGAGCCATACCTAGTTAGGGACAGTCTCTCCCCTAAAGTCTACGAGATTTCAAGAGGAGACCGTCCACTACTCCGGGTACATAGGAACCGGCTGAAGAGATGTCTTCGTCCTTTTGCCCCTGTGCCCACACCTCTCACCTCGACCCCCAACTTACAGACCTCCTTGTGTTCACCTACCCCCAGTTTCTTGGAACTTGTGACTGTGCCTCAATTCTGTTTTGTTTCCACTCCAGTAAGAGGTACCTCAGAGAGACCATCATCCCCACCGCAGTCTCCAATACGGCTGCCTGTGGAGGATGATCCGGCTCCACTGTCTGCAACCCCTGAAGCATCAGAGCCAGCTGAGACTCCGACTCCAGCGCCTGAATCAGAGGAGGACGATGAGGAGATTGTTATCTTCTCCCAGCCGGAATTGCGAAGGTCTCAAAGGGAGACAAAAGGTAAAGCTCCTGCGTACCTGCAGGAGTACCAGCTGGTGTCACACAGAAGGAGGAGGCAGGTATGTTTTTCTGACACCGAAGTACTTACCACTGAAGAAGATACTGAGTAACCCCTGAAGGGCTGTAGCCCACTGCAGGTACTGCACTGTGTACATATTGTATATTTCTGTCCTTTCCCCAAAGAGCCAGAAACTGTCCTGAGACTCTTACCCTTATTTATCTCAGTCAAGAGATTATACATTGTCCTGTGCTATGATAGCACCCCTTCCTCTGCCACAGCAGAGAATTTCTTCAAAGGACTCTGTCCCTCTACACATAGAGGAGGCCCTTTGCTTCTAAGTGCACTTTTCCCCACCTCAAGGGCTGTACCCAGAAGATGGACTTTGCCATTAAAGACCTTCTGTGAGACTTTTGCCAGATACTCCAGGGAAAAGTTGCTATTACTATTGACTACTATATTGCACTTAATGCCTTCCTTCTAGGTATGGACGTTATGCTTGCACTTTTTATGCCTTTTCTTTGCAGGAAAAGAGACATTTACTATTCTGCTACCCTGAGTAGCCTACCTCTGTAACGTTTGTAATGTTATAAGATGTGTACCCATTGGGCTCCTAAGCCAATGTGAATTTATCACCTGTTTGCACACTGTCATATATGCCAGTAGTCTGCACTAACACTTCCATAGGCTTTTCAGGTTGTAGTGTGGCTGTGTCGGACCGTCTTTTTGTAAAACACTGACCACTACCTGGTCCCTCAAACTGAGGTTTGCACATGGGGGTAGTCCGTAAACTGCGGGTCCTACGGGGACCGGGGGTGTTACACAGTTAGCACCTGGATGCCACTCATACATGGGTAAGGATGCCAGTCAGGAGGTACTCGTGTCACATATGCCAATGTCATGCATATACACACACTATATAATTGCCGCCAGGGAAGAAGTGTTGATATAACAAATATACAGGCCTTGGTGCAAGGAGTGGATTACAGGACATGACACCACACCTTTCCTACTGTACAGTTCGGTTTAATGGCGTCAGCGACCAACTGTCATACAGCTACATGTTTTGTCTTAGTCCGACACCAACTCAGGTGCCTGTCTCCAGGACCATGGGCGGTTTGTCCCTACAGCTCACATAGCCTGCACTTCCCAGAAGTGCCCTTAGCCCCCTCTGTGCCCCAAAACATCTATAGTCGAGCCGAGGGTGGCTCTTTCAATTGCCCCCGGGGTATGCAACACCCTCGCCGATGCAATGGCGAGGTAGTGTTTGCGAATACGTCCCACCTGCATATACCCACATTACACTACATGGTCCTGATAGGACATAGGGGATATTGCAGTGGTGAATCCTGCCTGGCACGGCAGGAGTTAAGTATTTTGTATGATGCAAGATGCTGTTGTCCAATGATTTGTGTTACATCCTGTCCTCTGTAAGCTGAGATGTGATTGGAGGAGCAGCCACCACCTGACCAAAGGGAGGTAATAAAACCCCTGGCCAGGAATGTTCTGGAGGAATTGGGGATTCTAGTTGAGAGACTATTCTAGTATATCTATTTAGTGAGTGAGTGAGTAATCTCAGTCTAGCCCATACCAGAGCAGGAAGAGCCTAGCCCCTGCCTCTGAAGAGTGGAGCAAGAAGACTAGAGTTAGTGTAGTGAGGAAAAGGGGTATCATCTTACCTTTAAAGGTGATACCTGAAGCCCTACAGGACAAGCTGAAGCTTCCTACCAGGACACAGCTGCCTCCCAGCCTGCCCTCTACATCCAGGCTGGTGAACTATCTCCTGAGGCTCCCTCCAACTCACATCTCAGCACTCCATCTACCTGTTAAAGGCACGTTGCTGCGGTTCCTGCCGGTTCAAATAAAGAACTGTAAGTTGTTTTCTTCAACTTCTGTCTCCGTCTGGTCCCTGCTAATACGGCTGCCTTCATCACCGGCACCCTGTCCATCACCCAGAGACTCACACTCGGGACATTGAGGGGTTGCCCCAGGGAGATCCGCTATAGCAGCCTCTCCCGCATCATTTCTTGCCAACACCACCCTGCTGGAGACCTGCCAGGCTGTAGGACAGCCCTCCGGTTCCCCCGTACCAAGCACCGTGACAATAGCGTGCTTAGGCCGCAACCGCCAGCCACTCCGGTACCGCGGGCCCCGGCTGTCTCCAGGCCTCACCTCAAGGGCTAGGCCCCGGTGGGGGATGTTGCAGGAGCATTGAGGACAATGAAGGGGGGGTGTTTATCTGCAATAAAGGAGAAACAGAGAGATGGGATATAGAGAGAACTATGAGATTCTTATCTTTAGTATAACACCAGCAGCATGTTTCTAAGTACTAAAGAACCAAAGATAGGGACATATGAAGAGAAATTTTCTCTGTAGCCTCTAAAGATGATTCATCTATGGCAAAATATGACTCCTCCGTACTCATTTGAATATAACTTTTGTGGAAAAGTTAAAGATTTAACATAAAAGAGGGAATTCCAGATGCACTCACTCCTATTGTTCCATATGACTGTTCATACTCTGTAATTATTAATAGCACAGACCATATACTCTAGAGTAGACCCCTAATTCATCCAGACCCTAAATTTAAAACCAAATGCACTACTGTAAAGCTCACTGTCAACTCAAACAGATATATAAAAAAAATGTGTAATCACAGTCAGAGACATACACTCAACATAAACACTCATATACACTAGAACAGTGATGGTGAACCTTTTAGAGGCCCCAAACTAGTGCCATAGGTTCACCACCACTGCACTAGTAAGGGTTGACTTTGACTTTGTGAACAACAATATAAAGTACACTATTATCAAACACTGACAACAGTACAGAAACCTGTCATTCCATACTTTATCAGTCACTAGCAGTAGACCCACTCTTTAGCTTACACAAGTGGTGCCCTTAAATTACTTCTGGCAGGGGCTGGGCCTCACAACAGACTTCCCCTTAAAAAAATATACTTATTTGTACAATCACACAATACACTTGTATATACATTTATACACTCATGCACTGATATACATTCATACATACAATATATACACATATATAGTATATATTAATCATATTATTGCACATTTAGTACATACACCCCATACGCAGCTTATAAAAAGCATGCACATACATACAATACTATATTCAGATTTAAAGAATACACTGGCACTTTGTAACAAATCTGCAGAAGCCCTACAGCTTTGTGTATTACATAGACCTAAGGCTGTCATGTCAATCGATCGCTGCTCTTAGATTACATCACGTGGAACGACAATCTCTTCTCAATGCTGGCGGCAGCAATTGAGGTGTTGATACCCATAATCAGTGGTAGCACCAATCAGGGGTTTTAGTGGTGGTGTTTGCTGCACTATGCAGCAAACCCCACCTCTGTATGACAAGTGCTCACCTCTTCATACAGTGTTTGCAGCTGTGCACCGTACATGTACAGCACAGAGCACTAAGAGGTTAAAGGAAATATACCACCAGGATCAAAGGTTGTAAACCGAGCACACTGACATACTGGTGTGTGTCCCCTCTGGTAGGATCTGCTCTTCTTTTAGCTTCTTATGCCCAGGTTTTTACAAAAAAAAGGCTTTTAAAATAATGCAAATGAGCCTGGAGGGCTTCTGACCCCATAGGTGTTAACGGAGCCTGAAGCCCCTCAAGCTCATTTGCATAATTTTAAAGCATTTTTTGATTAAAAACAAGGGTATAAGTAGCTAAAAGAACAGATATTGTCAGAGGGGACACACCCCAGTATGTCAGTGTGCTTGGTTTACAACCTTTGATCCTGGTGGTACATGTCCTTTAAATGGAAGAAGTTTGGGACAACCACAACTCTTCCTTGACTAGGCTGTCAAGCCAAAGTAAGCAATTGTGAGAGAAGAGCCTTGGTGTGCCACAGAGCAAATTTTGATGGGCAGTGAGAGTTCTGGGCTTGTAAACCACATTCAAAGCTGCTCTAGTCGAGGCTGCGATTGACAGCTTTCTCTGCAGAGTTAGTTCATTGGCTGAGCTGGGTGTATGTTCTATGGAAAGCTGGGTATTGTCCTGAGCTGGGGGTGTGTCATAGATGTTAGTTGGATTGATGGATGGCCAAAGCAGTCAGCAGTTTGGGCGGTGTCCAGGAACTCCACTTACTCCTCTCTATTTTGTGCTAGTTATAATGGTCTCCTGTTACATGTTGTACTAATTGCTTCTGTTGTGATGTACTCTGACTCTTGCTATATTTTTGAATATTCTTTGCCTGATGATTCTGTACCTCGCTGCCATGTTGGTTTTCACCTAGTTATCCTAACTACGCTTGTCTCTCTTTGTTTGTCATGATTTTGAGCACATACCCAGAGTAGGGAAAGTCAATCAGTTTCCACCTGAGGTCAGTGCCGGGCCTTGTAATTAAGCAGGGACAGTTGGGGTGGGTGAGCTCAGGGTCTGCACCTCTTCCTTTTCTGAGCTATTACATTGTCTTCCATGTAATACTAGACAAGGATGTGTATGCCATCGAAGATAAATTATTTATGGTCTCTCTGCTGACCAGACATTCATCTTTCCTGAAATGTATTATATAATTTTAAAATGGTAAGAAAATCAATATGTTAGTTCATGTTCAACTACTGTTCAAAAGTTAAGTTCAAAAGTTTATGTATCAGAATTCCACCCTGGCATTCATCATTGAGCTGTCTGATTTTTATCATCACATTTCTTTGTAATGGAAATTTGCCATTTGGTGGGGCTTTTTACATTTCTTTAGAAGTTTAAGTAGATATTGCAGGGCTTCCTGTTTACAACTGCTCCTTCCACTGTTCCCAGAATTACCGATGTGATAGGACCCAAAGAAAATATTCAGTGAAAATAACATTTACTAGTGATTGTCTTAGAGCGTGGTTAGCTAGTTGTTGGTCCTGAAAGGGTGGTAGAAGTAATAACTATTTTATTGTATTTTTATGCAGGACCTAGTCCAGAAGTCATGGTTGAGTCAGATCATGGACCAAGCATTGTGGACATCTGGAACCATGGCAGAGCTGTGCCATAAAAGGTAGAGAACCCAGGAGCAGAACAGTACAGCTGACACATCCCCCTTGACCAATCATAGCTGGCTAATTGCTAGGGGCGTCAGTTTGCCGGACTGGCTGTTCGGCCCCCAATCGGGCAATATGTCCGGGTCAGGTGGCCAAACCCGAATGTCAAACCTGATCATATGTAGTAATTAGTGTCTTTTGTCTGAAGTGTCCCAATCTAGAGAGGCCGTCTAATCCTCCTTCTCCTTTAGCAGACTGTATCTGAACTTCTGGGGTTTGTATTTCTATACTCTTACCTCTATGTGGTTGTGTTACTGTAGATCAAGCAGTAGCCAGTCACCACAAAAACTTCGGCTTTTCTCACACTCAAAAGTGGCAGAGCTGTGTCACTGTGATCTGCTCACCTCATTGCCTCAGGCAGAACTCTCTAGGTAAACCTTTCTACACTGAATTGTACGCACTCCCCTTTGACAAGTTGTCAGGACAGGAGGTGTGAGGTGTATTATCAGGTGTTTAACACATGTTGCTGAAATATATGAAAGTATTCTTATGTGGACAGTTAATTTAATTCATCTGACATATTAAAACAAGTCTTCAAAGGGAACCTGTCACCAGGGACCTCATTTTCACTAACGACAGGTTGCAGAAGCTTATCACACCAGCAGTGCAAATATGTCTTTCTGCCTTCTCTAAGCATTTGCATTATGATATAATTGTGTGTTTAGACTTATCATGCACCCTGACAGAATCCTCTGTTTAGTCCCAGGGTTTGTGCTGTTCAGCTCCTCCCACCCCCAATGATGTCAGCTCACCAATCTCTGATGGGGACTGAGAGCTGAAGAGTGAGCAGCACAAACATTCATGTGTTGTTTATTGAAATGCATCCAAACCAAAGCCAATCACTGGGACTAAACAGAGGATTTTGTCAGGGTGCAAGGTAAGTTATAACACAAAATTATATTGTAATCCAAATGCTTAGAGAAGGCAGAAAGGGATATTTGCAATGTAGGTGTAATAAGCTTCTGCAACCTGTCTTTAGTGAAAAATGAGGTCCCTGGTGACAGGTCCCCTCTAAGGAAAATACCTGTGTGAAGATAATTTCCCATATATGTAGCTGTGTTGTCATTTAGAAAGCATAAAATGGTTGGAATCTGTCAAAAATATACCAAAACTAACATTGATCCTTATATGTTACAGACATTTTTTTTCTCTGCGATACAAAATAAGTTTGTGTCCGGCTCACCTTCTCAATGGCCATGGATTTCTGGATACTCTAGGAATACACTAGGAGAGCACTTTTGCTCTTTGTTTAACTCAGAATTAAAAAGATGGTAGATCAGAAAAACATACCCCCTATGCGTTTCGAGGTGCTTGAAACGCATAGGCAGTATGTTTTTCTGAATTTTTCCCCTTTGTTCAAATTTTTTTTCACCGTCGGCATTGGCTGTTCAATCAGTTCAACCAACCCTCCTTGTACCTATACTCACCAGGAAAGGCACATAATATCCTGAAGTTTTTCACTTGCCACTTACCTTAACGTTCTTCTTGTCTATATACTTATAACCTGGGTTGTCGCTGCATGTTAGAGGTGACCACACACAGTGGAGTGAGTGACCGCTCACATACAAATTTGTTCATTTTTTAAAAATTTGCCTACGCCAATTGGCCCCCACTGCAATGTTTGCACTTTTTACACGGTAACCCTTAGAAATTAGATTGTCCTTGGATTCGGCCACCACCACACCCTAGGCATGAGCTACCTAGGCATGCGCTATTAAAATGTCCGACCACCTGGATACAGCGTTCATTGCCGCAGGATGACTGTGGGACATGCAGTAACTATTTGTTTCTTTGCGCAATCCCTCCAGCAGCAGTGGTTGTATCAAAGGGACAACATGGCAACATTTATGGTAAATTATCTTCACACATGTACATATTATTTTATTAACTTCCAGTTGAAGGAATATTTGTATATGACAGATTAATTAAATTAAATGTGAATGTTCATTTGAGAATACCTCTTTAAATATGTTAGTGTAATGCCATATAAATAAGATTTGTAAAGTTGTGAGGAATTTGAGGGGGGCATATAAATAAACATTGTTACTAAATAAGTTGTGTACTGTGACAGGAATGCATCCCTGACTCAGCCTAAGGGTACATTCACACAGGGCATTCCACTGTGTATGCTGGAGAGGAGGAGGAGGTGACCCCTCCCCCCCCTTCCATAGATAACAGCAGTGCCCGGCCGAACACACGGGGAAAGATAGAGCATGCTCTATCTTTTCCCTGTATACAGCACAGAACGTTGGCACCGTACTGCTGCTGGGCCGCCATTGCCGTCTATGGGGATGTATACGTGGATGCAGATTTGCGTCCACATATACATCCCCCCAGACGGCCGTGTGAATGTACCCTTACTAAAATCAGTACCCAGCACTGGGGTATTACAGGCTCATTGCACTCTGACTGTCAGCAGTGCACGTAACTCAACTCGTGGCTTGATAGGCCGCATTGGATCTGTGGACGCGGGTTGTGCCTCCTCTTCTGGGCTATTAGTTGGGATAATTGTGCTAAACTTTATGTGGTGATGCTGCCCTACCATAGATCAGAGGAATAAGGCGCCAATAAGGAATACACACATTTATCTCAGCACTGCTACAGAGTTGGAGTCAGTAACCATTTTAGTGGAGCTGAAGTCAGATTCCAAGTTAGGGAAGTTGAGAAGTCGGAAGTTTGGCTTACCGACTCCACAGCCCTGTTTATCACGTTACTGTGGACTTTTGTTGTTAGTATTTCAGTGAAGTAGTTCCTAGTTGTCTAGTATACGTTGTGACCGTGGCTTTCAATGCCAGTTGTTATGTCACCTGCTCCATCTTCCTCTTTGATGAGCTGTACGTTGTATGTTGTCCGCTGCTGCTGGACAGTGGCTTCTCGGTCCTAAGGCACGTACACACCAACTGTGTCCACTGCTAATGTGTCACTGGCCAATCTGTGCATACGCTCCCCCAATAAGAGGGGCCTAAGCGTTATGGTTCTTCTGTTCTTAGCAAAGTTGTGCTTATCTGTTATGTTTTGGATCCTCTGTGTTTCCCTAGGCACGGGTGCTAGAGGCGGCACTCAGAGCCTGGGCTAGGCCAGAGTATACCCCCCCTGCCCAGGATATACCCCCTTCCCAGACCTGAATATATTCCCCTGGGGATATATATCCATCCTAATCTTAACCCCTTCCTGCCGCAGCCCTTTTTAGTTTTTCCACTTCCATTTTTCACTCCTCACCTTCAAAAATCTAAAACTTTTTTATTTTTCCACGTTAAGAGCTCTGTGATGGCTTGTTTTCTGCGTAACAAATTGCACTTCATAGTGATGGTATTTAATTTTCCATGTCATGTACTGGGAAGCGGGAAAAAATTCCAAATACAGTCAAAATGGTAAAAAAAAAAGTATTTTCTTGAGGGCTTGGTTTTTACGGCTTTCAGTGTTCGCCCCAAATGACATGTATACTTTATTCTATGAGTCGGTGTAATCACGGGAATAACAAATTTGTATAGGATTGATAATGTTTTCATACATTTACAAAAATTAAAACCTCCTGTACAATTTTTTTTTTTTTTGATTTTGCCATCTTCTGGCGCTAATAACTTTTTCATAATTCAGTGTACGGAGCTGTCGGTGGTGTTTGATGACGTTTTCAATGTTACCATTTTTAGGACTGTTTACCCTTTTGATCAATTTTTATAGAATTAAAAGGAATGTAAAAGGAATGTTTAGACCACATTTATGTAAGCCCTACATGAATCAATATTAGCCTGCATTCACATACTGTATATACTCGAGTATAAGCCGACCCGAGAACAAGCCGAGACCCCTAATTTTACCACCAAAAACTGTGAAACCCTATTGACACGAGTATAGGCCGAGGGTGTAGTATACAGCCAGTCAGCCCCATGTAGTATACAGCCAGCCCCATGTAGTATACAGCCAGCACCATGTAGTATACAGCCAGCCAGCCCCCTTTAGTATACACCCAGCCAGCCCCCTGTACTATACAGCCAGCCAGCCAGCCCCCATGTAGTATACAGCCATCCCCCTGTAGTATACAGCCAGCCCCCAGTAGTATAAAGCCAGCCCCCTGTAGTATACAGCCAGCCCCAAGTAATATACAGCCAGCCCAATGTAGTATACAGAAAGCCAGTGCCCTGTAGTATACAGCCAGCCCCATATAGTATGCAGCCAGCCAGACCCTGTATGCCAAGCACATAAAAAAATAAACTTAATACTCACGTTTATGTTAATGCTAGTTGAACATTTTTATGCCGCATTTATGTAAACACAATGTCAGTATGATGTTTGCATTGCGTCTACATTAGGCGATAAATACACAGCGTCTATGAAAATGCAATTTGAACATTTTGTTAACACTGTGTTTGCCTTAAGGCAATGTAAATGGAGTGTTAAGCTAAGTGTTGTATTTACATAGTGTTAACACTGCACTGATTTAAACAGTGTTTACACCACATGTCCAAAAACAACTATCTTGTTTCTCAGGGACAAAATGGGAACATTTATAAGAAAATATCCTCACATAGGGACATTTTTTAAGTAAATAAAGAAATGTCAATATATGATAATTAGAGATGAGCGAACATACTCGTCCGAGCTTGATGCTCGATCGAGCATTAGCGTACTCGTAACTGCTCGTTGCTCGGACGAGTATTTCGCCCGCTCGAGAAAATGGCAGCTCCCGCCGTTTTGCTTTTTGGCGGCCAGAAACAGAGCCAATCACAAGCCAGGAGACTCTGCACTCCACCCAGCATGACGTGGTACCCTTACACGTCGATAGCAGTGGTTGGCTGGCCAGATCAGGTGACCCTGGGATAGACTAGCCGCTGCCCGCGCTGCTCGGATCATTCTCTGTCTGGATGCCGCTAGGGAGAGAGCTGCTGCTGGTCAGGGAAAGCGTTAGGGTGTTCTATTAGCTTACTGTTAGGCAGGAGTGATTCTACAACAGCCCTTCTTAGGGCTACAATAACGTTATCCTTTTTTTTTTATTTGCTTGTGGCTGGGCTTGCTGGCACTAGTAGTGCAGCTAGTACCATATTGTGAGGAATTAGCAGGGGGACTTGCTACCGTTGTGTTTAGCTCTTAGTGACACACATATCCACCTCAAACACCAAAGTGGGAAAATTTATTAGGGGTTTGATTTCAATTAGGCACAGTCTGCCAGTTTCTTTTTATTTTACGTTTATTTTTTTCATAACTCAGCGTCATCTCATCTTGCATAGTAGTGTGCTTTAATACTTGGCTAGAAAATAGCCATAGGAGAATCCAAACGGCTTACTTACGCCTACAGTAGCGTTATATATATTTGATTTCTGGTTGATCTGCTGGTGGCTGTAGTTGTTGCAGTGCATCTACTAGCAAATTGTGAGCAATTTGGAGTGAGACTTGCGACCACTGTGTTTTGCGCTTAGTGACGCACATATCCATCGCAAAGACCGAAGTGGGAAAATTTATTAGGGCCCGGGGTTGGATTTCAATTAGGCACAGTCTGCCATTTCCTTTTTTATTTTACGTTTATTTTTTTCATAACTCAGCGTCATCTCATCTGGCATAGTAGTGTGCTTTAATACTTGGCTAGAAAATAGCCATAGGAGAATCCAAACGGCTTACTTACGCCTACAGTAGCGTTATATATATTTGATTTCTGGTTGATCTGCTGGTGGCTGTAGTTGTTGCAGTGCATCTACTAGCAAATTGTGAGCAATTTGGAGTGAGACTTGCGACCACTGTGTTTTGCGCTTAGTGACGCACATATCCATCGCAAAGACCGAAGTGGGAAAATTTATTAGGGCCCGGGGTTGGATTTCAATTAGGCACAGTCTGCCATTTCCTTTTTTATTTTACGTTTATTTTTTTCATAACTCAGCGTCATCTCATCTGGCATAGTAGTGTGCTTTAATACTTGGCTAGAAAATAGCCATAGGAGAATCCAAACGGCTTACTTACGCCTACAGTAGCGTTATATATATTTGATTTCTGGTTGATCTGCTGGTGGCTGTAGTTGTTGCAGTGCATCTACTAGCAAATTGTGAGCAATTTGGAGTGAGACTTGCGACCACTGTGTTTTGCGCTTAGTGGCGCACATATCCATCGCAAAGACCGAAGTGGGAAAATTTATTAGGGCCCGGGGTTGGATTTCAATAAGGCACAGTCTGCCATTTCCTTTTTTATTTTACGTTTATTTTTTTCATAACTCAGCGTCATCTCATCTGGCATAGTAGTGTGCTTTAATACTTGGCTAGAAAATAGCCATAGGAGAATCCAAACGGCTTACTTATGCCTACAGTAGCGTTATATATATTTGATTTCTGGTTGATCTGCTGGTGGCTGTAGTTGTTACAGTGCATCTACTAGCAAATTGTGAGCAATTTGGAGTGAGACTTGCGACCACTGTGTTTTGCGCTTAGTGACGCACATATCCATCGCAAAGACCGAAGTGGGAAAATTTATTAGGGCCCGGGGTTGGATTTCAATTAGGCACAGTCTGCCATTTCCTTTTTTATTTTACGTTTATTTT
This sequence comes from Engystomops pustulosus, assembly GCF_040894005.1. Taxonomy (NCBI): domain Eukaryota; kingdom Metazoa; phylum Chordata; class Amphibia; order Anura; family Leptodactylidae; genus Engystomops; species Engystomops pustulosus. Next base: position 63,105,439 of record NC_092420.1, on the reverse strand, counting down.
TTTCATAACTCAGCGTCATCTCATCTGGCATAGCAGTGTGCTTTCATACTTGGCTAGAAAATAGCCATAGCAATAGGATAGCATCGTTTGGTTTTAAAAACTAAAAAACACACAAAAAAAAAAAAAAACACAAAAAAAAGGTAAAAAAAAAATTAAAGTTATAACTCTCATTTTCAAAATGTTTAACCCGAGGGCTAGGGGTAGAGGACGAGGGCGGGGACGTGGGCGTCCAACTACTGCAGGGGTCAGAGGCCGTGGTCCTGGGCGGGGTGAGACACCACCTGCTGATGAGGGAGCAGGGGAACGCCGCAGAGCTACACTCCCTAGGTTCATGTCTGAAGTTACTGGGACTCGTGGTAGAGCACTGTTGAGGCCAGAACAGTGCGAACAGGTGATGTCGTGGATTGCCGACAATGCTTCGAGCAATTTGTCCACCAGTCAGTCTTCCACGCAGTCCACCCATGTCACCGAAATCGGCACTCCTCCAGCTCCTGCACCTCAGCCTCCTCCCCCCCAGTCTGCCCCCTCCCAGGAAAATTTGCCATTTGAACCGGCATACTCTGAGGAACTGTTTTCTGGACCCTTCCCACAGTCACAAACCACTTGTCCGGTTGCTGCTGAGCAATTTTCCGATGCCCAGGTTTTCCACCAGTCGCAGTCTGTGGGTGATGATGACCTTGTTGACGTAGTGGAAGAAGTGTGTAAAGAGGTGTCCGACGATGAGGAGACACGGTTGTCAGACAGTGGGGAAGTTGTTGTCAGGGCAGGAAGTCCGAGGGGGGAGCAGACTGAGGGATCGGAGGATGATGAGGTGACAGACCCAAGCTGGGTTGAGAGGCCGGGTGAACACAGTGCTTCTGAGACGGAGGAGAGTCCTCGACCAGAACAGGTTGGAAGAGGCAGTGGTGGGGCCAGACGGAGAGGCAGGGCCAGAGCTGGTGCATCAGCGCCAAATGTGTCAACTAGTGAAGCTCCCGTGGCGAGGGCTCCTGCGGCGAGGGCTAGATTTTCAGAAGTCTGGAGGTTCTTTAAGGAAACACCGGATGACCGACGGACTGTGGTGTGCCACATTTGCCAAACCAGGATCAGCAGGGGTTCCACCACTACTAGCTTAACTACCACCAGTATGCGCAGGCATATGAATGCTAAACACCCCACTCAGTGGCAACATGCGCGTTCACCTCCGGCCGTGCACACCACTGCTCCTTCCCCTGTGTCAGCTGATAGTCAGCCCCCTGCCCAGGACCCTGCCACAAAAACCCCATCGTCGCCTCCACGATCCTCCACAGCATCCACCAGCGTTCAGCTCTCCATACCCCAGACGCTGGAGCGGAAACGCAAATATAGTGCAACCCACCCGCACGCCCAAGCCCTTAATGTGCACATCTCCAGATTGCTAAGCCTGGAGATGCTGCCCTATAGGCTAGTAGAGACCGAGGCCTTTCGCAGCCTCATGGCGGCGGCCGCCCCTCGGTATTCGGTCCCCAGCCGCCACTACTTTTCCCGATGTGCCGTCCCAGCCCTGCACCAGCACGTGTCAGACAACATAATCCGTGCCCTGACCAACGCCGTTTCTGACAAGGTCCACCTGACCACGGACACGTGGACGAGTGCTGCCGGGCAGGGCCACTATATATTGCTGACGGCACATTGGGTTAACTTGGTGGAGGCTGGGACCGAGTCTGACCCTGCGGCTGGTCATATACTGCCGACGCCGAGGATTGCGGGGCCTACCTCGGTCCAGGTGTTTCAGGCCTACTATGCCTCCTCCTCCTCCCACCCCTCCTCCACCTCCTCCTCCGAACGACCATCCGTGGGCATGGCGCCATCAGTCGGTAGCTCTAGGCACAGCAGCAGTGCCGTCGCTAAGCGACAGCAGGCGGTGCTCAAACTGCTGAGCCTAGGCGATAAAAGGCACACCGCCCAAGAACTATTACAGGGCATCACGGCGCAGACTGATCTGTGGCTGGCACCGCTGAACCTGAAGCCAGGCATGGTTGTGTGTGACAACGGCCGTAACCTGGTGGCGGCTCTGCAACTCGGCAGACTGACACATGTGCCATGCCTGGCCCATGTGTTAAATCTGATAGTTCAGCGTTTCCTCAAGACATACCCCAATCTGTCTGATTTGCTCACGAAGGTGCGCCGCATCTGTGCGCATTTCAGGAAGTCCAGCACAGATGCTGCTACTCTCAGGGCAGCGCAGCGCCGCCTCCAACTGCCCGCTCACCGACTGTTGTGCGACGTGCCCACGAGGTGGAATTCAACACTGACCATGTTATCCAGAGTTTACCAGCAGCGCCGAGCGATTGTAGACTGCCAGATGTCAACTTCCACCAGAACTGGTAGTCAGGTCAGTCAGCTTCCTCAAGTCTACAATGAGGAGTGGACGTGGATGTCTGATATCTGTCAGGTGCTGAGTAACTTTGAGGAGTCAACACAGATGGTCAGTGGCGATGCCGCCATCATCAGCCTCACCATCCCGCTGCTTGGCCTGTTGAAAAACTCTCTGGTCAGCATGAAGTCGGAAGCTTTGCGCTCCTCACAAGAGACGGGGGAAGAAGATTCCCTTGTTGATAGCCAAAGCACCCTTAGGTCTGTTTCTCAGCGCATATCGGAGGAGGTGGAGGAGGATGAGGAGGAAGAGGAGGAGAATGTTGGCGAGACACAAGAGGGGACCATTGTTGAGTCCTTCACTGTTGAGCGTGTATGGGCAGAAGAAGAGGAGTTGGAGGAGTTGGAGGAGGAGGAAATGGACAGTCAGGCCAGTGAGGGGAGTGAATTCTTACGCGTTGGTACTCTGGCGCATATGGCAGATTTCATGCTAGGCTGCCTATCCCGTGACCCTCGCGTTCAAAGAATTTATTCCAGCACCGATTACTGGGTGTTCACTCTCCTGGACCCACGGTACAAGCAAAATCTTTCCACTCTCATCCCTGGAGAGGAAAGGAGTGTGAGAATGCATGAATACCAGCAGGCCCTGGTGCACAAGCTGAAACAGTATTTCCCTTCTGACAGCGCTAGCGGCAGAGTGCGTAGTTCTGCGGGACAAGTAGCGAGGGAGAGTAGGCGAGCAGGCAGCTTGTCCAGCACTGGCAAGGGTACGCTTTACAAGGCTTTTGCCAGCTTTATGTCACCCCAGCAAGACACTGTCACCTGTCCCCAGTCTCGGCAGAGTAGGGCTGATCTTTACAGAAAGATGGTGAGGGAGTACGTAGCTGACCATACCATCGTCCTAAATGATCACACAGCTCCCTACAACTACTGGGTTTCAAAGCTGGACATGTGGCACGAACTGGCGCTGTACGCCTTGGAGGTTCTTGCCTGCCCTGCCGCTAGCGTCTTGTCCGAGCGGGTTTTCAGTGCAGCTGGTGGCATCATCACCGATAAGCGTACACGCCTGTCGACTGACAGCGCTGACAGGCTGACGCTTATCAAGATGAATAAAGCCTGGATTTCTCCTAATTTCCAATCTCCACCAGGTGAAGGAAGCTCAACCTGAATAATTTATCCGCTCCTCCTCCTCCTCATTTTCCTCCTTCTCCTCCTCTTTGTACAGTAAAGCAGAGGAAACTGGCTATTTTTTTACAGGGCCCACTGGCTCTAGCTATAGTACTTTATGCATTTAATTTTTATGGAGGGCCACCAACCCGGTCCTCTGTTTTAAACAATTTTTGGGAGTGCCACATACAGGCACTCAATCTATTCAATTTTTCTGGAGGGCCACCTACCTGCTCCTCTGGTTTGAAAACTTTTTTGGACTGCCACATACAGGCACTCAATCTATTCAATTTTTATGGAGGGCCACCTACCTGCTCCTCTGGTTTGAAAACTTTTTTGGACTGCCACATACAGGCACTCAATCTATTCAATTTTTATGGAGGGCCACCTACCTGCTCCTCTGGTTTGAAAACTTTTTTGGACTGCCACATACAGGCACTCAATCTATTCCATTTTTATGGAGGGCCACCTACCTGCTCCTCTGGTCTGAAAACTTTTTTGGACTGCCACATACAGGCACTCAATCTATTCCATTTTTATGGAGGGCCACCTACCTGCTCCTCTGGTTTGAAAACTTTTTTGGACTGCCACATACAGGCACTCAATCTATTCCATTTTTATGGAGGGCCACCTACCTGCTCCTCTGGTTTGAAAACTTTTTTGGACTGCCACATACAGGCACTCAATCTATTCCATTTTTATGGAGGGCCACCTACCTGCTCCTCTGGTTTGAAAACTTTTTTGGACTGCCACATACAGGCACTATCCAAATTGAATTGTCTCCATAGCAGCCTCCACACGTTGTCTCCATTGCTACCTCCAAAAGTCATCCATATAGCTGCCTCCATACATCGTCCCTTTATCAAACGAGGTGTGTCAGGCCGAAATTTGGGTTGTTTTCATGGATTCCACATCAAAGTTGTTAATTTTGTCGCCACCCTGCTGTGTTATCCACAAAATACACTGGCAAACTTTTACCATTTACGGATATTATTTCAGCGCTTCTTGCGCATCTGTTTACATTCCCCTCACCCGCCATATCCTAAACTTATAAGAACGCTACTACACTTGATCTTATACAAAAGGTTCTTAGAAGTGCTGTTTGGGGAGTAGCCTAGAGACAGGGGCTTGGATTGGCGAAAGCTCGCCTGGCAGCGGAGCGCCAGCTCCATGCCAAGAACCAACTAACATAGTTTTAACTGCAGCACCTTTAATCTACTACTAGTTCACTGCCTCCATACATGGCCGCCTTATCAAACGTGCTGTGTCAGGCAGAATTTTGGGTTGTTTTCATGGATTCCACAACAAACTTGTTAACTTTGTCGCCACCCTGCTGTGTAATCCTCAAAATATACTGGCAAACTTTTACCATTTACGGATATTATTTCAGCACTTCTTGCGCATCTGTTTACATTCCCCTCACCCGCCATATCCTAAACTTATAAGAACGCTACTACACTTGATCTTATACAAAAGGTTCTTAGAAGTGCTGTTTGGGGAGTAGCCTAGAGACAGGGGCTTGGATTGGCGAAAGCTCGTCTGGCAGCGGAGCGCCAGCTCCATGCCAAGAACCAACTAACATAGTTTTAACTGCAGCACCTTTAATCTACTACTAGTTCACTGCCTCCATACATGGCCGCCTTATCAAACGTGCTGTGTCAGGCAGAATTTTGGGTTGTTTTCATGGCTTCCACAACAAACTTGTTAACTTTGTCGCCACCCTGCTGTGTAATCCTCAAAATATACTGGCAAACTTTTACCATTTACGGATATTATTTCAGCGCTTCTTGCGCATCTGTTTACATTCCCCTCACCCGCCATATCCTAAACTTATAAGAACGCTACTACACTTGATCTTATACAAAAGGTTCTTAGAAGTGCTGTTTGGGGAGTAGCCTAGAGACAGGGGCTTGGATTGGCGAAAGCTCGTCTGGCAGCGGAGCGCCAGCTCCATGCCAAGGACCAACTAACATAGTTTTAACTGCAGCACCTTTAATCTACTACTAGTTCACTGCCTCCATACATGGCCGCCTTATCAAACGTGCTGTGTCAGGCAGAATTTTGGGTTGTTTTCATGGCTTCCACAACAAACTTGTTAACTTTGTCGCCACCCTGCTGTGTAATCCTCAAAATATACTGGCAAACTTTTACCATTTACGGATATTATTTCAGCGCTTCTTGCGCATCTGTTTACATTCCCCTCACCCGCCATATCCTAAACTTATAAGAACGCTACTACACTTGATCTTATACAAAAGGTTCTTAGAAGTGCTGTTTGGGGAGTAGCCTAGAGACAGGGGCTTGGATTGGCAAAAGCTCGTCTGGCAGCGGAGCGCCAGCTCCATGCCAAGAACCAACTAACATAGTTTTAACTGCAGCACCTTTAATCTACTACTAGTTCACTGCCTCCATACATGGTCCCCTTATCAAACGAGCTGTGTCAGGCAGAATTTTGGATTGTTTTCATGGCTTCCATGTTAACTTTGTCGCCACCCTGCTGTGTAATCCACAAAATATACTGGCAAACTTTTATCATGTACCGATATTATTTGAGCGCTTCTTGCTCACCTCCTTTGGTTCCTCTCTGCCACCCATTGGTTTGAAGCCTGAGTCCATTTAGGGTATGTTGCCATGCCACTCTCTAGCCTGCCGCTGCTGCCGCTGCCTCTGCATGCCGTCCCCTATAGTGTCAGGGTCAATTATTGGATGTTTTAAATGCTATCTAGCCTCATTCGGTCACTCTGTCATGGCCATGCTGTTGCCCATAATTTTGGCATAATGGTGCGATTAAGCAGCCTCAGAGGCATCCATGCATGCTGCCCCTGCTGTTTCCTGTCCATTTCCGTGGTGTTTCCATCCTTTTCTGAGGTTCCCAGGTGTTTGGCCAAGCTTCCCTGTGCAGAGCCTTGGTCCCCTTGAAAAATGCTCGAGTCTCCCATTGACTTCAATGGGGCTCGTTACTCGAAACGAGCACTCGAGCATCGGGAAAAGTTCGTCTTGAATAACGAGTAACCGAGCATTTTAGTGCTCGCTCATCTCTAATGATAATGTAAATGCCGAGATAAAAATGAGGTTTTTGGAAAGAAAACATTTTTTCATGTCCATACCAGGAGTGGAGAAAAAATAATAGGAGCAGCACCTCCATTATATGTTCTCACCCATTCAGATCCGCACATGCTACAAAACTGCATCAAAAAACCTCAATGTGTGAATGAAGCCTGACAGTGATGTTATGTGTGTGGAAACATTTAGAATTCTTACTTAACTTCCCAGATCTGAATCCCCCCAAAAATGTAGATAAAAGTAATTCTATATCTCACTATTACAGATGGGGGTATACTCTGGCCTAGGCCACATTATACCCTGGGGAATAATCTGGGCTAAGCCACTTTAACCCCGGGTATAGTCCTGGCTGGGGTATACTCTGGACTGTTACACCGGTTTCAGCTGACTCTCATCCTTATTTGCTGCCTGAATTATGGCATGTACTCGGAATGTGCCTCTGACCTTTGGGCTGCTGCCGGATTGCCACCTGCCCAGAAACTGGATTGTCTCTGACTACACTATGCCTTATCCCCTGGAGCTTTGCAAAAGCTTCCCCTGAGCAGATGCTATCCCCACAAGATGTAGCGGACTTGCAGTGAGGAGGGAAGGAACCTGGATAAATCCAACAAGCCATTTTCTGCTACCCCAGATCTTGTTGGATTTATCCATGATTGTTCTTCCAAGTGGCTTTCCTCCAATAAGAACCATCTCCTTTTCTACTTCAGTTAACCCCTCCAATTCTGAGGGGGTTGCAAAATGCACCAGATTGTGTGTTCTTGTATATAAGCTGCCTATGGTGCATTTAGGGAACACATTCATGATTTGGCAGGAGATATGGGTAGTAGCTGTATGGACAAGGGTCTCCGGACCTTGAGATTTCAAACCAGAAGTCGACCATAACAGTTTTAGATTGTGAACATCAATAACATTAGAAAAATCAGCAACTTTTTATTTATTCACATTTATTTGAGGTATTTTACAGATATAAAAAATAAACCACATTCCAAAAATATGAATCTTTGTAATAAAAATATATATTTTATCTGTGTTTTTTTATCCTAGAAATGATGTATTCATTGACTGTTCTAAACGTATGTATCTTCCTTTGATACCCTTTGTCATTTACTTGTCATTTACTATAGAAGTATAAGCTGAATACACATTATAAAAGCTGCTGTATTGGATGATTCTGGATCTATACAATTATGGATTTCTTCCCATTCCCCTACATAAGGTTTTTCAATACATCTTTTTTACAGAAAACTGTAGAATCCTTTATACATGCCGTGTCAGGCGTAAAATTGTACTACAAGAAGTGGTGCAGGCTATAGCTAATGTACCACCATGGGGTGTCCCCTTTCTGGCAATGCCCACCTTGTGCCCATACCTGACCACATGGTGTGGGAGGTGGCATAAGGAGCGGAAAAGTTTCAATTTCTGGCTGTGTACTTTTTCATGGCTTGTACACTATGTACACATGTAGTTAGTTGAAAAGTGAATTTCACTTATTGCCAATTTATACTTTCTCCATGTGCCAGGAGATTATGTCCTGCCTATGAAGCGCAGACTCCAGAGCAATAACACACTTTAAAATTGCACAAATAAAATGACAACACAACAACTATAAAGCCTCTCTATATGTAACAAAAAGTTCCATGTGACTTTGTTAAAACTGTAAATTGTACATACTCTCATTGATATACCTCATGTGAACAATACTACATCTATACATGATAAAATTTTACATCAAAGCTTTGTACCCTAAATCTTTAATCATTTCATGATATGATACTGACTTCCAGTGCTCTTTGTACAGTGTGATAAACCAGTATAAATAATAGTAATATTATGCTTAAATGGATTGTACCAACAGATTCTACACTTTAAACAGAAAACCCCCTCATGTTGGGTATGAAAATCTCTAGAACTCCCTCTTTTATCTGAGATCTTGCCCCTATTACCCATAAAAGCTCTTGTCTAAAATCAAATGGAAATGAGCAGACGAGTCAATTTTCGCCTCAGATGAGTAGCTTTTAAAAGCTGCATTGGGAGTTTCATTTCAGATACCCTTGCCTTATGTTTTAGCTACTAAAGCATCTAAGAATCTCATCTTTCAGATTACACAAGGCTTGTGGCTTTTGTAGTTCCCAGAATCACAAGCCTTCTAAGTATTATAAAACTGAAGATACTGAAGGGGTGTCTTAAATGAAACGCCCCCCTGCAACCTCTTAAAGAGATTAACCTCCGGCAATATATGACTCTTCTCAGCTCATTTGGACATGATTTGGAGGTGATTTGTTTTTATGGGTAAATAAAGAGAGAGATTTCACTTAAAAGAGGGAATTAAAAAAGGTTTCATACCCAACCTGGGGGGGCAAGTAGTTTGATGGGGTAAATTCTGGCGACAGAGTCCATTTACATGTATATCTGTACCTTAATAGGCACAGAAAACTGTCCAGTGGATCACTACTCTAATAGACACTACAGAAACTGAGAAAGAAAATATTACATTTTTCTAAAACAATTTGAAACTTGATTCTCCAAATTTTGGAAACTGATCTAATTGTTATTTCAAAATATTGTTTGCTACTGTCAGTTTTCTAATTATGGCTAAGACAATGTTCACCTAAACATGGAGAGGCAATATAACATCTAAAACGTCTTACATATCCAAGTGTTTCTTAATTTTTTTCCTCTCATTTTTTAAGTCTTATTTCCTGAATCCCAGAGACCAATTCCCATGTGTCGCTGAATTACAATGGTAAGAACAACATGGCTGCATGTGGACGCAGGTTACTGCAGACTATTTTGTGGATGCTTCTTAGTGAGGATCTGCAAGGACTCCATACAGTCTACATGCACGTAGTTCTGCAGGACATAGGGTCTTCTATATTATAGACCTATTAAAAAAATTTTTTAAAAGTTGTATTGGCATGGGGTCGCTGTCTAAGTTGTGCCAAAAATATGAATATGTGCCAAAAGTTATTGCTTTTTTTCAAAAAATAAGTCAACTAGTAGACGGTGTAACGTCTCTTTTTTCATTCAGCATTTGACACTGTGATAAATGTGCCCCATTGTCTTTGCACTGGTTGTCATTTCTAACCAGTATATCTAAATCACATTTTTATAAACAGGCCCATTGTACGTGGCTTCAGTCCAAAATCTTGTTTTAATATATTCACATTGTGCTTCAGAGATGATAAGCGAGTATTGTCAGCACAAGAGTCAAAATGAAAGTGTTCCCAGATCCCAATATGCTGTTGGCCGAATTTCCTGGTTTGACCGTTGGTGCTGGTTTGGCCGCTGGTGTTGGTATGAACAGAGCCGCCCTCGCCACATTTGATGGCTCTGACTTTTGTCCTGCCTCGTCTATAGCAACTAAGCCAAAATAAATTACAGTGCCATTTTTAAGAGCGATGTCTTGAGGAGTGAAACTGAATTCCTCTGCTGATCCTGCGATCGCTGGTGCAAGACTGGAAATATTGACTGCTGTCCCATTGTCAAAGTTCTCCACAAGCGCCTCGCTGTTCAGACTCATTCGTAAATCGTATCTGGAAGCTAAGAAATGAAAAATGCACAGCATGATCAAACGGATCATTTTCAAAGTGTATTTCATACATTTCTTCAAGATAAATTTTATTTGCATATTTCCCAGAATCCTCTAGTGGAGCATCAATGGCTATAAGTCTCCACACACCTGCAAGGCGGTCTAAACTGGCAAAGTCTTCATAAGGAGAACTCCCTGACCAATATATTTCTTAACTCCTTTATACATTTTGTGTTATATTATTACTACACGTTACTTAAAAGACTGTTCATACTTAATATTATATAATTAACCATTAGTTTATCAGATCTGTACTGAGAACATGAGGGCAACCATCCCTTTAAAATATCCCACAGGTGTATGTGGAAACGGCTGCACCCCAAATTAAAATCATTAAAGGGAACCTGTCAGCAGAAATTTACCCAATAAACCATTATCAGTATGTTGTGAAGGAGATTAACACCTTCCAGATCCTGTTTCTTTCAAGGCCCAATGTGATGGCATTATCCAGAAAATCAAATGTGAACTAAGATGTAAAATGTCTGTATACCCCCTCTACTGTGTTTCACATCATCCACCAGACTTTAGGACTTTTATGATGTCCCTGGATGCAGAACGGTCAGCAGTTAGGGAGAGCTTGACTTCAGTGCCGAGTTCTCCGTTTCCACGAGTTTATATAACAAATTAAAATCTCGTTTCAAAGTTGGGGCTGGGAAGAAATGTGATCTGCAAGGGGTTATTCTGCATGATAACATACTGGTAGTTATTAATTATATTATTTCTGCTGACATGTCAACCAATTTCAACAGAAATTGTCAACCTATTAAGTGCCCAGTATCTTATTTTAGGAAAGACAGGCTTTTTTTTTATCTGTTCCTGTGCCAAGACACTGGTGGGACATTTTCTTCTCTACCCATATAACAGTGCATGTTATGTTTGGGGTATCAGTACTGACCAAAAGATGTCCAAAAATCAGTTATAGTCTATGAAAAAATGTGTGGTTATTTTTTATACACAAATTATACCACCTGTAAGACACATACAAATATGCAATGTTTGCCTATAAAGGCCCCCGCATTAATATTTATTAGGGTCATAGGTTATATCATTTTTGATTTCAAGGGAACAAAACTGTTTACAGCCATATGAGTAATTTTCTAATCTACATTTGGTGTCCTGCTCCAAGTCTATTTAACAGATCTTCAACTGGATTTACAAGTAGTACATGGTAGGTAGGTACACCTTTGTATGCTATTTTGAATCCAGATACAAGAACAGATACTACAGTGGGTTGTTATGTGAAAGCATCAGAAGTTTGTTAGAGAACATTAGTGAACATACAGCATCATGAAAACCTAGGAACACACCAGGCAGCTGAGAGATAATGTCGTAGCAAAGGGGTTTGCAGCGATAGGTACATAGTTGGTAAAATATGCACATCATAAATCAGATGACAATAACTTGCTTCTATGTCATGACAATTGTGACGTACCATTTCCTTTATCCGCATCATCACCAGTTGCTGTCCACGTCAATCTTACTTTTAGATCCTGAATGAATGCTTTTAAATCCATGATTCTACTAGGCTTAAAGAGATCTGGTAAAGGTCCTGATGGCACATTTGACACTACAAAAGCACCGCCTGAAGATGTACGGCTAAAATTTCCCAAATTCAGATCATCGATTGTAACTTTTGGTTTTGGTGGGTTCTCAACCAAGGTACCTGTTAAAAGAGAGGATTTATTTAACGGTCTCAACAGGTTATTTAATAATAATAATTCCAGTAATAGTCACATAAAGATCATTGTACCGTTTTCTACATAACCAGGGAGGTATAATGCCCGGCTTTTTGGAATGTTGGCTTTGCCGTCACTATCTTGACTCTGTACATGTACTTTTAGGTTGTATCTGCCATTTCCATTAAAGTCAGTAAAGAATCTGGTATATATGCCATCATTCTTGATAATATCAGCACCTTTAAAAAAAAAATAGTTTATTTAAATGTATGAAAGTAAAATGTAAAACTGCATCATAACTTTTATTATTAAATTAATAATTTAAGTTCAAATTTAAATTGTAAAACAATATATTTTTTTATATTAAAAAAATAAAATATTCCTGTACTACTACACATAACCAGTAGATGGTAAAATGCTACTATTTTTGGAAAACCATATTGTCAGCAGGGAAAAGCAAATAAAAAAAATATCTGAGCTCTATGAATGTGAAGAAGAGTGCATTTTGTAATAAATTTTAGTTTAATTTATGGTTCAGCAATGACCAACTAGGATTTAAATTTCTTTTGGTGGTGGAACCTGTTACAAAGTTTGACTTAGGGCTTTGGATCTTCATGTTAAACTACTACCAGTGGTGAATGACTTTAGGTAGTTTCACTCACACTTACATTTTTATTTTAAAGAAACTGTTTTTGTGGCAATTTTTTTATGCAACTTAAACCAAAACGAAATGCGATTTCCACAAGAATTCAAAAATATAAAAGAAGAACATGACATTTTCCTTTATGTTGGATGCCTTTTCATCTTTAGCAAAAAAAATATTAGCATCAAATATTAAGAAAATTTATGACCTGTCAAATATTTTATAATAGGCATTAGTGGAAAGATACTGCATTACGACAACTTACCTGCACCATTGTCCAGTAGCGGCAGTGTTATCACTTTGCCATTCTGTGGCTCAATAAATGCAGTAACTTTCACTCCCAAAACTGGAGCAAGTCCTTGAGTGACTGTTGCATATACAATCATCGGAGAAGGGAAGATGTTCGTGTCAGCGTTCATATATGTTTCGGCCACGATAGGGGGCACATCCGGATTGGCTGCTCGCGAATTTACTGTCAGACCAAGAACTTGTTCTACTGATTGAGTATTACACAGATTGTATTCCCAATCTCCAACCTATGATAAAATTTACAAACATTGTTAGATGTCTGGACTATTATAAGATAAAGCATTTACATACTGCTGATTGGTTGATTCACATGGGACTCTTGGGGGTCCTCATTTTCATGATCGGTAGGAATCCCAGCAGATGGCTCCTTATTGGCCAGGTGCTTATACCTAGTTTTATACCTTAGTTATTGTTTCTATAAGAAGAATCCTTTCTGGGATTTGCAAGAATTGAACAGAACAGTTGCAAATCTTTCCATTATATCTTATCTCTACATGTCCATTTCTTTAGGTAGGTCTAGTAGGTGTACGTGCTAATGTAGAGTCTTAAACACTCAAGGACAAGTTACATCTAAAAACAAGATAAAAAAATAAAAATTACAAATAGTTACCTCTGCTGTGCCTGGGATTGTAAGACGAGAAGATTTTGAGACAATATCACTGACAAATTGGGCGTTCTTATATTCTTTCCCTTTTGGATCTTTTAATTCAATACTTGGTATTATATAACTCCAAGTCACTAAGAAGAACGTGTCATTGCCCACTGTACTATCGATGGTGACTTTTCCAGCCAGACATTTGTTTGGTTGGATTGTGGTTGCTGTACTTTCAATCTGTTTAGGAGAAAAAATATTTAAAATACAACATTAAATTCTGTTGGAGTCCTGTAAAATCTACTTGTCATCTATGTACAGACGTTTTCTACAACCAACCAAGCCCTATAATTACAAACAACCCTTGCAGTAGCACCACGGTTGTGGTGGTTGACCAGAGATCCATAAGATCCTCTAGTGGACATAGGTCTCTGAAGCTAAAACTTTTTATATCAAGTATCAAATCGGGATCACATCCGTCTTGGATGTCACTGGTGACAGTCATGCCATGGATAGGGCATTGCCATTATTTTTTATGTGCACCTAACCTTATATTGACATGGAAGCTGACCATTTTTGCTTACCTGAATAGATTGCTGTAAAACATCTCCACTCCCTGATTGTATCCCACTGAATGAGTCAATCAAACCATTTGCATCAACTTTATCAGATGCAAAAAGTTTTAAGCCACCTGTGGACAAATTACATTTAATTAGGCATCATTAGATGATTTTAGAATGATTAATGTATGAATTGACATAGATAAAGGCTGGGATGGAATCCTTGCGAGCTGCTCCAACAGGTAGTATCGACAGAATTAGTTACAGAGACCTGATGACAGGTGTCCTTTAAAGAGGACCTGTCACCAAAAATAATCAATCTAAGAGCACTTACTAAAATAAACAGCTCCCTAGCCCTATGCCAGTTATAGGAGTGTTATATTGCTAGCTTTATTGGAACATACCGATAAAGCTAGCAAACTGCAGTACATAGCCATTTGAACAACGGTCCAAGTTTACAGTGGTCCAGCGTATTCATGAGGAGGCGGTCCGAGGAGGCGAAGACTGCAGCATGAAGCCTGGCAGTCACCGCCGACATATGGTGTGAGAGAGGTCCGGGGAGAAGATGTGGAGAGGGGAGCACCTCGGACTGCCCCCTCATGAATACGACAAACTGCTGTAAGTTTGGTCTAGGGTTCAGGCGGCTATGTAGTGCAGTGTTTCCTAACTTATTGGTATGTTCCAATAAAGCTAGCAGTTTATTATTGCTATTAGTGGGGTAGGGATAGGGAGCTGCTTACTTTAGTAAGTGCTCCTAGAGAGATTTTTTTCAGGTGACAGGTCCTCTTTAGGTAGCCTAATAAGGGCTTTTGGAAAACTACGAGCCACATTTATAAGGGTTTGTACCCTGAAGGATTTATCAGGAGGCTCAGAGAGGGGCACCATTATACGCTGGCACACTTAGAGCCAATGTATGATAAATGTGCCACAATGGCTTATTTAGGTCACAAACCCTTTACTGTTGAAGCTATACCCCTTTTTATAAAAACTAGCCCCAAATGAAATATTTTGTCTTAAAATTGATGCACACAAAAATACAAATTACAAGATTTTGCTGCACTTCAGGCCAATTTCTGTAGCCACACTTCTAGCCTCGTTGTATAAGATGTTGTAAAATACCTGTTAAATCAGCTAATTGCTCTAATCCTTTATCCGCTTTGTCTCCCAGAGCAATGGTATGAATAATGGCACCGCTCGCCTTAACTTCTTCAAAGCAACTGCTGATGGCGGTGTCCTCACCATCAGTTAGCAGTACTATTTCTGTGCCATATGTACTGCTATCAGTTTTTTTGTTTACCTAAATCAGGAGCAAAAAGAAAATGTTTGTGACCACAACTTTGACCACAAAGGCAGATAATTGTAGATGGTGTCAGACCCTACTGATCTCCTACAGTTGCGTCATCACGTTTCTGGAAAATCCCTTGTTATTACATGGCAATAAAATGACTACTATGTGGTTCATACAATTTATAGGTTATTGACTGATGCTAAGGGCAGATTAGTATCTTTGTATTTTAATATTTTTGAATATCCCTTATTTGACATCAGGACAACTACATGAATACACTGTACCTCAAATCCTTTGCGAACACCAGCACAGATGTTTGTGCCACCATTAGCTACTTTTGGCAGAAGCTGCTTCAGTTTTTCACGCTGGAAGGTGTCAACAATTTTAACTAATTCAGACTCAATTTTTGCATCACTGGAAAAAGTGACAATTCCAACAGAAGATCCTGATTCAACAATTTGCATGATGTAGACCTCAGACGCTTGGTAGAGACGGGTAATGCGGTCAAACTGCAGGATGTGGAAAGAGAATATGATAAGAATGTGGGTTATCAGTGAACTGCACATTTGTATTGTATTTGGTAAAATAATACTTTTAATATTTAGTTTAACCACATTTCAAGAATTGGAACAAAAGATGCTCCAGAAAGGATCCATACCAGCCGGCAGCCCAGTATTGGAACACTCCAACTTGATATCTGCACTACTAGCCCACCCGAATACCATCTATGATCCAAAAGTAAAATCCTCTGGCTAGTTACAAAGTGGATTGTTTGGATATGGGACAGACAAATGATGTACTTTTTCAGTACTGCATTGTTTTGGGGGGGATAATAAAATTGAATAATAAAATTGGAGTTTTGATTAATTTTACGTGTGTAACGTCCATGCCAAGATGTTCCTCTGTCCGTGGATGGCAGATCAGGTGGTGTTAATTTTGATGTGTTTCCTGTGCATGGACTGTGGTATAGGTTTCTTCTGTGTTCGGATTGATTGAGGGTTTCTGGTGTGATGGTCAGCTCCTCCAGTATGCTGCTGGAGGCATGTCCAGGAGTTCCTTTAAATATCTGCCCAGTCCCATCAGATGCGGCTGGTTATAGGTTATATCTCAGCTGCCAATCTTTCCGTGTGTTATTGCTACTCTATCATTTATTCTAGTTATTGATCTCTGCTTTTATACCCTTAACTATCCCTTTTGGACTCCAATTCTGTTTGGTTGTCTTGATTTGTGTCTCCACATTGACATACGGAGGGACTGCCTTGGTTGTTGTCCAGTATCGACTTAGGATACGTTAGTCAAGTAGGCAGGTGACAGCTTTAGAGGGCTGAGCTTAGGGCACACTGTCCTGTCTGTCTTCCTTGCTTCCTTGCCACCCTCCTTAAAATGTGTGGAACTTTTTATATGGGGACTTACTACATGTTTTACTGGTTGCTGCTTTTCTAAACTATAAAGGGGACCATTTTTAAAATGTATGAGTTTTATTATGCTAATCATTTTCAGTATTCCATTTTCCCATTATTCTTATGCTACTCGTCTTGTAAACTTATTTTCATATTCCATTTTTTCCACTCACATCTATACTTACATATAGGTTCCTGCGTTGTCTCTCTTCCTCTCCGTCCCAGCTGGGGTGCTTTCCTATAGCAACGAAGCAAACCAGAAGTGCTTCATAATTGGTGCGACCGGGCAAGTGGTTGGTGTGGCCAGCTGCATGCTGCTTTCTCCTCCGGTCTGCCCTTTCTCTTTTTTATTTAAAGCTAGCCCGCTTGTACTAAACAAGGCTGATCCTCTGAGCGGTCATTGCACTGTGGCTCCACAACGCTGCTATATAGGGCCATCGGCCTATTTCTTTTTTACTCCTTACCCTCCAGTAATCTGGTGCGTTGTACACATATCTTGTCAGTTCAGATTTATTCATATCTTGCTACCTTATGCATGATGGCATTCATTATGTATACTTTTGCGCAGGATAGCATTGACTGTGCATGCTTCTCACAGGACCATATTTCCATGGGCATTATGATTCATTATGAATATGAATATTGTGTTTAATTATGCCATTGGCCCCCAAAAGTCCTTTCACGTCCGTTTTCACTTTTGTGGCCGGTACATATGTTCAACACTTTTAGTATCTTTTCTACCCATCAGGAGATACTAGTTTTATTTAGGACTTTGGTACATTTGGTACATGAGTATTCAATTACTCTATCTATTAGTTAAGTTTCGGTCACAAATGTCTCAACAAACTTGCCCCTGAGAGGTAGCAAGGGAGAACAAAGGCTACTGGCTATTCCATCCTTCCACTTACGGTATATATTGATTCTATAGCTGTATATGTCTTTGTTGTGATAAAAATGGGACATTATATAAATTATAAATTCTGTAAGTGATCCATCACATTTTTGATTTGTGAGACACCTCACTGTATGAATAGGATCCTTTTTACGTATAGCTGTGATGAAAACAAACCATTTTTGGCTGTGAATTGTACATTATCATGATGTAGCCACCTTCAAAACTAGTTGAACAGATAAACCATCATACATAGAGACAATGGAGGGGTTTACAAGAGCTTCTGTGCAAGAAAAGTGACGTGGAGGAGCGTGAAGGGGGCCTTGCACAGTGGTGGAATGTGAGTTACGGTCCCTGGCACAGCTGCCAGCCAGATATTTCAGGAGGCTGGAGCCTTTCAATATATCCAGCTCATCCGGTGGGACTGTGCCAGTACATGATAAATCCCCCCCCCCATAATAAATTGATAAAAATATGAACTTACCTGACTCATACTTCCAGAAACATCAAGAACCAATGTGACTACTCTGTCCTTGTACTGCAATAGGGCGAAAGTAGGGCCGGGAATGTTAGTGTCGGTTAATGGAACAGATGCCTTTATATCAGGAGAGTCCATTATCACTTCCCATGTGCTTTTCTGGTTACATAATCTATTCTGTTGATTTGGAGCTTCTTTATTATGAGATTTTGCATTGCAGAATGCATGCACCTGAAAAAATATAAATTAAGAGAGATGAATGCATTCATGCCAAATAGTCGTGAAAAGTTTACTACAGGATAAAAAAAAAACTATGGATATTTATTTCCTCAAAACTGAGCAGGTTTTGTGTCATTTAATGCTGTTTTTCTTCAAAAATGCCTAAAAAATGTATTGTTTTTCAAATTCAAGCAAATCTTTATATGTTTTTCCTAAAACATGTTACTTTAAAACGTGTAATCTGTAGGTATCAAGTTATAGAGTGAAGGAGCTAAACAGATTGCTCAGCTCCTACTGCTTTGTACAATGGTACCTGCAGATATCACAATATCTATCATCCTCTCAGCCCCTTCTGCTCTATAACATCCTGCTTGCATACAGAACACTATGGGGCACATTTACTTACCCGGTCCATTCGCGGTCCAGCGCTTCTCGGACGAGCGTTCGGGTCTTCCGGCGATTCATGAAGGTCCTACGCCCGATGTCCACCAGGTGTCGCTGCTGCGCCGAGGTCCGCCGAGTTGCGTCGGAGTTCACTGATCTCTTCCTGGTGCATATGAGTATGGCCCGTGCAACCAATTTTTTGTTTTAAATGCAGCGGTTTTTCCGAATCCGTCGGGTTTTCGTTCGGCCACGCCCCCCAATTTCCGTTGCGTGCATGCCAGCACCGATGCGCCACAATCCGATCGTGTGCGCCAAAAACCCAGGGCAATTCATGGAAAATCGGCGCAACTCGGAAATATTCGGGTAACACGTTGGGAAAACGCGAATCGGGCCCTTAGTAAATGACCCCCTATGTACAATAGTGATAGGTCATTCACAAAGGAGCCGGCACAAAGAGGCGGCTCTTTCCGGTGAATGAGCTGAGTCTTCCCTGAGAGGCAACGGCTCACTTAGCCCCGCTCCTATTATGTGACCACATCCCCTTTTAACCCGAAAAGTTTGGGTTCCAAGTGGAGCAAATATGGGTGGTGGCTGCCTGAAAACAATTTATTACATAGGGAGGTGTTTAGGAGCCAGAAGAGTGGGCTTTTTATAGAGAGTGTTGCTCATTATAAAGAGCCAGACTTCCCATAACTAATGTACAATCTGCTCAGCTCCTTATGTTCTATAACATGCTGCCTGCAGATTAGACAATGGGCCACATTTATTAAAGCCTTTTTCGCCATTTTTCTGTCATAACAAGAAAGAACATGCAAACTGCTTGCACATGTATTGAAGAAGTGTCTGCACCAGTTTTGTGTTGCAGCTACACTGTGTCCAGCAAGACAGAAAGAATGTGCACCAAAAGGGGCGTTCCAGTGCAGAGTCGGACCGTGAACCAAAATTCTGTCTCCATCACTATTCTACAGCATGAACAAAATGCACCAGAAAAAAATCGGTGCATTCTGTCGGAGCAGTGCAGGGGGCGCCAGATACATGAAGATCATACGACACATTTCATGAATCTGGCGCACAATGCACACTCTGCATTTTGCACTATTTTCTATAAACGTCGGCCACTGTGTACAAACTGTTCAGATCTTCTTTTTCTACATACTATACTGTCTACAGATTACCCATAAAATCTACAGTTTACTTTAATGATTTTGTTAAAATATTGTAACGCCTACATATAAATATTATTTTGGGTGGAGTTTCTATGAGCTTAGCAAAAAGTCATATTTTTTCTTTTTTAAACAGTATCGCCCTTGTCTGCTATACTAGCTAAGTCCATTCACTTAATAACTGAATAAAAAGGTACATTTCCATACTTGGCTTCCTAACCCTGGCATTAAGTCAGAGAGTAACAATAAAGCAATTTAGTTTGAGTGCTTACAGGTTCCAGTGCTTGTCCATACATAACAGATTCATGGACTTCTCGGTCCACATTCGGATAAAATGCACAATCCGATTCAAAGAGCCCAGTTGTTAGGTCTACTTGACAGTCTACTTTTTTACATCCTCTTGCACCGCAAATGTCCACTTTATTTAGTCCTCCCAAGGCCAAGGGACACCTGAAATATAAAAAAATAATAACCTGTTAGTTGTTTGAGACGGTAATTCAATACAGTGACATAACAAGAGTCCTAAGGCAGAGTCCCCCCTCCCAGAATGTAAGCTTATGGGATGTTATCTTCGGGTTCATAAATTACACCAATGTGTGTTAAAGGGGTTTTCCTCAGCACACATGTTAGGCCCTATCCACAGGATAAGGCCTAACTTACTGAACAGTTGGGGAGATTTATTGATGAGACACCACAGATCACAAGAATGGGGGGCTTTGATGGGGTACGAGGTAACGAGGTAGATGAATGGAGCAGATGGCCGCGGATGTCCGTTCTGCTCCAATGATCTCTAAGGAGCTGTTGGAGATTGCCGAGTATGTGCTCTGCTCCACTCATCTCGGGAAGTGACGAGGGGTGAGATCGAGGGGTCAGAACCCACTGGACACCCTGTTCTTGTGATCTGTGGTTGTCTCATCACTGAAACCCCCACCGATCAGCAGGATAGCCCAATCCTGTTGGTGAGAAAACCTCTTTAAAAACAAAATATGTAATAAAATACAATGTTCCCTAATTTAAAATGGAGCAAATACACACTGTGGGATATGTGAAAAAATCAAATGGGGAACAAAACCTGACATAAGGTATAAAGGTACTAAAGACAGAGTAGACCTTAAGACACTTTATAAAAACAAAGTCTATATGTTTTGGAATAAATATTTGCTGAGTAAAGATTTATTGAAATATGTACGCTTTGTCTGCATTGTCGTTTTCTCCATACTTGGATACTTGGATTTCCTTGGAGCTGGACAAAGAAGTTCTTTGTGCTCTGAAGTTCCAGGTTGTGAACCTTATGGAGCTGATTCTTCCTACGTTTGTTTGTTTCAATAAAGTCTTTTTTGGAGACCTGAGTGAAACCTACATGTGGCCATATGTTTGGTTTGATATGGTTGTAATGTTATGGATAATAAAAATGGATGTGCCCTATGTAAGGATATTGAGAAATTATATTGTACATGGAAATAGCTGTTATGTTTACTGTGAGATTACATTTTATACACCAAACTATAAATCAAGGAAGTTACTGATATGTATACGTATTTCCCCTACCTGGGATTGGCAGAGATTTCTTATCTTCTCACTTCACCTCAGATGAACTGAGACAATGTTTGTAGCAACATTAACCTCCCAAGAACAGTCACGTACAGGACTGCATAACAGGGACATCCAGACAAAATAATATGATGTATAAAAGATCACTTTGATGATGTCTGAGAGCCCAATCCCCAAAACCTGAGTCTGTACATAAATTCTGATAACATACCCCTTTATGTTTTGGGGCGTTTTTTTTTTTTTTTTATCATATAAAAAGTATTCACTTCAACGTTTACATCTATGTTCCATCTTATTACCTTGTTGCTTCAACCTTGCCCAGTTTGCTGATATAGAAGGGAATATCATCATTGTATTCATCAAAAACTCCCCATCTAAGGTGAGCCCATTCATGAACAAACACTCTCCCTATGAAAAGAAAAGATACATTAAAGGGGATCTGCACCAAGCAACCCTGCCCCTCAGCTTGTGGGTTTGAAGTGGGAGAGTAAAAACACTCAAGGATTCAGGTGTGCTTCCATAATAGGTCATAACACTCCACCAAATTCATTGAATGTTGAGTGTTTTATCCTGCATTTGATCCTTCAAATTATTTGTTCCACTCTGGCATCGAAACTATTAGCAGGCCAGAGCACGGGGACAAGATGTCCGGCGCTTCGGGCTGCTAATTATGCACGCCCCATGCATATTTAGCAGCCTGGAGCACTGGACATCTTTTCCCACCTGCTAATTATAAGTTTTTTTTTCTTGGTGATCCTAACGTGTCAAGCTTAACGAAGAACACCAACTTAAAGAGGAGCAAAAGTGAGTATTTCTAGTTGTTTTTTCAAATGATTGATTTCCTTTAATTTTTTGACTAATTGCTATATGACCAAGACCCTCCAAAACCCCAAAACCACGCCCTTTCACAAAGCCACACCCCTTTGGAAAACAGCCATAAAATGGTCTGAAAGCTTAAATGTGTCGGAAGGTGGTTTTTTTTTTTTGCGCAAATCTGCCTTTTTCGGGCACAGGAGCAATAATGAATTCCTTCCTACGTATTTACATCACTTGATTAAATAAATCACTTATTTCCTATAAATATAGTGGATCTCACTTCTATTTCCTGATGACTGCTATGACCTATTATGGAACCACATCGGAAACTGTAGAATCCTGAGGTCCAATTAAAAAAGGCACTACTTTTATCTCTTTCATTAATAAAAAATACCAAAAAAAACTTTTAAAAATGATATTGCTGTAACCTGTCATATGAATTCCCAGTAATTTCCAGCCCACGAATCCTGTCACTTTCCGTAATTTATCTATTGTCATCTATTTCAAGGTCATAGACATTTTGTTAATATGTAACATTTTAATTTCCAGTGTTTTTCTACTTATAGCGCATGCAGCCAATATTCTGGTTAAGACTGATAACAGTGGAAGGGAATAGATAAAGAAGTGAAAGTACATTTTCACACACTCCCATGACGGGACAACATGCAGTACTCACACAGGGGTAACCACAAGGGACTATTCTAAGTTATTTACTGCATTACCAAAAACCATGAGAGCTTATCCACCCACACATATTCTGCACATACATACACATTATAATCCATACAAGTCCACATAATATTAGTTTTGATACAAATATTAGTAGCATTTTTTTTTGGCATAAGCCTCATTACCATCAGCAATTTTGACTTATTGGAAGCTTTCTTATATATGTGGATGAGGCTTAGAAGCGTGCAGAAGTTTACTGGTGTAACCTCTAGTGCACATCTACACTAATGCACATGGACATCTCATAGAGATCTTAATCAATGTGGTTTATCTCACCCCATCACTCTTAAAGTGGTCTTCCACGCTACAAATATTGATAATGTAATCCAAACATAGGTTTTCAATATCAGATTGGTGTATGCAAAAGCCAAACACCCCCACAGATCAGTTGTTCTCAGCAGCTGCTAAACAGAGAATGATAGAGGAAGCAGACGGCTCTGTTCTCTGTGTAGTGGTCAGATCTGGTTACTGCAGATCAGTTATTTTTTATCCAAAAGGTAGGAACCTTCAGTCACTCGGTCCACCACATGTTCCTTGTGCTGTGTATCATCTAAGAACAGCTGATCTGTAGGGGTGCTGGGTGATGCACCCCCACCAATCTGAAATTTTAGACCTACCCATGGGATAGATCAGTAAACCCCTTTGGTAACCATCTAACATGCAGTTTTTCACATACAAAGTGTAAATGGAACCTTATAGTTCTCATTTTCCCTTTATCCTAGAGGAGCATAAAAAGCCTGAGATTTCAGCTTTGATATAATATTTTGTTTCTTTACCTCTGGGTCCATATATCCGTAGTACTTTGTCATTCAGCATAAAATTTGGTGTAAGATGTATGTATTTTCCTCTCTCTCCACAGCCACCATATTGCAGTGTGTAAGGAAAATCTCCATAAATGAAAGGGTCGGCTATGATAATATCAGCCTTTGATAAAAGAAGAACAAGCAAAAGATTAGCATGGAGCTTAGAAAAATATCATTTATTGCATCAAAGACCCAACACATTGGTCCATATAAATGAAAACTGGTGCAATCTGCCTAAGGCTACATTCACACGATGTATGTCTGCCATACCGTAGGCGGGCATACATTGGCACCGGGGAGAGGAGGAGGTTGAGAAAGATAGTACATGTCCTATCTTTCTACGGGCTATGGAACAGTATGGTACCGCATGTGTGCTGCACTGCACTGGTCACATACGGCGCCGTGAGGCCATTGCGGTGTATGGGGGACGTATATATGCCATATATACATCCCCCATACATTTATGTGAATGTAGCCTTAGTGCATTTTGCCTCACTAATGTGTACTTTGCGCTACATTATTTAATAATGTTGCCTGCTCTTAAAGGAAACCTACCATTTCAAATTGTCGGTGTAAGCTGTAAACACCGAGCACCAGCTCAGGGTGAGCTGGTGCCGGTGCTTAGTTTCGTTAGTGTTATAAACCGCGGTATCGCGGTTTTAACACTTTTTAAACTTTATAGCAGAAGCTGCTTCGGCGCTGCACGCGACCGTGCGCGCGCAACGCCTGCGGCATTTCTGCGGCATTTCTGCGGCAGTTTCTGCTATAAAGTTTAAAAAGTGTTAAAACCGCGATACCGCGGTTTATAACACTAACGAAACTAAGCACCGGCACCAGCTCACCGTGAGCTGGTGCTCAGTGTTTACAGCTTACACTGACAATTTGAAATGGTAGGTTTCCTTTAATAAGTCTGTTGGCCACTGTTAATTGGTCTGTTTTCAAGATGTGACACTTTTTGTTTTATTTTAGTGCACTTTGGTTCATGCAGTTGCGACACAATTGTGAATTTGGCGCAAACTAGGAACATACAGTTTTCAAAAGTGTTGGACAAAATGCAATCACGAAACAATAGTGGCACAAACACATAATAAATACATGTTCAAGCTCCAAACACCTTTTCTTTAGTGCAAACTGGTGCCAAGACAATAATATATCTGGACCAATGTCCTTTACTACATGCAGGACTTCATTATATGGACCAGGTTTCCTATACCTCTGCTTGCTGACAAAGTGTTACATATTCCGTGATACTACTGGGGATTCCAGCAAATTTTCTGATACATTTGATCACCTGATATTCCTCTGTATGTGACTTACCTTATCATAAGACTCTGTTTTTGGTCTTCCGTATATACTGTTACTGGACCAGGTATTGGGGATTAGAATTTTTGCACTTCTAATATAGAGTCTGTTTTCTGTAGCTTGCAACATATAGGATGAAGCATCTGTTACCATTTTCTATAAATAGAAAGAAAATGCTATTATTATAACCATAGACCATTCCGAATTGATGTATAAATGCAAAATATGTGCACAAATATGTGATGTATACTGTATATTCTATGTATAAAAGGAAAATTGATGACTTACTTTTATATTGTCAATGATATTGCTGTTTTCAGGAATCTTTGGGTTTATTGCAATGATAATATCCTCGTATCCATTGTTTATAAGCTTTACTAGAGAGTCTCTAGATGAATGTGTGACTTGTAGGACACATAGTAAAACAAGTATCCCGACTTTCTTCATTGTTGCCTCTGTAGCTCTGCCAGCCTCCGATGTATAGCCAGGCTCAATGGAGATCTGTACACTGTGACAATGTTATCCCTTGTAGTTCTCTCCGAAATGACCTACAATAAGTCAGTAATTTCACATTATTGCACAGCTTCTTCTGTGAAAGGGATTTCCCGCTTTATGTAATTAAGGCTTAATCCTTGTATTATAGAGAGTTGTGCAACTCTTTCACTATTTGTTTCAGTTTTCAACAACTACATAGAGGAACTTTCACAAGTGAAACTCATCTGCTATTATGGCAGAGATAACATGTAGGATAACATAAATTAAGATATATTATATTTTTCCTTATATACTGTGAGTACTATTGGGCTGATGTATTAGGACTGGCATATCGTGCGCCACTCCTAATCATTGGCACATACGGTAACTCATAGTAATTCCAGGGCAGAACTTCTGTGTCAAAATCTAAATCTACATCCGACCTTGCAGAGATCTCAGCTATCACCTTTTATTGAAAGTGACATGTGTGGGGCCAGAGCTGCATTGCCATCATGTTGGCTCGAGTTTGCATGTAAATCGTGGATATACCTATTGCTCAATATCAGTACATAAAAACCAGCTGCAGGCAGGAGCACAGCTATAATAGGGCTATTACTACTTCTGGTATGCAGATAAATTCTCTGCCCCTAAGGCATATTTTAGAAGCATTCTCCCAACCACTCCTCTAGTAAAATATTCTACAGTACATTAAAGGTTTTTGATATAACATCAGTTTTTCCTTATCTGTATATGTATGTATAGGAATTGTTTCTTGTAGTCACAAGTCCTCCTCAGAAACAACTTTAATTACAGAATACACTTCAAGATTCCTGAATGTAAAGATCAGAGGGTTATAAGTAGCCTCAACCATCTAAAATCCCACATCACCTCAAAAATTGGACTATCTTAGGCTGGAAATCTGTACTAAGAATTGTCAAGATGCAATGTAAACCATTTAGTCAATTTTTTATGCAACTTGTCGATATGATATTTATTGAAATTCCATTTATTATGCTGAAACTCTCAATTGCTGTGGGTTAGCCAATTGTGATTTAGATGCAGCTAACTTGTTCCCTACCCGTGACGCTGTATGGTAGCACACTGATTCACGTGCCAATGACATATGACTGCCCGTAAACACAGGCTCCAAAAGGTGTCACAGGTGTTCCTGCGACCCATGACTTGGGTCGCGGGCTCACCCGTGCCCCTCTCTGTGCTCCAGGCTCCTGGCAGTCCGACTCACCTGTCCCCGTTCCGACTCCGGCAGTCGTGCACATCCGTCCCCGCCTCCTAGGGTACGCACATGTCGGCTCTCGAAGATTTAAAGGGCCAGTGCACCATTGATTGGTGCTGGCCATTCACAAAATCCTTGATAAGCCGGTCTTTCCCTGCACACCCCACCGGATCTATGTGCCTCATAGCCAGTGAGAAAGCTTGTTACCTATGCCCTGTGTTTAATCTGCGATTTCCTGTTGTAACCCCGTTTCCGTTATTGACTCCGATTCCGTGCTGCCTGTTCTGACCTATTGCTTCGTTCCGGACTCTGATCCTATGCTTCCTGTCTCGACCTCCTGCCTGTCCCTGACCATGATCTTACTTTACATGGCTCAAAAATTGGGCACACTAATTTTTGACTTTCAGATGGAAAACTGGCAAATTTTTTTCCCCTTGCTGCACCTGTTGCACCACATTTATTACATTTTGGCGCCACAATATTGGTGCTTTTCCAATTTTTTCGACAGGAATCGGACACTTCCTATTCCACCATCATTAACATCATAATTATGGAGTTAGTGCAGATAATTTTCGACTGTGCACCAAATCATTAATCCTTGAGCCACAAACGTCCATCCCTGTGCAAACTACAGCAAGATTTGTGCGATAGAAAAAAGGACCCAATGCACGATAGATGTATGCCTGCCTATATGTATGTGTACATGTAGCATAACAGTGTGTCTAGGTAGAAAAGCACAGACACACTTAAAGAGACCCTAAACGAACTACAGGCACATATGGACCTGTGGTTTAGGGTCCCATATTGTCCTGTATCGGGTCTCTGCATGGGCCCCATGTAAAAAAAAGAAACATTTATACTTACCTAGATGAAAGTTCGATGAGATACATCAGATTGACATCTATAGCTGTGCCCAGCATGCACCTTTCCTTGGGATGCTGTGAAGCCAACATAATACTCCATCTTCATTGTGTATGCGCTTTACCCTCCATGCATGCCCAGGGAAGTCGGAGGGAAGGTAAGTATAAAAGATTTTTTTTCATTGCGCCCATGTAAGAACCTCATGCAGTTCGATTTGGGGCACTAAATCACTGGTCTATAATGTGACTGCTTTAGTGTCAGGTTTAGTGAGTGGTTTAGTGTCACGAATTGCCCTGACAGGTTGTCTTTAAGTGCAGTATGGTCCCACAGAGGCTGTGGACAGACCCCCTTTCATGGATCTATAGAACAACCTGTAAGCTTGTTAGCTTTAGTTTGACAGGAATGAAGTCAGAAAGCTCAGGTAATTAAAACTGTTTCCAGTGTAGACAACTATAAGGTGTTGTAAAATCCTTGAAGGAGTTGTACTAAGTATTTTTGTTATTGTTACCCCTATTTGCAGGATATGTTTGTCAGGGTCTGGCTGCTGGGACGTGCCCAGATCAACCTAATGGACTATATGAATTAAGTGACCAGTTCAACATTTACCTTGCCATGCCATTGAATATTGTGGGAGTGCTTGGCTATTTTTAGCACTCTCATAGACAGTGACTGGGAGAGCTGGAGAGAGCAATATCTGGTGCTCCCATAGTATTGGATGGAACGGGGATGTTCCTGGCCCTGCTGCTTAGTTAGAATGGACAATGATTCTAGGGGTCTGTTCACCTGATGGGTCGGATTCCAGTAGGAGAACCACCACAGTCAAATTGTCATCCATATCATGTCGATAGGGGATAAAGTTACTACTTGGTGCATCCCCTTTAAATCCCACCTGGGAAAGCTCAGGACACTTGCATTCTGTTTCGGTAATAAATATTATTTTGCTGTAATGATCAGTATAGTATTTATGCTATTTATACACTTAGACTTATCCATAGGATTCCTTGTTACTTCATGGAGGTGGGGAAAGGAACTGGTAGCAATTGGTTTCTGTAAAGGTGGGGTGGTGGGTGGGCACAGCTCTAACTTTACAATGCATATAGAACCTGCATCATGTCAACTATTCTGAACCCGCAGCATAAATCATATATGATAGGTATTGTTTTGTAACATATGTATTAGATCTGTATAATTACCATCTACTTTACTGCTTATTAAAAATATCTCCTTTTACCCTCCTTTTTTCAACAGCAGACTGCACTTTACTATACTGCAGACCCCCACCTTCTCTGTTTTCTTACTTTCGTACTTAAAAACTGAACAAAAAAACCTATTTAAACAGGAAGGCTTTGATGCACCATGCATATAGCCATCGCCTTTCTATAGCCTGAAATACAAGAAGCGGCTCAGGAAAAGACAAGGGTGTTTAAAAACACAGTCACACTCCGAAAAAGAAGCCACAGCAGGTCACATGACTCAGCGGTAGGAAATTCCATCCGCTATCTAAGCATGGACATGAAGGAATTTTGTTTAACTGTCCATCATGATGAATAACCCAAAACATGAAAAATCCTTAATGTACTGCTCTAGTGGATTTTACATTTCTAGGCACGATATTCTTCTCCCTTGCCTGTGAGTGTCCCAGTGATGTCTAAGGTGCAAGAGAGTTGCAGGTTCATACAAGATTCCCCAGACTACTGGAACACATCCTGTATTGTGCAAATACTAAAATGTAACATAATGTGACGTAAGGATAATAAAAGTACATTAAGGATCTACTCAATAGATCATTATCTAGGAAATATATGATAATTGGGACTTCTACCATTAAAGACATAGGTGGTTGTCCCAGTACACTAGAAAAAGTACAGCAACTAAGAGGGGCAATCATAGCATGTACCCTGGGTGCAGGTGCAGATTACCAAGTGGGGCACCAACAAGTTACCTTGACCAGGGTATTTACATACAGGGCGACATTAGTAAACTGAATATTTGCCATGGCAAACAATGTGTAGCTATAGCTTTGCTCTCAGTTTCACTTCTATGTCTAAGTGCAAGGTGATTTTTAACGTCTTGGGACTCTACTATATATTAAGCTGGTGGTGGGAGGAGGGACGAGGTGTTTGAAAACTTATTTGCATAAAGATCGCAGTTACACACATTGGCTCCCTACAAGACTGGACTTTTTTTAACATTCCTGTTTGTACATGAACTAATAAAAATGCAGGAAAACTAATTGGAATGAATAGACTATTTGTACAGAAAAAAGTATTAGCTCCGTTATGTGGCCATGAATAATAATCACAATTACTGCAACAATAACAATATAAAGAAGCAGAAAATAGTTTATAATTTCAGTCTAACACATCTGCTTTTTAGTAGACAATCTAAACTCTTTAAACAAAATTGGCTCATTGTTTATACTATTAAAGCTGCTCCAGAAAATCTAATTTAACATAGTATTAGACAATTATCAAATATAGCAAACTTCTTGTCGCCTCAAGTTTAAAAAGCAGTAGAACTATAAAGTGAGAAGAAATCCTGACAATAAAGAAGCACTCACCTGGAGGTTCAGTGTGGAGCAGAGAGCAGCTCCTGGTCCTACACTAAAAGCGAGTAGCTGGAAGGCGTCTATATAGCTCCAGCAGGCGGCTGCATTCCTCCAGTACACTCCCCTTTCTGTAGCTCATCCTGTCTATGGGGTGAGGGCAACTCCCTCTGGACATCTAAACAACTTCTAGTGAAAAGATAATCTGTACTTAGGGAAAATACCTTTGCACTCCTGGAAGAGACATGTTGCCAAGCATGAATAATGTACAAGATTTTATACAACTGCAAATACAAATTTTGAGTAACAAAGTTTCCAGAGAAGAATGTTTTAACATATTCATATCTAGATCAAGGAGGAACATAATCTAGTGGTCTCTGAGCTGTGGCACTTCTAGGTATCATACAACAACAACTTCCTGAATGGTCTGAGGTTCTCGAAACTACAGGTGGATGCTGTGGATTGTAGTCCTTCAGCAGCTGGAGAATTGTTGAATTTGTTGAAGGCATAAATCTGTATGAACTGTGTAACAATAGTAATATTGTTATTGGATAATAAATGTTAGTAGAATAATAATAATAATAATAACAATAATAATAATAATAATAATAATAATAATAATAATCACATAATTAAAATAAAAAACACCAACACATAAAATATAATACACTAAATACTACACATTGAGGCAGATTTACCTATAAGGCAACCAATGCAATTGTTGGGGGTCCTAGAGATAAGGGAATGGAGGAAGGAGCACATCGATGTCCTCAGGATGCCAATCCAATTAATCTAGGGCAGATTTGGAGGCAATAGGCTATTTGTGCTGCCATTTGGAACCATTAAGGGGACCCCTAGACATACCTTTGATTGGGACCTTATAAAAATCAAATCTGCCCCTGATTAGAGATGAGCAGATCCAATGTTGTGGTTCGGTTTCGGAAGCCCGACCAAGATGTATTGCTGGATTGGCTCTTTGGCCACCAATCTGGCAATACATCCAGATCGGAACTCCGGCTAAGCTCATCTTTACCCCTGACTGCATGAGACAAGTCACCAATCAGGGACCAAGGTTAGAACAATTAGGTTTGGGAATAATGGGGTCCGAATCGTGCACTTTCGTCAGGTTTCCTGACGATTTCCGATTTGCGGTAGATTGCCCCATCGGCGCATCGGCGCCGGCTTTCAAGCAACGGAAATCGGAGGCGTGGCCATCGGAAAACCTGAAGGATTCGGAAAAACCACAGTATTTTAAAAAAAATGTTGTCGCTTGACACGCACTTACATACACCAGGAAGAAGATGGTGAACTCTGGTGGACCTCGGCAGACCTCGGCGCAGCAGCGACACCTGGGGGATATTGGGCGCACGACCTTAGTGAATTCTGACAGGACGCGGATCCACGTCGGACAACGCGCCGCAGGATTCAAAAATGGACCGGTAAGTAAATGTGCCCCAATGTGTTTTTAGATTAGTTAAATACTTCATATAATCAGAATAAGCCTGATTTAGAGTAGTGCATTCTAGAGAACTGGTGCAGCTTAAGTCTTGGAGATAAGCAATTAATTGTTGGTTTTTAGACCATGTTAGTCTTAGTCCATTGGCCCAAGTAGGCCTGTATAAAGCAAGGAGAGTGGTGAGATTAATGTAACTGTACATTGTATTCTATTGAGAATGGACAACCAGCACATTTTATTCTAGTTTTATTGTAGAATTAGAGGGGGTCCAACACCATTATGAAAAACATCATACAATATATTATTTATATTCATGTAGGAGAAAAAATCTACACAATTTATATTGTAATTTCAGATTGAAACTATACAATCAACAACATGTTCATATTATGACTTGAATATTAATGCTGCAGAAATATTACAAAACAAACTGGATTAACTGCAGTTTCACATTGGAATGACCTTTGTCGATGCACAACTTCCAGGATGTCCTGGCTCATCTTAAGTAAATGTTGAAGTTTTGGCAACATATAACTGTTATTTCATAAGAAGGGAGACATAGATATTGCCATGTACAGGTTTGTTACAACATATTTAGTTTATGTTAGACCAATGATTACTAGGCATAAAAATAGTGCAGCAATAAACAATGGTGTGAGGGTCAATAAGGCAAGAAGCTAAAACAATGCATGTAAAAGGTTGTTATAGTTACTTTACATCAAGAGATAAAATGACAGCTGCAGGGAAATGGGAATATGACTAATAAATTATGGAGAATAGGAATAAATCTACTGATATCCGGTCACATGTGATGTTGACATTTCATTATAATAAATGACTCATAACTTGTCAATGTTATTTTTAATTTTAAGATCTTAGGGGGTTTTCCATTTTTTATTTTAATGAACTATTTTTAAGATCAGTATCAGATCAGCTCGGGCCACTTACTACACCGTGCATGGAGCCAAAAGCGGGTGTCTTCATCCACAGTACGGTGGGTCTTGCAAGGAACTGTAGACTTATCTGCAATCCTCTTCTGTCCAATGACCTGATCATTTTACTATGTTCTGGAACTAGAAGTGAAAAAAGAAAGAAAGGGAAGTTACCTGCTTTCAGCAATCACAGCTCAGAAAGTTATCGGGGACATAAGAACCTGCTTCGGTAAACCAGTGGTGTCCTCAAACCACAGTACATTAATTATTTCATATCCTGAAATCAGAGCCCCCCACTGGACATACAAGAGCAAGTGGTGGGGCTCAGGGCTGCTGTGTGTGTGCGTGTGGGGGGGGGGGGCACATAAGACCGTACATAAGAAATCTTTGGGGTGAGGGAGGCTGCATCTACTAAATTCATAGGGGGGTGAGGGTGGCTTTATATAACATGACGACTAGGGGGTTGTTATGTATGATAAATTAGGGCATATCTTAGAGAACAAGAAACTGTTTTAGATTCTGCATTTTTAATGCTGCCACATGAGTTCACTGGAAAGGGGTCTACTGATGCTCTGTTGCCCAGGGGCCTACTGATACCTGGTGCTGACCCTGCCTGAAATATAGACATAACAGAGTAATTCAATACACCAGCAGCAACTCTAACACTGTCATTACTGAGCTCCTACTGTCAGCCGCATCGCTAGTGATAATGCATTTTGTTATAATATACACAAGAATTACTCATGAAAAATATATGACTCACAACTTGTGAATGTTATTTTTGAACTTAAGGATCTAAGGGATTTTTCCAGTAATTTCTTTCATGACCTATTGTCAGGATAGACCATTAGTATCTTATTAGTGTCGACTGCTTAGTACACAGCGAATAGAGACAAAAGCAGAAGTCTCCACCCATTAGGAGTCATTTACTAAGGGCCCGATTCCCGTTTTCCTGACGTGTTACCCGAATATTTCCGATTTGCGCCGATTTCCCCTGAATTGCCCTGGGATTTTGGCACACGCGATCGGATTGTGGCGCATCGGCGCCGGCATGCACGCGACGGAAATCGGGGGGCGTGGCCGAACAAAAACCCGACGGATTCGGAAAAACCGCCGCATTTAAAAAAAAAAAATGTGTCGCGAAAATTGCACTTACCTTCACTCAGCTAGGCTCGGTGTATTCCAGTGCGTTCCGATGCACTTCAGCGCAGCAGCGCCACCTGGTGGACAGCGGAGGAACTGCCTTAATAAATCCCGGCCGGACCAGAATACAGCGCAGAGAACGCGCCGCTGGATCGCGAATGGACCGGGTAAGTAAATCTGCCCCATTGTGTAGTGGATGATCTAAGGCAGGGCTTTAGCAGTCACAGCTCAGTATGAAGTCCTGGGGCTCGCTTTGACCAAGCAGCGGCCTCCTCCAACCACATTTTATTAATTAATTCATATCCTAAAATATAGCCATGGAACACACTGTAGCACATTTACTGACAAAGTCGGACAGTTCACTAAAAGTGCATTGTCCGTGTATAATGCTGCGTGCGGAGATTCACTAAGATCGTGCGCCAGAAATCATGGATGTGTTGCTTCCCTGCACAGATCCGACCACCTTTTTTGTGGTGCACCTTTAACATAGGGAATGCAGCACAATTTGAAAGTTAAATACGGCGCTAGGTCTGAATCAGCACAGCAGCACCACAAAAGTATTGCGTGCACCAAAATCCCACAGCAGACACTTCTTAAATACTTGTGCAAGCCGTTTTGGAAATGAAGAACATAAACAGTCTGACAAAAGTGCAGCGCTCGACCCTTAGTAAATGTGCCCCACTCACTGTAATTGACTTTATGTGACGCCATCAGTAATATCGCTGAGCTCCTATTTTGCATTGATAAAAATGACTGAAAATTCATTTACCTGGCATTTACCTGATAGCCTAATAATAGTATATCTAGTTCATAAAAACCAATGTGGTACTAATATGTACACTTGGATAGGGAGCTGTCTCATCATAAGATATTGCTGGAGGAATAGGTTTCCTTTTCCCAGCCAGGAAAACTTATTAGCATATTCCTTAATTAGACGTAAAAAGGATTTAAAACCCCTAATATACAGAAACCAGAGAAGCCTTAACACAGCTCCTAACTACTCGAGCTTTTTACACAAGCCTCTAAATTCCTATCCTGTGAATCTGTACAGAAGCCAATAAAGCATTAGCTTTGCCTAAAGTATTTGTGTCCTGGAAATTCCATATGATGTAATTCTCTGTTGAGCCCGGATTTTGCCATGTCAGATAACAATGTAGAGACTGGACAAGCCCCTGTAGTGGGGAATTCTGCTTGCTGTTTTTCATAGACTGCTAACTGCATAGTATTTATAGGGCTATTCCTATCTGTAGCAACTATGACGAATCTACAGGATACGTCATACATGTCCGAAACCTCAAGGGCCCACTAATATCTCAAGGCCTGGAGGTCTATGGACTGTGTTAATTGCATAAATTCTTTGTAGATATACTATGGTATATTCTCTTTAATGTTTTACTAAATTATATATTACTTATGCTATGTTTTACTCTATGGCAGCACTTAGTGGTTAGCACTACAGCCTTGCAGCACTGAGCACCTGGGTCAACATCTGCAAAGAGTGTGTATATTCTCTCTGTGTTTGCGTGGGTTTCCTCCGGGTCCTCCGGTTTCGTCCCACACTCCAAAACATACTGGTAGGTTGATTAGATTGTGAGCCCCATTGGGGACAGGGACTGATGTGACAAGCTCTGTGTAGCACTGCGTGATCTGTGTGCGCTATATAAAAAACGGAAACATATGTATGTATATTAATGTATACACTCAAATATATATATATATATATATATATATATATATATACTGTATATACTTGAGTATAAGCCGACCCAAATATAAGCCGAG
The DNA here is from genome assembly GCF_040894005.1 of Engystomops pustulosus. Lineage (NCBI taxonomy): Eukaryota > Metazoa > Chordata > Amphibia > Anura > Leptodactylidae > Engystomops > Engystomops pustulosus. Next base: position 63,070,054 of record NC_092420.1, on the reverse strand, counting down.
GCCCCTAATTTTACCACAAAAACCTGGTAAAACCTATATTTTTTTACTCGAGTATAAGCCAAGTTTGGGTTTTCTGCACATTTTTTCTGCTGAAAAACTAGGCTTATACTCGAGTATATATGGTATATATATTTATATATATATATTGTGAGAAAGTGAGAGGTGTTGTGTTGGAAAACCGCTATCTGCTATACCAAAATATCAATCTTTATTAAATGTAAGCAACAAATAAATGATATACACCAAACCAAAAACCAATAAAAACATTTAAAAAGGAAATGAATCCTCTATATTTAAACCCAGGGGGGGGGGGGGTCGGGCACATGATAAGGCCCCCAGAAAAGCACCTCCCTACCCAGCCCCAAACCCTAAGCCTGTCCAGCACACAATGATGAGAGTGGCGTATCGCCTCTCACAGTTGCTTCCTCAGGGGTCTGGCCTGCTTGGTAATTATCATGATCACCCATACTGCATTATTTTTTGTTGCAGGGTTTCACAATTGTTGGTACTCTTTTTTACTCTCTTCATTGTGTGCTGGACAGGCTTAGGGTTTGGGGCTGGGTAGGGAGGTGCTTTTCTGGGGGCCTTATCATGTGCCCGACCCTCCACTGGGTTTAAGTATAGAGGATTAATTTCCTTTTTAAATGTTTTTATTGGTTTTTGGTTTGGTGTATATAATTTATTTGTTGCTTACATTTAATAAAGATTGATATTTTGGTATAGTACATGGTTGTTTTGTATCTTTGCTCAGCTTGTTTTTTCCATGTGCTCAGCTCTTTACTTGTATGTGCAGCTCTCCCTTGCATTTCTGGAAAACCGCTATCTGTCCTACAGGCAGATAAAATGCAGGTGATAAAAGCCCTGGATATGACTGCAGTAACACAAGGGTTAATGCGGACATATGTTAAGCAGGAATAGTCTGTTTGGTCCATGTTGGCCTAGCTAACATGGACACATTGCAAATGTCCGTACTGGGCCTGCTTATTATGGAGTAGGGGTAGGCTGGTAGTGGGACTCCTACTCCACCCGGGCTTCGGTCCTGGGCTTTTGTATAGCCCACAGGTGTGGTTCCCAGGCCTTGAGGGGGCCTGATATAATCTGCAGGCCAGAAGCAGTAGGAGAGGCACTACCTGGAGAGCTGAAGGCTGGACCGTGTTCACACAGCAAAGGTAACTGAGTGCCTTCTGTACTACTGCTGGCCAAGAGCGTGTGCCAGGCAGCCTGTTACCCGTATAGCTAGGACCTGATATGGTATTAGGCAGTGCCTAGCCGGGCAGGATTTATTTTTGTGTTGCTTTATATGTGCCGAAACCAAGGCTGAATTTATGCACTACTACTACCAGGCATCTACCTGAGCAAAACCAGTGCCAACATTGATCAAAAATGGCGCAATCACTGGCCAGCACCATTTTGTCTCTAACAACACATCTCAGAGTTGTGATAAGTCCGCTCATAGTGTACCAAATTACTGAATACATTCCTCCCAAATTCAAGGAACTACAATGTAACTTTAGGCCCTTCAGGACCAAGCCTGTTTTTATTAAAATCTGCCCTGTGTCATTATAAGTGGTTTTAAAGGAAATCTATTATTTGTTTTTATGCATTGTGAAACAAACATACCTTGAGAATGCTGTAGCTACACTGATGCAGAAACATATCTTGTTAATCCTTGATCTGAGTGGTTTTGCTCAAAAAACAATTATAAAATTCAGGGCCTTGGAAAAACTGGGTGCATACTGGCTGCTATGTTTCACAGAGCTTCCTGAACTGTCCAGACAGGACTAATCAACCTGATCTGGATGACTAATGCACAGCAGCTGGGGGATGGTGCAGTGATTGATTACTTCTGCCTGTCAGGGATAAAACATTCATTACAGCGTTATCTGGAGCAGTGCATAATTAAGGTAAGAGGAAAAGTGTTGGATCAAGCACAGGGGTGCCAGAGCCTCATTATCATAATTTTTTTAATAGTTTTTCAGAAAAACACCTCAGTTCAGGGATTCTACAGAATTCTCAAAGTATGTTTGGTTCATAATGAATAAAAGCAAATGTTAGATTTCCTTAACTTTGCTACGCATATTCAACAGCAAAGAACAGAAAAAGAGGGGCACTATCCAAAAGACTTCACATGGGTGTTAAATACAATTGTGTGATGTCCTGAGATGACATGTACAGTATATAGAAGCATATAGGTGGTGCTCAGCGTATAGCACAAGACGAGTCCAGTAAATAGTAGAAAAACAGAAACCGCAGCCACTCACCATTAAAACATCTTCTTTATTTCGTCATCGAGTAAAAACAAGTCCAGTGACACAGACCAGTTAGGATAGAGGTAGGAGCAGGGGGTTAGACAAGGCAACAGCCTCTTTCTCTAGAGGCTAGAGAAAGCGCTGAGCGGCGGGAAATGGCTGCACTTTCGGTGAACTCCAGCGGACAGGTAATTAAATGTGCCCCATTATTTGTAGACTTATTAAAGTATTCATTGGGGATGGATGTGTTAACACACTTGCCCCACAATTCTGGAAGTTTTGCGCCTAAAATACTGGGGAGGGGTGGGGATTTATTAATTCTGTCTCAACCTCGACAGCTGGCATCTGAGATCCGACGACGGAAAGCATAGCCCGATGCATTAAGGTAGCACACAGCTGTAAGAGGTTATGGTTAATGTGCAGACGTAACTAATCAGTTGGGCATCATAAAAATGGCGACACAAATGAGATGTGCGCCAAAAACTTACATGGGCTGCGCGTGTTTTTCTTTTGATTTAAGACCTTTTTTTTCTGGTCTGTTTTGTGCCAAAAATTGCGCCTAAAACCCCAACAGACTCAACATAAATGTGGCGGATGATGTGGAAAATATAGGCCACGCCCATTTGCACCAAAAAAAAAGACGGAAGAGTTGGGATAGTCGGAGCTTCTTTCTGGAGCAAATGCATTATAAATGATCCGCAACACTTTTGCGCCCAAAAATATGTGATTTTCCGACACTTTTTTGGCGCATATATGCGATAATACATCTGATAATCCAGTTATCAAGGCTTTCCAATTTTTAGCAGCTTTCCAACCTGTCAGAATACGGGGTGTGGCCTTCAGGGAAACGGGCGTGACCTTGCGTGAAAGGGGCGTGGCTTATGGGAAATCATCCATGCGCCCAAAATTCTGGCGCACAGTTTAGACCAACTAAAAGGAGGTCTAAAGTAGAAACCTACAGTCTTAGGCTACATGCACACTACCGTTGCCCACCGCACCGTAGCACGGCGGGCATACGGTAGCGCGCGGGGAGAGGAGGAGGAGGTGAGCGCAGCTCACCCCCGCCCCTCTCCATAGGAACATATAGGCCACGGCGCTGTAATACGGGAAAAGATAGTACATGTCCTATCTTTTCCCGGGCTACGGAGCGATACGGTGCCGCACGTGTGCGGCACCGTACCGGTCCCCTTACGATGCCGTGAGCCCATAGAAGTGTATGGGTGATGTACACTCACCGGCCACTTTATTAGGTACACCATGCTAGTAACGGGTTGGACCCCCTTTTGCCTTTTGGATTTTGGTCCATATTGACATGATGGCATCACACAGTTGCCGCAGATTTGTCGGCTGCACATCCATGATGCGAATCTCCCGTTCCACCACATCCCAAAGATGCTCTATTGGATTGAGATCTGGTGACTGTGGAGGCCATTTGAGTACAGTGAACTCATTGTCATGTTCAATAAACCAGTCTGAGATGATTCCAGCTTTATGACATGGCGCATTATCCTGCTGAAAGTAGCCATCAGATGTTGGGTACATTGTGGTCATAAAGGGATGGACATGGTCAGCAACAATACTCAGGTAGGCTGTGGCGTTGCAACGCTGCTCAATTGGTACCAAGGGGCCCAAAGAGTGCCAAGAAAATATTCCCCACACCATGACACCACCACCACCAGCCTGAACCGTTTCATGTTGTTGACGCCAAATTCTGACCCTACCATCCGAATGTCGCAGCAGAAATCAAGACTCATCAGACCAGGCAACGTTTTTCCAATCTTCTACTGTCCAATTTCGATGAGCTTGTGCAAATTGTAGCCTCAGTTTTCTGTTCTTAGCTGAAAGGAGTGGCACCCGGTGTCGTCTTCTGCTGCTGTAGCCCATCTGCCTCAAAGTTCGACGTACTGTGCGTTCAGAGATGCTCTTCTGCCTACCTTGGTTGTAACGGGTGGCAATTTGAGTCACTGTTGCCTTTCTATCAACTCGAACAAGTCTGCCCATTCTCCTCTGACCTCTGGCATCAACAAGGCATTTCCGCCCACAGAACTGCCGCTCACTGGATGTTTTTTCTTTTTCGGACCACTCTCTGTAAACCCTAGAGATGGTTGTGCGTGAAAATCCCAGTAGATCAGCAGTTTCTGAAATACTCAGACCAGCCCTTCTGGCACCAACAACCATGCCACGTTCAAAGGCACTCAAATCACCTTTCTTCCCCATACTGATGCTCGGTTTGAACTGCAGGAGATTGTCTTGACCATGTCTACATGCCTAAATGCACTGAGTTGCCGCCATGTGATTGGCTGATTAGAAATTAAGTGTTAACGAGCAGTTGGACAGGTGTACCTAATAAAGTGGCCGGTGAGTGTATATCGACTGTATATACGTCGGCTGTATATACGTCCCCCATGCATGTGTGGGAATGCAGCCTTATACTGCACCAGAATTCATCATCAGAGTGATAAATCTGGTGCAGCAGAAGACAAGTGTTTTCCAGCTAGAAACTGGCGGAAAATGAGACACATTGTTAAATCCCCCCCATTGTCTTTATAGGAAATGGTGGATCTTCATATAGGCGGTATGGGTGCCTTAGTAAATGAGCCATAGTGTTGCACACAGGCCTTTTTTCAAGGGGGCTCTGCTGTGGACATTTCTGTAAAGGGGGGGGGGCTCTGCAGTGGCCATTTTATTAAAGGGCAGCTCTGCTGTGGCTATTTCCTTCCTGTCGCTCTTCTGTGGCAATTTCATTAAAGGATGGCTTGGTTGTGGCCATTTCATTAAAAGGAGACTTTCCTGTGCAAATTTCATTAAAGGGGGGCTCTGCATTGGGCATGTCATTAAAGGGGATCTCTACAGTGCACAGTTCTTTAAAGGGGGGTTCTGCAGTGGACATTTCATTAAAGGGGGCTCTTCAGTGGACATTTCATTAAAGGAGGCCCCGTTGAAGCCATTTCATTAAAGGGAGGACTTTTGTTCTGGCCATTTCATTAAAGGTGGGCTCTGATGTGGACATTTCATTTATGATGGAGGGCTCTGCTGTGGCCAATTCATTAAAGGGGAACCAGTAAGGGCTGTGGTAGTGTCGTTGCCCGGAGATTAGGCCTCGGGGGACAAGGTTAGTTTGGACTCTAGGGGGCTCTACTTGTGTAAACAGCCCAGGGCCCATGGGAGACTTAATCCACCACTGTTCACAGGCTGCACTATATGTTTTACGTAATGATGTGTCCTTATAGTGACTTCTGTGTTTGATCACATTATAGCTAGAAGCAATAGGAAATGTTGCAACTGGGATTGAGTCATTTTAGCAAGATACCTATTAGACACAAAAGCTGCAGGTGATTCGAAGAAGAAATGTAAATGACAGTAAATAGCCTGTGGAAACTGACAGGACATGGCATGTTTCTGTAAAATACTTATAAGTAGCAACAGTGTTATAAGGCCCCTTCCACACTTGCGTTGCAGATCACGTCAGGGTTTGATCAGGGTGCGATCAGGGTTTGGTCAGTAAAAAACTGACATTTTGCATCAGAGTGCAATCAGTTTTCAGTCAGAGTTTGTTCAGTGTCTCAGTTTTTCATGCGCGTTTTCAATGCAATTTTTAATGCAATTTCAATGTGTTTTTCACGCACAGATAACACGCATGAAAAGGACTCAGGACTGAGCTCTATCTTTTCTATGGCAATTGATGCATGAAATACGCATTGCACTTGCATTGGACTTGCATGTGTCTCAGAGTGCAATGCGTTTTTGATGCATCTCCATAGGCCCCTTCTACACTTGTGTTTTTCACGCACGAGCTCTGCGTGTGCTTGTGACGTGCAGAACTTGCATTGCACTCTGACACATTGGGGCTCATTTACTAATGGCTACGCGGCCGCATTTTCGGCGGGTTTCCCGAATTTTTCGGTTTTGCGCCGAATTCCGCCAGGATTTTGGCGCACGCGATCAGATTTTTACGCAATCGTGACGGCTTCCACGTGACAGAAATCGGGGGCATGGCCTTCGGACAACCCGACGGATTCGGAAAAAACGCGAGATCAAGCACTTACATGCACCAAGAAAAAGCAGGTGAACTCCCCCCCGCTCGGCCGGCCGCGCCCCCCCTTCACGCCCCTTCACACCCCTTCACGCCCCACTGGCGTGAAGGTGGCGGATTGTGAAAATAAGCTAGCATTTGCGATTATTTCAGGGCCTCTGCGCCACTGGCGGTGCGCAGAGGTCCTGATAAATATCCCCCTCTGAGTCCAATGCAAGTGCAATGTGTTTTTCACGCATCGATTGCCATAGAAAAGATAGAGCTCAGTCCTGAGTCCATTTCACGTGCATTATCTGCGTGTGAAAAACGCATTGAAATTGCATTGAAAATGCGCATGAAAAACTGAGACACTGAACAAACTCTGACTGAAAACTGATTGCACTCTGATCAGTTTTTCACTGACCAAACCCTGATCGCACCCTGATCAGACTCTGACATGATCTGCAACGCAAGTGTGGAAAGGGCCTAACAGGTGGAGATGGAAGTGGATGTGTAGAGAGACAATTGTATAAGACGGCTGTGTCAAATTCTTCATTCTGGTCGGGGCTTTGGAATGGGGTGGGGGCAAATGTAATCTTAGGGGTATATGTGTAACTGTCCTTATATGTGCAGCTGTCGCACCTCCTGCTTGGCCAGTATTACTGTATGATACTGCATGTGCTTGTACAATGATGTGCTTTCACTACGAAGCAGCAGGGATTCGGGGGTATGACTGTGCATACCTCATGCCTGTTGTCCTGAATGATGCAGAGACGATATTGACCAAGTATTTGACAGATTTTTTTGCCAGAGATCACTGTGTCCACATGTACACACTGGGGGTCATTTGCTAAGGGCCCGAATCACGTTTTTCCGATGTGTTTTCCGAATATTACCGTGTTTCCCTGAATTGCCCCGGGTTTTTGGCACATGTGATCGGATTGTGGCGCGCCGGCATGCACACGACGGAAATCAGGGGGCGTGGCAGACGGAAAACCCGGCAGATTCGGAAAAACCGCCATGTTTAAAAAAAAAAAATGTGTCGCTTGACACGCACTTACCTGCACCCAGCCTAGCTTGGTGAACTCCGGCGTACCTCGGCGGACTTCAGCGCAGCAGCGACACCTGGTGGACATCGGGCGCACTACCTTAGTGAATCGCTGGAAGACACGAATCAGCGTCGGAGAACCTGCCGCTGGATCGCGAATAGTCCGGGTAAGTAAATCTGCCCCACTGGGTCCATTTGTGGTCCATTCGCGATCCAGCGGCGAGTTCTCCGACACTGATTCGTGTCTTCCGGCAATTCACTATGGTAGTGTGTCCGATGTCCACCAGGTGTCGCTGCTGCGCTGAAGTCCGCCGGAGTTCACCAAGCTAGGCTGGGTGCAGGTAAGTCCGTGTCAAGCGACACATTTTTAAAAAAAATTACGGCGGTTTTTCCGAATCAGTCGGGTTTTCCGATGGCCACGCCCCCCCCGATTTCCGTCGCGTGCATGCCGGCGCAGATGCGCCACAATCCGATCGCGTGCACCAAAAACCCGGGGCAATACAGGGAAAAACTGTAATATTCGGGAAACACGTCGGAAAAACGTGATTCGGGCCCTTAGTAAACCCCCACTGTATCATAGTTTTTTCCTTTGGTGTATAATTGAGACATCAGGAAGATCTTATTTGCACCTTATGTATGACGCTATATAAATAAAGAATTATTATTATCCTGGCAGGCGCAAATTTTGGCTTTATTTTGAGACTTTTTGTTGCAAATGTCTCAAATCCACATGGACACAAGCCACGTGAAGGGGGTTATATACGGGAGTGGACACAAGCCATGTGAGGGGGTTTTATGCAGGAGTGGACACAAGCCATGTGAGGGGGTTATATACAGGAGAGGACACAAGCCATGTGAGGGGGTTATATACAGGAGAGGATACAAGCCATGTGAGGGGGTTATATACAGGAGAGGATACATGCCATGTGAGGAGGCTATATGCAGGAGTGGACACAAGCCATGTGAGGGGGTTATATACAGGAGAGGATACAAGCCATGTGAGGGGGTTATATACAGGAGAGGATACAAGCCATGTGAGGGGGTTATATACAGGAGAGGATACAAGCCATGTGAGGGGGTTATATACAGGAGCGGACACAAGCCATGTGAGGGGGTTTTATGCAGGAGTGGACACAAGCCATGTGAGGGGGTTATATACAGGAGAGGACACAAGCCATGTGAGGGGGTTATATACAGGAGAGGATACAAGCCATGTGAGGGGGTTATATACAGGAGAGGATACATGCCATGTGAGGAGGCTATATGCAGGAGTGGACACAAGCCATGTGAGGGGGTTATATACAGGAGAGGATACAAGCCATGTGAGGGGGTTATATACAGGAGAGGATACAAGCCATGTGAGGGGGTTATATACAGGAGTGGACACAAGCCATGTGAGGGGGTTATATACAGGAGTGGACACAAGCCATGTGAGGGGTTATATACAGGAGTGGACACAAGCCATGTGAGGGGTTATATACAGGAGTGGACACAAGCCATGTGAGGGGGTTATATACAGGAGAGGATACAAGCCATGTGAGGGGGTTATATACAGGAGAGGACACAAGCCATGTGAGGGGGTTATATACAGGAGAGGATACAAGCCATGTGAGGGGGTTATATACAGGAGAGGATACAAGCCATGTGAGGGGGTTATATACAGGAGCGGACACAAGCCATGTGAGGGGTTATATACAGGAGTGGACACAAGCCATGTGAGGGGGTTATATACAGGAGTGGGCACTACTGTAAATTTTGGATTTGAAGCCGTGTCCTGCATTTTTAAGCCCTCTACTCACACCCTGGGGAGATGACAACTGTGACTGTGGTCACTCGTGGTGTTACGGGCGCAGTCACATTTTGCATTTTGGTAGCATTTTCATTGGGTTTTGAAAGACATTACAACAGCTGAGGAGAGGTGATTTGTCTAATTACAAGCTCTGTGTAGCGCTGCATAATCTGTGTGCGCTATATTAATACAGGAATTATTATTATTATATTGACATTATAATATATCACTAGTCATAGAGGTTAGTTAAAGAAATGATTCAGGCCAAATACTGTTGATATATTTTTGTGTGTACAGAAACGTGGTGGTCAACAATGCATGAAGTGGTAATGCTTAGTCTTTTAGTATTCACTACGTTCACTTAGGAATTTCCAAACACCAGAAAGGAAGTGTTGTCACAGGGGTCACAGATGCCGAACTCTCATGGGAGACAAAATGTCTAATTGTCTTGACAATGTCCTGTTGTTTGCTGACAGTAATAATCTCAGCATTTCTTTACTGGAAGGATTTCGGTTAAAGGTGTTGAATGTTCTTGTGAATGGATCAGTTCATTATTAGCTAGGGTGTGACTGGGCCATTTTACAATTTCTTTTAACACATGTTCACAGTAAAAAGGGATGTGTTTGTGATGTTTTTGTGATGACTATAAAGGGTCAACCTATTGGCTACTGTGTAGCCACAATGAAAATGATAAACTTCACTGGTAAATCAAAAGTATGAGCAAAAATAGATCAAATCGAGGAAATGTCTCCTCTGGTTCACTGTAAATTAAAAGTAGCGGCTTGTTAGAATGTGAAAGTTATATTTGGTGATCTGCTGTCAATGTTTTCTTAATTTCACGCTAACCTTGCAGGTGAAATAGATATGGTGGCACACTCTCTGCAGGCTACATACTGAAAGCTCAACTAAACTAAATATGATGTGACCCAATTTCTCAGTATGCAATGTTTTTATCCACTTTTAATTAAATTAATCCATATTTATAAATATAAAAAATGAAAGTCATATCTATCAAGAACGTACCTAGAGAAAAATGAACTGACACATTGGGGAACATTTACTTACCCGTCCGGAGGAGTATCCCAAAAGTGCATTGTCCGACTATCATGCACTCTGCCGCGATTCACTAAGATCGTGTGCCCGATATCCTGCATGTGTTGCTTCCCCGATCAGGTCCAATGGCGTTCCCCTTGATCTTCCTGGTAGCATATAAGTGCTTGCTCATGGGACACAATTTGAAAGTTAAATCCCACGCTCAGTTCGAAAACCCGAAAACGTAGCAAAGAAAGACGAAAGTGCATCCGCGGACCCTTAGTAAATAAGCCCCATAGGAGCATATTTATCAGGGCCTCTGAGTCACGTCAGTGGCGTAGAAGCCCTTACATAATTGCAAATGCTAGCTTATTGCGAGCTCTTGCGATTATTTAGCTCTCTCCGCCACCTTCCTTCCAGTGGGGCCTGAAAGGGGGCATGGCCGGCCCCTGTGATAAGTCGCCAGTTGAATTTATTTCTACGCCAGGCAGGGCCCTTTCTGGCAAAGAATAAACACTGCAAAGCACCCGGACGGATATTTCAAGAGGCTTCAGCCTCCTGATGTAACGCAGTGCACGAGTGCCCTCGTATATTAAATATCCCCCATAGCCCTTATCAGATAAGGTCGTAAAAATTTAAACAATTATACATAACAATTAATACATAGCTTGCTTATGGTTCTCACAAGGGTCCAAGGCAGTATTGTAATCAGTGTAATCAGTGTCAGATCTTTTTCACATGATCGCATGAACACGGCGGTATTCTACCTGTACAGTATTGTATTCATGCTGGTAGCGTACACCCACATTTATTTCAATGGGCAATAAGGCCATCGAATTACAGGGCATATTATCTACCGTACCATACTGTACCGTGAGCAATACATAAAAATATATATATATATATTCTCTCCAGTATTTACATTCCTTACACCCTATAGAAGTCTTTGAGAATGTTAACAATATATATTGCAAACGTGCTGCGTGCAGTTGTGCACCGTATATTGCCGTATATATGTGAAGTATCCAGGGAGACCAGAACCAGTGAGAGGTGCATTCTGTCAGCCGGACAATAGTCAGCTATCCATCTTTTGCCAGTACACCGTATTTTATATGAATACAATACAGAAAGAGTACGGATACAGAGACATATATGCAGATACGGATGAAAAACGCCACTTATATATGGGTTCATACATCACAGATAAATAATATGTTCAGGTGAAAGGGGCATATGGGGTATTGTCCTGGGAAAAGGAAGTGGGTACCTTTCAGAAATGTTCATGCTCCCTGTTTCATCAGGAGGTTTCATTCTCTTTTCCTGAATCTGATAATGCACAGATCCTTGGTCACATCGACATTTCAAGAGACATTTCAGAAACATCATGCTCGAATTCACCTTGAACAATAGTAGAACAATACAAAATAGTAGCAAGATATAGCATTTTAATTGTCTTTGTATTTGAAAGAAACTTTGGGGGATCCAAATGTCTCAGTATTATGCAAGATAAGCTCATAAGAACTATCCAACAATTGTAATAGATTTAAATGCTGTAAAATAACATGGGATCCCAAAATGTCATACAGAACAGCAAAGAAATAAGAACTTAAGACAAGACACTGGACAGGTAGAAACATAGGTATTGTCATGGGTGCTCCCGTGACCCATATCTCGGGTAGCGGGCTCAGCCATGCCCCTCTTTGCTCGCAAGCGCCTCTTTCCTCTCCCTGTTCCCGGTCCTCCGGCCGCGGGTGTCCCCATCTCCTAGGGCGCGCACGCACCGGCTTCAGAATATTTTCTCAGAATATTTCCCAGAATTCCATATAAACCAGTCTCTCCGTGCACACCAAGCCTGATCTTTGTGCCTTGTGCCCTCGAAAAAGCTCTGTTCCTATGCCCTTTGCTGTTATTGTGATTTCCCGTTCTAACCCTGGTTCTGTTCCTGAGTATGCTCCTCTGCTGCCTGCCTTGACCTGTTGCTACATCCCCGTTTCTGATCCCGTGCTGCCCATCCTGATCTCCTGCCTGTTCCCGACTACAATTCTGCTCTACGTCTGTGTATCTTGCCTTGGCTGCAACAGCAGACAAGTCACACCTATGGAACGACCTGGTGGTACTGCGCCGCAACAAGTCCAACCCGCTTTGCGGCGGGCTCTGGTGAAAACCGGGTACCACTTAAATTCTGGTCCCAGATGTCGGCTTACGTCATCGTCCACGATGGTCCAGTGGGTCCACTATCCCTGGAACCTGACAGGTATAGGTGAAATCAAGAGTTATTGGTGCTAATAAAGAAAGTGGGTGCTAGAACATTATGAGCTTATATTGGTTGCCTATTTATATCACATGCATTATAATCTTAGCTGCCTTCGCCATAAAAGTTGCCAAGTAACTACAGTTAAAAGTTTCCACATTTCTTATTCATCATGAATTGTAGGAATAAGAAATTACGGCATAGTAGTATGTCGAAAAAACTAGACGTGTTATCTCCATAATACTTTTATAGCTCTTCATTGTTGTGGACAGGGCCACCATCATGGCAGGAATAGTGGTTCTGTCGTGAAGGGCCAGTCACAAGCTTCCCTTAGTGGTGATAGCATTTGCTTTAGTACTGGATTTGGTCAGAACAGGCCACTCAATTACTAAGAAGTAGTGACACATGAGGGAGATTTTTCATACGCTGCCTTTATGTGCACTATTGTATGATGATATACTTGCCCTTCCAGAATGCAATGGATTTATCTGATGGTGCCAGCCTCCCCATAACTTCTGGCCTGGAGTACAAGTGTGCTATAATTTGCGTCTGAACTAGCGCAGATATAACTACGGTAACACACCTTCAGACCCACTTGGCCTTTAGGTGGCACAAGTGGGGAAATTGTGCCTATTGTAGGGCTTGTGTAAAAGATTTCAGTTGCGCAAACCCTTTGTTGGAATTTATTAACCGTAAAAACTAACCTCAGTCTATTTCTGAATTGTATGACCTGCAGGCTTGTTACACAACCCCATAATTCGGCCAGTTATCAGGAGCAAGAATTTATAGGAAGGTTCATCCTAGTAATTGGCCTGTGTAATTATCCTACCGATCAGAAGTCAAGCCATCGGCAGCACATCCATGTATACACATCCATGTGTGACAGCAGCAATCACACAGACTATGTCCTTCTGTATTCTTGGTGACAGGTCTTCTTTCACGATGCATTCACCAAAGTCAATCTTCAGACCTCTCTGACGAAATGTTTTGTTTTGATGATGATGAATGACGCATAACCCAATACGAGACCCATAACACATAAATAAGGGGTGAGTTTTAGGGGAAAAGACAAATGGAATTGCAAATACTCTTGCCTGTACCTTGTAAAAACGACTTAACATAAAACGTGTGTACACACAAGGAATTGAATAGAAAGACCGTGATAATTTATGCGCTGATAAAGCTTATCTGATCTTTAAATGTAACCAATCTAATCACACGGAAAAAAATTCTGCAAATTCATGTCTAGACTTGTCAAATAACTTTAACATCTCTCAATAAACTTCTCTTCTAACCTATAAAACTACTCAGTATTTCATTCTTTTTATTTACATTTTGTCCAAAACCTTTGAATATTCTCTTCCCCCTAATCCCAAATCTCTGCACCAATATTTGCCCTTTAATGTATGCTTTTTTTTATTCTCTGCTGTTAATAAATAGCACATTCCAGAGAACTGGTTCTACCTGGGAGAATTCCTGGAGATGGGAGGTGGCGGGTTGGATTATATAGGGGGATAGAAACATGGTCTAGAAAGTGTTCAGATGCTTGCCAACATACTGGTAGTGGTTTATTAGGTCAATTTGTGATGACAGCTTTAAGTTGAATTTGTATGCAAGTCGGAACAGGTATATTTTATAATTGTAGCTCCAGGCAAAAAAAAATTCTTATCCCTGTGATAATTGAATTTTCAAAGTTTTTTGTTGTCATGGGAACAAGGATTATCAATCAAACTTCACAAGAGCTTCACCAGAGGTTACAGGGGGAAGAGAGGTCTAATTGTAAGTTGGGTGTCCTTAAGTCGGGGACTGTCTTTAAACAGTGTCATATCTGCAGAAGTGGATTGTAGAGAAGGAGATGGTGAACAGATTGTACACAGTGCCATATCTGCAGTCAGCATGACATATAGCAAGAAGAGCAGAGCAGAAGGAATTGAGAATATTGTAGATGGTGAGGCACATTTACTTTCCCAGTCCCGCGGAGTTCACAGAAAGTTCATTGTCCGACGATCATGCAGTGTGCCCCGATTAACTAAGATCGTGCACCCGACATCCTGCATGTGTCACTTCCCCGCTCAGGTCCGACAGAGTTCACCTTCTTCTTCCTGGTGCATGTAAGTGCTTGGGCTTGTGACACAATTTTAAAGTTAAATCCCGCGCTCAGTCCGAGTCATGCCCTTGTTTTTAAGAAAAAAAAGCTTTACAAATTATGCAAATTAGCCTGAGAGGCTCCAGGCTTTAAGAGCAGGATTTGCTGAGCAGGTTGTACATACTGCTTTGTCCGTATACAGCATGTTATAGAGTAGGAGAAGCTGAGCTGATTATATATTGTGCCCTGTTTGTGGATGGCATGTTATAGAGCAGGATTTCTAAGCAGATTATACATACTTTGTCTGCAGCATTATAGAGCTATGGTGGTGAACCTATGGCACAGGTGCCAGAGGTGGCACTCAGGTGGCACTCTGCGCCAGGACAGAGTTCGCCAGACAGAAACAAATCCACTAAATCTTCCTGCAGTCCCAGGCAGCTTAAGGGAAGCCGCTATTTTAAAGCGACACTTCATTGGCTGTGGAACTGCGGGAAAAGTGAGGACGTGTGGACAGGGCTGCATTATCTTTTGATGTCATCCTGCTGGACCCTTCATTCTTCCTGTGCAGAGAGACCCTGGAGAGAAGCTACAATTATAGTCTGAATTTGCTCTCCTGCTTTCAACTGTATTGGTGGCCTAAGAGGCTGATACGATTGAAAGATATGGAAGAACAGATAGCAATACGTTAATGCTGAAAATGCCATGTTGGTACTTCACGGCAAAAAAGTGGATTTTAGTTGTAGCTTGGGCACTCGGTCTGTAAAAGGTTCATCAATGGTATAGAGCAATGTTTCAAGTTTTCTTCATTTCCCACACAGTCAGAACAGAACTCCCAGAAATAATTTCTTCTGTCTATTAAAAGCGCAGTGGGTTGACAACTTGAATATAATCTGGGTCTTAGTGCCTGCAAATAAGGATTATCAATACTTATTTTGTTCTAAGTTTTCGTGTATTCATATTTATAATGAATTTTGTATATTGTTACCAAATATCAATGTGCCAATGTCACAGTTCGGAGGGGCGAACTTTTAGAGAGTCTCTGTAGAAAGAGTCTGTGGACCCTCTGGACCACCGCGGGGGTTGGTATCAGAGCCGTGGTGGCAGCCAAGGTAACCGATGCAAAAAACAGTCCGAGTCTGGAATGATAGCAGGAACACAGGGAAATACTGGTAACGTTGATACAGGCTGAAGACACCACCAGGCAGGAACGGACCACAGAAACGGACCACAGGAACGAACCACAGGGCACACAGAGATGGCAGGACCTCAGAATGGCAGGACCTCAGGAAGGCAGGACCTCAGGAAGGCGGGACGACAACTGAGACCGCCACAGGAATACAGGACCGCCACAGGAATACAGGACCGCCAAAGGAATACAGGGAACACAGGAAACCCAGGAACATAGAGGAAGACTGGAGTACAGACAGACAGAGGATTCCTGGAAACACTGGAACACAAAAGAACAATTGGAAACACAGGAGGGCTTTCACTTCATGGATAATGACTTGTGGAACCGGCAGGGGATGCTGGGAGCCGCCGGATTATATAGCAGAGCAGGAAATGCCAGCGCCAATCAGAAGGACGCTGGCCCTTTAAATCCAGAAGAGGCGGCGCCTAGTCAGGCAACAGTAGCGTGGGCTCGTTGGGACCTGGAGAGGTGAGTATGGGCGGGGGGGACACCGCGCCACAGGGAAGGGCACGGGTGTACCCGCGATCCATACCGAGGATCGCTGGTTCGCCCATGACAACTAAGTTCCTGATTTTGATGTCCACCGCCCATTTATTGTAACACATCTCCCAGCATATACACTTACATGGCTGTTCTTGTGACTCTTATAGTAGTTGTAATGACACAACATCTGAAGGGCTGAAGGGTTGCTGACTCCCGCTAAGAGACTGGTTGCTCCTGAGCTATCTTGTATAGACATTTAACACTTTATCAGTGATGTATACAATGGATTTCTTCTCTTTATCTGGTTCATGACCGATAAACCTTATTTACAAATGCTATCTGTTATATGCTCTCTGTTCTCAATGCTGTGTTAATATTAGAACAGGGTGAGTAATACATTTGAAGTATTGTCTCCATGTTGAGAATAGGATAGGTAGTACGCCCTGATATGTAGCATTTAGTTCCTACTATGTACTCAGTCCTGTACTAGTAATAATTCCTAGTAATTATAATAATATAACTGGCACACCAGAGGTTTCTGCCAGGGCTCAATACAACCACAAGGTCATTTGCTTAAGATCAGAATGGATTTCAGCAATTACGACACTATTTAACTTCTCTTCCTCCTTGTTCTCAATTTTCTAAAAATCAAACCTCATTCGAAAGCCTTTGTTCCAGCACTGGGACTGTACGACATACGCTCTCCTCCTCCTATTCATGTCTCCTATCCGTACCCGATGACCCTGGTCCTCAGTTTTTAAAGCAATGGAAAACAGACCTACATGTCACACTTACACCTGAACAGAAGGAGCGCATTTGCCACTGCACCTCAGTCAGCTCGAGATACCAGGAAGCGGGGTATAAACTCATGGCTAGGTAGTATAGGGTACCTACTCGATTACACATGATCTTCCCGCTGGTGCCCCCCGCATGCTGGAGATGCGGAGAAGAGGAAGGATCCTTCCTTCATGTGTTCTGGTCTTGTCGGGCTCTTGCCCCATTTTGGCAGAACTTGCAACACTACATATCCTTGATCTGTGGAGACTCTGTGAGACTGGATCCTCCTCTCTTACTTCTCCATCACTGTGATGTTTTGACGCAAACATACAAGAGATCAGTGCTGCGCTTTCTAATAATGGCTGCTCGTTCCTGCATTCCAGCACTGTGGAAACAAACCAATCCTCCAACAATAACTATGTGGGTTAACAAAGTAAATGACATCATGCGTATGGAAGACCTCACATCTTCCTTGCACGGCACCCATGCGAAATTCAGTAAAACCTGGCAACCATGGATCCTCTTCCAGCAATCTGCTGAGTACAGACAACTTTTACAAGGACCTGAGGTGATCCCCTCTCCGGACTGCTTCAGTTGTCCTCCTGCCACCCGGCCTGGGAGCCTCCTCCTATCCACCTACTTGGCTACCCCTCTCGCCCTATCCCTTTCCCTCACTCCCCTCATCCTATTACTCCTTCTTGCTCCCCTCCCTATGTTTCTTTGGGGAGTTCCTTACGGGCACTTAATTGAGTCTAAGGACTCCCTAATGGTTCTGTTTATGTTTCTAAATTACATAAAAATGGTGAGATTGTAAAGGGAGCTGGAGCGTATACACGAAGAGATACACCAAAGGTTACATGCTGGTATATTTTGTCACTTATTACGGTTTATGTTTGATTGTTTGTACGCAATGTTACAAGGACTGCGCTCCTGCTCTTTATTTGTACTCTTACTGCCAATAAAAACAAATTAAAAAAAAAAAAAAAAAGATCAGAATGGATTTTCTTTAAAATGTGACTTTTGGTATGACTTGGGGGGTTGTAAACTCCCTTGATGTAAATGTCAGTAGCTGCAATACACATGTGCAAGACAAGACAAGACAAGAAATTAGTGAAGTCCATCACTTTGTTGCACAGGGAAATATAACCCAGAAGATTTTCTTAAGCCATGTCCTGGACTATGTGGTAACTGAACTGTCAGGACCGGTCAGAACAGGCAAGTACTAGCTTTTACTCCATATGGAACACAGCAAACAATGGAGAAGAATCATGTTGTGTTAAGGTGTGGAGGGAAAGACTGTAGCAATTGGCCAGCACTGGAAATGACCTCACAAACACAGGCTTATACAAGGGGAACACAATGTCAAAGCCCACAACTTCGCCCAAATGCCTGAGCAGGTGTTGAAATATTGGGTGGACCTTTTGTTGTACCTGTCACCACCACAGACTCATTTTGAACGTCTTAATGACCCACCTGTTTTAGCCCTTGATGACCAAGACATTTTTTGTGTTTTCTCCCATCATATAACAAGAGCACATGTCAAGGTCATTGTAAATATATCAGGGCTTGTTATAAATATGGAAACACCCAAGGTCTAGGACTGGGATAACAAAAAATACGTACAAACCCGTTTCCCTTGTTGTTCTAGTTCTTTTTGAAGCCACTTTTTACCTTCCGGACAGAACTTTGGAAAATTTTAACATATTCCAGCGATTTTGAGAATATTTTCTCATGACAAATTTTACTTCACGTTAATTGAAAAATTTGGGTGATAGGACTTTATTTATGAACCTGAAATTTGGCAAAACATTTGTGTTGAGAGGATCCCAATTATTTATATATTTCCAATTTGGACAATTACATCACTTGACACCCACTGTATTGATGCCATACAATTACATGTGTCCCCCATAGTCTACATTGGCATCCCCTGAGTGTATACTGAGCTTTATAGCGAAAGAAGGATGGTGCGACTTGTGGAATCGCCGCTTTTTTACACTATGGGGCTCATTTACTAAGGGTTGCACTGCTCACTTTTGTCGGACTGTGCACCTTGTTTGGGTATTACACGATTTTCACAGTTATTTAACAAGTGTCTGGGCTGGGATTTTAGCGCTCTTGATCATTTTTTGGCGCAGCCGCGCTGGCTTCTATGCGACACAATTAGCCGGCAGGTCGTCTGATTCAGACTGAGCGCGGGATTTAACTTTCAAATAGTGTCGCAAGCCAAGGCACTTAGATGTACCACTAAAAAGATGGTGAACTCTGTCGGACCTGAGCAGGGATGCGACACATTCATGATATCGGGCGCACAGTGAATTGCGGAACAGTTTATTATCGTCGGACAATGCACTTTCAGTGAACTCCAGCGGGAACGTAAGCAAATGTGCCCCTATGAATGGAGCTGGAAGCAAACAACTTTGTCCATAGAGTAGGAACAACTATGACGTACTACAAGCAGTAGAGTTTGTAGTGAACTGGGAGCTGTCATTATTTAACATGTGTACTCAGGTATGATGTAAATAGGATTGAACCTGAAGCAATAAGTAACCTATGAAAAGGTATAATGTATTATATCCCGCAGAAAGACTATGAGTGTGTAAACTGAGAAAACTTTTTAACAGTTTTACATTTTAGAGGAATGTGTAAGCAGGTTCACAACTAAAGTGCTGTGGGATGATGTTACAAGTGCATTACATGAACTGCTATCTAAACATTATTAAATATATATATAGAGAACTGAGCTGTTAGAAAATTATGAGTTTTACCCCTAATTTTTAAGACCTTAGCCGTGAACTTGTAAGTTGCACACAGTACAAAAGCCAAGCTTTTCTTCCAGGGTCTGTACACCTCCAAACCTTAAAAATTTATAGCACATAGAAATTAGGTCAAAGCTAAACTTCTTAATTTTGCAGATCAATAGGTTTTATCCAAACCCAATCCAGTAGTTGGATTAAGAAAAATATTAAAACATACTCACAAACATGATAAAATCAAACACAGAATAAAATAATGTTCCTTTCCTGCATTATGATGTGTGCTGTCCTTGTTTCTTGGGAGGTAATATTGTACTTCCGCACATTTTTCATGGCTGATCCGTCCTCCCATCCCAAAGATTAATCTCATTCCTTCCATAAATACCCAGATCTATATCAGCATTTTCTCAAAATGTCATCATGTAACTTATATTGTGGCTATTTTAGTCTATAGTTATGTTAAATTTACAAGCACAAATAACAGCAGTTTTCCATCATTTATAAACCTAATCTTCTGTCAAATACAGGAACATGGTAACAATGAGATATGATCCTCTTACAGATGTCACTAGAGATGAGCGAACATACTCGTCCGAGCTTGATGCTCGATCGAGCATTAGCGTACTCGTAACTGCTCGTTGCTCGGACGAATACTTCGCCCGCTCGAGAAAATGGCAGCTCCCGCCATTTTGCTTTTTGGCGGCCAGAAACAGAGCCAATCACAAGCCAGGAGACTCTGCACTCCACCCAGCATGACGTGGTACCCTTACACGTCGATAGCAGTGGTTGGCTGGCCAGATCAGGTGACCCTGGGATAGACTAGCCACTGCCCGCGCTGCTCGGATCATTCTGTGTCTGGATGCCGCTAGGGAGAGAGCTGCTGCTGGTCAGGGAAAGCGTTAGGGTGTTCTATTAGAATAGTGTTAGGCAGGAGTGATTCAACAAGAACCCAACAGCCCTTCTTAGGGCTACAATAACGTTATACTTTTTTTTTTATTTGCTTGTGGCTGGGCTTGCTGGCACTAGTAGTGCAGCTAGTACCATATTGTGAGGAATTAGCAGGGGGACTTGCTACCGTTGTGTTTAGCTCTTAGTGACACACATATCCACCTCAAACACCAAAGTGTGAAAATTTATTAGGGGTTTGATTTCAATTAGGCACAGTCTGCCAGTTTCTTTTTATTTTACGTTTATTTTTTTAATAACTCAGTGTCATCTCATCTTGCATAGTAGTGTGCTTTCATACTTGGCTAGAAAATAGCCATAGGAGAATCCAAACGGCTTACTTACGCCTACAGTAGCGTTATATATATTTGATTTCTGGTTGATCTGCTGGTGGCTGTCCTTGCTGCAGTGCATCTACTAGCAAATTGTGAGCAATTTGGAGTGAGACTTGCGACCGCTGTGTTTTGCGCTTAGTGACGCACATATCCATCGCAAAGACCGAAGTGGGAAAATTTATTAGGGCCCGGGGTTGTATTTCAATTAGGCACAGTCTGCCATTTCCTTTTTTATTTTACGTTTATTTTTTTCATAACTCAGCGTCATCTCATCTGGCATAGTAGTGTGCTTTCATACTTGGCTAGAAAATAGCCATAGGAGAATCCAAACGGCTTACTTACGCCTACAGTAGCGTTATATATATTTGATTTCTGGTTGATCTGCTGGTGGCTGTACTTGCTGCAGTGCATCTACTAGCAAATTGTGAGCAATTTGTAGTGAGACTTGCGACCGCTGTGTTTTACGCTTAGTGACGCACATATCCATCGCAAAGACCGAAGTGGGAAAATTTATTAGGGCCCGGGGTTGTATTTCAATTAGGCACAGTCTGCCATTTCCTTTTTTATTTTACGTTTATTTTTTCATAACTCAGCGTCATCTCATCTGGCATAGCAGTGTGCTTTCATACTTGGCTAGAAAATAGCCATAGGAGAATCCAAACGGCTTACTTACGCCTACAGTAGCGTTATATATATTTGATTTCTGGTTGATCTGCTGGTGGCTGTACTTGCTGCAGTGCATCTACTAGCAAATTGTGAGCAATTTGTAGTGAGACTTGCGACCGCTGTGTTTAGTGCTTAGTGACGCACATATCCATCGCAAAGACCGAAGTGGGAAAATTTATTAGGGGTTGGATTTCAATTAGGCACAGTCTGGCAGTTTCTTTTTATTTTACGTTTATTTTTTCATAACTCAGCGTCATCTCATCTGGCATAGCAGTGTGCTTTCATACTTGGCTAGAAAATAGCCATAGCAATAGGATAGCATTGTTTGGTTTTAAAAACTAAAAAACACAAAAAAAAACAAAAAACACAAAAAAAAGTTAAAAAAAAATTAAAGTTAAGTTATCTCATTTTCAAAATGTTTTATCCGAGGGCTAGGGGTAGAGGACGAGGGCGGGGACGTGGGCGTCCAACTACTGCAGGGGTCAGAGGCCGTGGTCCTGGGCGGGGTGAGACACCACCTGCTTATGAGGGAGCAGGGGAACGCCGCAGAGCTACACTCCCTAGGTTCATGTCTGAAGTTACTGGGACTCGTGGTAGAGCACTGTTGAGGCCAGAACAGTGCGAACAGGTGATGTCGTGGATTGCCGACAATGCTTCGAGCAATTTGTCCACCAGTCAGTCTTCCACGCAGTCCACCCATGTCACCGAAATCGGCACTCCTCCAGCTCCTGCACCTCAGCCTCCTCCCCCCCAGTCTGCCCCCTCCCAGGAAAATTTGGCATTTGAACCGGCATACTCTGAGGAACTGTTTTCTGGACCCTTCCCACAGTCACAAACCACTTGTCCGGTTGCTGCTGAGCAATTTTACGATGCCCAGGTTTTCCACCAGTTGCAGTCTGTGGGTGATGATGACCTTCTTAACGTAGTGGAAGAAGTGTGTAAAGAGGTGTCCGACGATGAGGAGACACGGTTGTCAGACAGTGGGGAAGTTGTTGTCAGGGCAGGAAGTCCGAGGGGGGAGCAGACTGAGGGATCGGAGGATGATGAGGTGACAGACCCAAGCTGGGTTGAGAGGCCGGGTGAACACAGTGCTTCTGAGACGGAGGAGAGTCCTCGACCAGAACAGGTTGGAAGAGGCAGTGGTGGGGCCAGACGGAGAGGCAGGGCCAGACCTGGTGCATCAGCGCCAAATGTGTCAACTAGTGAAGCTCCCGTGGCGAGGGCTCCTGCGGCGAGGGCTAGATTTTCAGAAGTCTGGAGGTTCTTTAAGGAAACACCGGATGACCGACGGACTGTGGTGTGCAACATTTGCCAAACCAGGATCAGCAGGGGTTCCACCACTAATAGCTTAACTACCACCAGTATGCGCAGGCATATGAATGCTAAACACCCCACTCAGTGGCAACAAGCCCGTTCACCTCCGGCCGTGCACACCACTGCTCCTTCCCCTGTGTCAGCTGATAGTCAGCCCCCTGCCCAGGACCCTGCCACAAAAACCCCATCGTCGCCTCCACGATCCCCCACAGCATCCACCAGCGTTCAGCTCTCCATACCCCAGACGCTGGAGCAGAAACGCAAATATAGTGCAACCCACCCGCACGCCCAAGCCCTTAATGTCCACATCTCCAGATTGCTCAGCCTGGAGATGCTGCCCTATAGGCTAGTAGAGACCGAGGCCTTTCGCAACCTCATGGCGGCGGCCGCCCCTCGGTATTCGGTCCCCAGCCGCTACTACTTTTCCCAATGTGCCGTCCCAGCCCTGCACCAGCACGTGTCAGACAACATCATCCGTGCCCTGACCAACGCCGTTTCTGACAAGGTCCACCAGACCACGGACATGTGGACGAGTGCTGCCGGGCAGGGCCACTTTATATCGCTGACGGCACATTGGGTTAACTTGGTGGAGGCTGGGACCGAGTCTGACCCTGCGGCTGGTCATATACTGCCGACGCCAAGGATTGCGGGGCCTACCTCGGTCCAGGTGTTTCAGGCCTACTATGCCTCCTCCTCCTCCCACCCCTCCTCCACCTCCTCCTCCGAACTACCATCCGTGGGCATGGTGCCATCAGTCGGTAGCTCTAGGCACAGCAGCAGTGCCGTCGCTAAGCGACAGCAGGCGGTGCTCAAACTGCTGAGCCTAGGCGATAAAAGGCACACCGCCCAAGAACTATTACAGGGCATCACGCCGCAGACTGATCTGTGGCTGGCACCGCTGAACCTGAAGCCAGGCATGGTTGTGTGTGACAACGGCCGTAACCTGGTGGCGGCTCTGCAACTCGGCAGACTGACACATGTGCCATGCCTGGCCCATGTGTTAAATCTGATAGTTCAGCGTTTCCTCAAGACATACCCCAATCTGTCTGATTTGCTCACGAAGGTGCGCCGCATCTGTGCGCATTTCAGGAAGTCCAGCACAGATGCTGCCACTCTCAGGGCAGCGCAGCGCCGCCTCCAACTGCCCGCTCACCGACTGTTGTGCGACGTGCCCACGAGGTGGAATTCAACACTGACCATGTTATCCAGAGTTTACCAGCAGCGCCGAGCGATTGTAGACTGCCAGATGTCAACTTCCACCAGAACTGGTAGTCAGGTCAGTCAGCTTCCTCAAGTCTACAATGAGGAGTGGACGTGGATGTCTGATATCTGTCAGGTGCTGAGTAACTTTGAGGAGTCAACACAGATGGTCAGTGGCGATGCCGCCATCATCAGCCTCACCATCCCGCTGCTTGGCCTGTTGAAAAAAATCTCTGATCAGCATGAAGTCGGAAGCTTTGCGCTCGTCACAAGAGACGGGGGAAGAAGATTCCCTTGTTGATAGCCAAAGCACCCTTAGGTCTTTTTCTCAGCGCATATCGGAGGAGGTGGAGGAGGATGAGGAGGAAGAGGAGGAGAATGTTGGCGAGACACAAGAGGGGACCATTGTTGAGTCCTTCACTGTTCAGCGTGTATGGGCAGAAGAAGAGGAGTTGGAGGAGTTGGAGGAGGAGGAAATGGACAGTCAGGCCAGTGAGGGGAGTGAATTCTTACGCGTTGGTACTCTGGCGCATATGGCAGATTTCATGCTAGGCTGCCTATCCCGTGACCCTCGCGTTCAAAGAATTTATTCCAGCACCGATTACTGGGTGTTCACTCTCCTGGACCCACGGTACAAGCAAAATCTTTCCACTCTCATCCCTGGAGAGGAAAGGAGTGTGAGAATGCATGAATACCAGCAGGCCCTGGTGCACAAGCTGAAACAGTATTTCCCTTCTGACAGCGCTAGCGGCAGAGTGCGTAGTTCTGCGGGACAAGTAGCGAGGGAGAGTAGGCGAGCAGGCAGCTTGTCCAGCACTGGCAAGGGTACGCTTTACAAGGCTTTTGCCAGCTTTATGTCACCCCAGCAAGACACTGTCACCTGTCCCCAGTCTCGGCAGAGTAGGGCTGATCTTTACAGAAAGATGGTGAGGGAGTACGTAGCTGACCATACCATCGTCCTAAATGATCACACAGCTCCCTACAACTACTGGGTTTCAAAGTTGGACATGTGGCACGAACTGGTGCTGTACGCCTTGGAGGTTCTTTCCTGCCCTGCCGCTAGCGTCTTGTCCGAGCGGGTTTTCAGTGCAGCTGGTGGCATCATCACCGATAAGCGTACACGCCTGTCGACTGACAGCGCTGACAGGCTGACGCTTATTAAGATGAATAAAGCCTGGATTTCTCATAATTTCCAATCTCCACCAGGTGAAGGAAGCTCAACCTGAATAATTTATCCACTCCTCCTCCTCCTCCTCATTTTCCTCCTTCTCCTCCTCTTTGTAGAGTAAAGCAGAGGAAACTGGCTATTTTTTGACAGGGCCCACTGGCTCTAGCTATAGTACTTTATGCATTTAATTTTTCTGGAGGGCCACCGACCCGGTCCTCTGTTTTAAACAATTTTTGGGACTGCCACATACAGGCACTCAATCTATTCCATTTTTCTGGAGGGCCACCTACCTGCTCCTCTGGTTTGAAAACTTTTTTGGACTGCCACATACAGGCACTCAATCTATTCCATTTTTCTGGAGGGCCACCTAACAGGTAGGTGGAAGGTCCTTAAAAATGATTTCAGAGATTTAGGCCATAAGCTCAGGGCAAGGACCTCAAAGGTAATTTTCTCCGAAATACTGCCTGTACCACGTGCCACACCAGAAAGGCAGCGGGAGATCAAGGAGGTAAATAAGTGGCTCAAAAGTTGGTGTAGGAAGGAGGGGTTTGGGTTCATGGAGAACTGGGATGACTTTTCTGTGGGCTACAGGCTCTACAGTAGGGATGGGCTGCACCTCAATGGGGAGGGGGCCGCTGTTTTAGGGGAAAAATGGCTAGAAGGTTGGAGGAGTGTTTAAACTAGAGACCTGGGGGGAGGGCAATTACACTTGTGCAGGGCAAATAGACGGTGTACATAGAGAGCTGGGAAGGGTCATAGTCCATGGGGGAGGAAGGGGGGCTGGAATGAGATTGGGGAATAAGGACAAAAGGAATAGGGACAGGGAAAACCATATAAAGTGTATGTACACAAATGCCAGAAGCCTCACAAACAAAATGGAGGAACTGGAACTCTTGATGTTGGAACGGAAATATGATATAGTGGGTATCAGCGAGACATGGCTGGACAGTAGCTATGACTGGGCTGTTACTATAGATGGTTATAGTCTTTTTAGAAAGGATCGTATAAATAAAAAAGGGGGAGGGGTTTGTTTATATGTGAATTCTTGCCTCAAGCCCGTCCTGCGAGATGACATCAGTAACGCAAATGTGGAGTCCCTATGGGTGGAGATAAGAGGAGGGAAAAAGAATAATAAAATATTACTAGGGGTCTGTTATAAGGCTCCAAATATAATGGAGGCAGCAGAGGAAATGCTGATAAGTGAAATGGATGCGGCTTCAAAGCATGGTGAAGTACTTATCATGGGGGACTTCAATTACCCAGATATTGACTGGGGGGCAGAAACCTGCAGGTCCTTCAAAGGTAGCAGGTTCTTGTCAACAACAAAAGACAATTACCTGTCGCAGCTAGTCCTGGAGCCAACAAGAGGGGGGGCACTGCTGGACCTTATCCTTACCAACAGACCTGATAGGATATCAAAACTACAGGTTGGGGGGAACCTGGGGAATAGTGATCATAATATCATTGATTTTGTATTGCGCTTTACTAAGAGCGTTAGTGAAGGGGCAACCAACACTCTAAACTTCAGGAGGGCAAATTTTCAGCAACTAAGGGAAGACCTTAAAGGCATAGACTGGGATAATGCTCTCAAGGACAAAAGCCCCCCCCAAAAATGGGACTTTTTCTCATATATTCTGAAAAAGTCCTGTGAGAAACACATACCTTATGGGAAAAAGCATAAAAGGAACAAGAAAAACCCTATGTGGCTAACTAGTCTTGTAAGGAAAGCAATAAGCGAGAAAGATAAAGCATTTAAGGTGCTAAAACGTGAAGGTAGTGATGAGGCATTACAGGATTATAGAGAGAAAAATAAATCCTGTAAAAAGCAGATAAAGGCCGCAAAAATAGAGACTGAGCGAAATATTGCCAGGGAGAGCAAAAATAATCCCAAATTATTTTTCAAGTATATAAATGATAAGAAACTAAAAACAGAGAGTGTGGGTCCCCTTAGAAATAACATGGGGGTCATGGTGGAAGGAGATGAGGAAAGGGCCAATCTACTGAATGTCGCCTTCTCAACTGTCTTTACCCAGGAAAATCCCCTGGTGGAAGACACAATGAGGAATAATGTTAATTCTTTTTATAATGTCAACAGTTTAACCCAGGAAGAGGTACGGCGCCGCCTCGCAACCACTAAGATAGATAAATCACCGGGGCCAGATGGCATACACCCCCGGGTTCTGCATGAATTATGTACCGTGATAGACAGACCGTTATTTTTAATATTTGAAGATTCACTGAGGACTGGTTATGTTCCACAGGAATGGCGCATAGCAAATGTGGTACCAATATACAAAAAAGGATCAAATAGCGATCCTGGAAACTACAGACCCGTAAGTCTAACTGCTGTGGTGGGGAAAATATTTGAGGGGTTTATTAGAGATGCTATCCTGGAGTATCTCACTGTGCACAACCTTATAACCCAGCGTCAGCATGGGTTTATGAGAGATCGGTCCTGTCAGACTAATCTGATTGGTTTCTACGAGGAGGTAAGTTCAAGACTGGATCTGGGGGACGCTGTGGATGTTGTATATCTGGACTTCTCAAAGGCATTTGACACCGTGCCACATAAAAGGTTGGTATACAAAATGAGACTGCTGGGAATAGGAGAAAATCTGTGTATCTGGGTAAGTAATTGGCTTAGTGATAGAAAACAGAGGGTGGTCATTAATGGCACATTCTCAGATTGGGTTGATGTTACCAGTGGAGTGCCACAGGGGTCAGTATTGGGGCCACTTCTTTTTAATATTTTTATTAATGACCTTGTAGTGGGTTTACACAGTCAAGTTTCAATATTTGCAGATGATACTAAGCTGTGTAAAGTAATAAATACTGAGGTCGATAGTTTAGCATTACAGAGGGATTTGTGGAAGCTTGAGGGATGGGCAGAGAAATGGTTGATGAGGTTTAATGTAGATAAATGTAAAGTTATGCACTTGGGCCATGGAAACAAAAAGTTTAATTATGTTCTAAACGGTCAATTACTTAGTAAAACTGAAGCTGAAAAGGACTTGGGCGTATTGGTGGATGGTAAACTTAATTTTAGTGACCAGAGCCAGGCGGCTGCTGCTAAAGCAAATAAAATAATGGGATGTATCAAGAGAGGAATAGATTCTCATGATAAAGACATAGTTTTGCCCTTATACAAATCCCTGGTCAGACCACACATGGAATATTGTGTACAGTTTTGGGCACCAGTGTATAAAAAGGATATAATAGAGCTGGAACGGGTGCAAAGGAGAGCAACCAGGATTATTAGGGGAATGGGGGGATTAGAATACACTGACAGATTACAAAATTTGGGATTATTCAGTTTAGAAAAAAGACGACTGAGGGGAGACCTCATTACAATGTACAAATACCTGAACGGACAGTACAAGGATCTCTCCAAAGATCTTTTTATACCTAGGCCTGTGACCAGGACAAGGGGGCATCCTCTACGCCTACAGGAGAGGCGATTTTACCATCACCATAGACAAAGGTTCTTTACTGTAAGAGCAGTGAGACTATGGAACTCTCTGCCGCAGGAGGTTGTTATGGCCGACTCTATGTACATGTTCAAGAGAGGCCTGGATGACTTTCTGGAGAGAAAAAATATCACGGGTTATGGGGATAAAACATTTATTTAATTCTTGAAGGTTGGACTTGATGGACTTGCGTCTCCTTCCAGCCTTATATACTATGATACTATGATACCTGCTCCTCTGGTTTGAAAACTTTTTTGGACTGCCACATACAGGCACTCAATCTATTCCATTTTACTGGAGGGCCACCTACCTGCTCCTCTGGTTTGAAAAGTTTTTTGGACTGCCACATACAGGCACTCAATCTATTCAATTTTTCTGGAGGGCCACCTACCTGCTCCTCTGGTTTGAAAACTTTTTTGGACTGCCACATACAGGCACTCAATCTATTCCATTTTTCTGGAGGGCCACCTACCTGCTCCTCTGGTTTGAAAACTTTTTTGGACTGCCACATACAGGCACTCAATCAATTTCATTTTTCTGGAGGGCCACCTACCTGCTCCTCTGGTTTGAAAACTTTTTTGGACTGCCACATACAGGCACTATCCAAATTAAATTGTCTCCATAGCAGCCTCCACACGTTGTCTCCATTGCTACCTCCAAAAGTCGTCCATATAGCTGCCTCCATACATCGTCCCCTTATCAAACCAGGTGTGTCAGGCAGAAATTTGGGTTGTTTTCATGGATTCCACATCAAACTTGTTAACTTTGTCGCCACCCTGCTGTGTAATCCCCAAAATATACTGGCAAACTTTTATCATTTACCGATATTATTTCAGCGCTTCTTGCGCATCTGTTTACATTCCCCTCACCCGCCATATCCCAAACTTATAAGAACGCTACTACACTTGATCTTATACAAAAGGTTCTTAGAAGTGCTGTTTGGGGAGTAGCCTAGAGACAGGGGCTTGGATTGGCGAAAGCTCGCCTGGCAGCGGAGCGCCAGCTCCATGCCAAGATCCAACTAACATAGTTTTAACTGCAGCACCTTTAATCTACTACTAGTTCACTGCCTCCATACATGGTCCCCTTATCAAACGAGCTGTGTCAGGCAGAATTTTGGGTTGTTTTCATAGCTTCCATGTTAACTTTGTCGCCACCCTGCTGTGTAATCCACAAAATATACTGGCAAACTTTTATCATGTACCGATATTATTTGAGCGCTTCTTGCTCACCTCCTTTGGTTCCTCTCTGCCACCCATTGGTTTGAAGCCTGAGTCCATTTAGGGTATGTCGCCATGCCACTCTCTAGCCTGCCGCTGCTGCCGCTGCCTCTGCATGCCGTCCCCTATAGTGTCAGGGTCAATTATTGGATGTTTTACATGCTATCTAGCTTCATTCTGTCACTCTGTCATGGCCATGCTGTTGCCCATAATTTTGGCATAATGGTGCGATTAAGCAGCCTCAGAGGCATCCATGCATGCTGCCCCTGCTGTTTCCTGTCCATTTCCGTGGTGTTTCCATCCTTTTCTAAGGTTCCCAGGTGTTTGGCCAAGCTTCCCTGTGCAGAGCCTTGGTCCCCTTGAAAAATGCTCGAGTCTCCCATTGACTTCAATGGGGCTCGTTATTCGAGACGAGCACTCGAGCATCGGGAAAAGTTCGTCTCGAATAACGAGTACCCGAGCATTTTAGTGCTCGCTCATCTCTAGATGTCACTGATTTAAAGTGACTTAATGCTGAAGCATCATTTCCTATTGCCTTTGTAGGTTCATCTTTAAAGGAAATGTCAAGTTTTGTAGAAAATACAGATCAGTTTATAATGGTAATTTTTTTCATATTCAAAGTGCTATTTATAGTGAAACCAGAGGCCCCTTTAACATGAACATATGATTTCTCTAGTCATGTATTTCTGTGCCATATGAATCTGTAAATATGTGACGCTTTTCACCTGTATGTGCATGTATGTCACCGTATCTTATAAAATACTGTGGGCTGGCAAATGATAGCTGGCTGCCTATTGACTGACTGAGAGAATGCACCTTCCACTTGTTTCGGTCTCCCTTGATACTGCACAACTGTATGTAGCACCTTTGCAACATGTATTTTAAACATTCCTATAGACTTCCATGGGGCATACACAATGGAAATACTGGAGAATGCCCAGGTCATACTATTTTACCCTCAACGCACATCAGGAGGTGCTATTACGTATCATGGGCGGTGTATGCACCTGTACGCAAGCAGCGTCCATGCACATCTGAGTGCAGCCACCGGCCGGGGCTGCCTCGGTTCCGTGGAGTAAGGAGTGATACTACCTTCCACATCTCTTTCACCATCCAGGACGTCGGATAGACCAAGGACACCAACATCGGGAAGGTAAAATACTTTCTGCTTCTTAAACATTACAGATTTTCAGATTTTTAACGGAGCGTGAGATGCAACTGTAGTTTTTTGTAGTCTTTTATTAATAATCCTTGTTCCCATTGCATTAAAAAATATGAAAATTCAATTGTCACTGGGCCAAAAAAAATAAAATAAATATATATATATATATATGCCAGTTCCGACTTGCATACAAATTCAACTTAAGTACACACCTAAAGAACCTATCTTGTACTACCCGTATTAGATTTTGCCCTGATAACTCCTTAAACATACATTGTATTATTTTATTATAGACAGAGAAATGGTAAGGGGACAGGTTTTTTAAGCCATTTATCCTGCAACCAGACATAAGAGTTAAAAAGGGGGAAATGGCTCAAATTCTGGGACATAAAAACAAAGGTACTTTGTCTAGTTCTCTAAATTTTACAGTAAATGCAAAAAAAGACATAACAAAAGAGACAAAGAATAAGGGAAAGCATGAGATTAACTGAGGAATTGATATTTTTCTGTGCTGGATTGTGGATGTTTACTGTTTTCTGAATTCTGCAGAGAGTAAGGGTTCATTCACACTGCCGTCTGCAGGGACGTACATGCGGCCGCAAATCTATATACGTCCCCATAGACGACAATGGCGGCACGGTGCCGAACATGTGCCTGGTGTGTGGCCGTGCGCCGTTATTTCCTATGGAGGGAGGAGGGGTCACCTCCTCTACAGCACACGGCGGGCATACCGCGTGTGAATGCAGCCTAAGACACATAGGGTGTGCATCAAATGTTTCAATGTGTTTATTAAAACCACAAAAGTTACATAATTGTACATAGCCGCAACAATACAAAGAGACAAAAAGAATAACATTTCCAGTGGTAATTTAGCTCCTTAACAACTTGTGAGGTATTACAAGTCACAAGTCTATTATGTTGGTATGGAGAGGGCTTAGCAGTGTGTCAGTGAAACACATTTACAGATCTATAGACAATTCTCCATATTCTGCAATTTCATAGTATTGCAGCATTGGATAGGAGCAATCAGACTCCCTAGTGTTAAAGAACTTCAGGGGTTTTAAAAAATAGTTGGAACATTTTTAAAAAGTATAAAAAAAATAAATAAATAAAAAGTTCAAATCACCCCCTTTCCCTAAAACAGATCTAAAAACAATTAAAATGATAAAAGCCTGTTAGATATCGTCGTGTACATAAGTTCCAATCTATCAAAATATAAAAACTGTTATTCCTAGCATTTTAACCCTGTGACACAAAATAGAGCCTAAATGTCTGAAATGCCACTTTTTCACATTCCTCAAAGATTGACATCTTATACAGCTCTGTACACTGAAGTATAAAAAAGTTGTTGGTGCCAGAAAATGGCAAAATAAAAACAAAATCTTTCAAGTAGAAGGTTTTAATTTCTTAAACTGTATCAAAGCACAATAAAACCTGTATAAATTTGGTATCCCCTTAATAGTGCTACCCCAAAGAATAAGAGACATGTAATTTGGGGAGAACAGTTAAAGAGACATTTTTTTCACCAATTTCACTGAATTTGCAATTTTTTTTCCTGCTTTCAAGTACACGGCATGGAATAATAAATACCATCTATATGAGCTAAATGTAACTTTTTATGTTAAACAATTATATCAGTTTGTCATCCAACCAATTAGCCTTAGGGCTGCGCTAGTTTCATCTAATTGACCCAGTTGGTTTGCACCTGTGTGCCCGCTCCTGCCATGCCAGGTCTCTGCCAGCACACTGCTTCTATAGCATGTATTGCTCACACATATACAGACCTTTATGGACAATGCTTGAAGTTGCAGCTATTTTGTAATATGGAATCATTAATTCTACAAAATTTTTATGCAACCCTGGTGGTGGTCAAGTTTTCAGAGGATTTGAAGATTCTTTAAATGTGTCCCAGGCAGAGGAGCAGCCAGTATGACTATACATATTAGTCGACTGGTGGATGTGGTTGGCAGGGAAGAGGGGGCAGGGATTGCCAAAGGCCACGCCAATGTTATAAGGATGTTTTATTGTTCCCATCCCTAACGGAAGAGAACAATGGAAACATTAATGCTGGTGTAAATACTGCATTGATAAAAATTAAACTTCACAAAATCTTTAGAGTCATAATTTTTTGTTGTTGTTATTTCCCACCTTCTTCTTCTGGACAAAACAGGATGAGATATTTTGACCTTTTGAGTTCCTTTTGTATAAACACTATTATACAAAGTGGCATTGAGCTATTTGGCATTATATTCGCTTCCCTTGTTGTGCCATATCTGCTTAACGCTTGACATTTGTTTTCACTGTAAATATTTGATTGCAAGCACTTTAATGGGACTTTGACATTAACTTTATGATCCAAGGGAAAAGATTTCACACCGTTGGCCAATGCGTTTTCCTCCTTTCCTCTCCTTTTCTCTGTGCACCTGTTTAAAGGACTTCTCAGGTGGTTTTCAGTGCTTCATAAGGTGAACTGAAAATATTTGTATTGTTTTCCATGTGAGTATAATAAAATTTTTGTTTGCACATTGAGGCACATTTACTAAGGGCTTTGCACCAGTTTTGTGTCGGACTTTGCACGTTCTTTCTAGTGTAAACTGCTTGCACAGGTATTTAAAAAGTGTCTGCACCACAAATGTGTAGCCGTTTTCTTTGCGCAGCTGCACTAGCTACCATGTGACACAAATTAGGGGGCGTTCCGGGGCTCAGTCAGACCGTGAGCCAAATTGCTCAAGCAAAGTCTGTCGAACGACCTATGTTAAAGGTGCACAACAAAAAAGTTGGTGAACTCTGTCGGGCCAGTGCAGGAAAGTGCCAGATTCATGATTTCTGGTGCATTATACATGGGCAGAGCACTTTTAGTGCAGTTTCCCCATTAGATGTGCCCCATTAACTTTATGATATCTGTTCTGTGCCCCTCTTTATAAAGAAAGAGCTCACTATGAAATTGAGAAGATTTTCAGAAAAATTTGGCATCTCCCCCAAATTTTTCTCAGTTTTTCTTATTTACAAATAAAGTAAAATATTTCAAGCCAAGTGGAGGGACAAAACGCCAAAAGGGAGCCACTCAGCACCAACACTATGTGAACAATACAGAACTATACATATAAGCCGTCATTGCAGTGCGACATTCTTAGAGGGCAGATTCAATGTTACTACTAAACTTGCATTATTTATTGGAACATTGAATGACAATCCACATTTGTATTTCAATAATCTCTGATATCTGATGGTTCAAGTCATAGGACCAAGTTCGTTAAGTTATTCTTACCTGTTTCTTGTACTACAAATCAATGTCTTTATGTACTATGTCTCAGAATATATTGTATTCACTGTATATTGTATTCACCGAAATGTTCCAATAAATAAATGTTTATTATTTGCATATGACTTGAGTATTGAGTTATTATATTCTTATTCTCAAAGGGAACCTGTCACCACATTTTAACAAATACAGCTAATGACTGTTTCCCATAAAGCCCTATTAAAAAAGGCCACCCTTCTTTTAGCTAAAAATGTCCTCATATCCCTAAAAAAATCAACTTTGGTATCTTTCCTGGCATACAGCCAGATACACCAGCAAGTCAGAGGGGCTCGGCTGAGTCCTGGGGCTCCTCCACATGTCCCACGCCTCCGTCTCATCATTCTGCACTTAATGCCATATGACCATGGTGATGTCATTTAAGGTCCCACATTTGAAAAATCTACCCCATGTATGTATCTGATCAAATGAAATCACATCATGCCTCCATGAAGGCATGGAGAGGAGTAGAAGTCCATGAAGTCCATGGGTAAAGGACCTTAGATGACATCACTGTGGTCGCATGACATGAAATGCAGAATGGGGTGAAAAACATGCATTGGGAGGAGTCGCTGGACTTGGCTGAGCAGGAAAAGGCTCCTCTAACTCGCACCTGGATAGGGCTCTTATGCCAGGTAAGATAACAAAGTTTGATTTTTGGGGGACATGAGAGATACAATTTTTAGCTAAAAGAGGGCAGCATTTAGTTAATAGGGCTGTATGGAAACCTGTCGCTAGCTGTATTCATGTGATAGAATTTAGTGACAGGGCCCTTTAACCCCTTCCCGCACCCTGACGTAATTCTTCTTCATAGGATGCTGGTAGTTTCCGCACCTTGACGTAGAATTACATAATGGTGATCGCCTGGGCTCAGAAGCTGGGACAGCTGGCATCGCGACTATTGCGATCCTGACTGTTTAACCCTATAGGCACCACGGTCATAGTGATAAGGACCCCAGGGCTGACTTCAGTAGCAGCTTGTTAGGATCATGCTTACAGCTTATAGCTGTCAGCCTATGCAGAAAAGTGAAAAGTTATATAAAAGTTATACCATATATACTCGAGTATAAGCCTAGTTTTTCAGCACAAAAAAATGTGCTGAAACCCCAAACTGGGCTTATACTAAGTAAAAAAAAAATATAGGTTTTACCAGGTTTTTGTGGGAAAATTGGGGGCCTTGGCTTATACTTGAGTCGGCTTATACTCGAGTATATACGGTATGTTAAAAAAAAAAGTGCAATTAAAAAATTATTAAAAAAGAATAAAAGTCCCCTGAAGTCCCATCCCATGCAATAATCAAATAAAATGCAAAAAAGTGAAAATCACCCAAAAAAACACAACATATTGGGTATCACAACATCCGTAACAACCTGAACAAAACAAATTAAATTGTCACTGAACCCGTACAGTGAACACCGTAAAAAAAACTCCAAAATGGCGATGCAAAAACAAGCTAATTTCTATATTCTGCCAAACAAGTTAACCATAAAAAAGCCATATAAATGGGGTATCACAGTAATCATGATAAATAAAGATAACACATTATTTTTATGTTACAGTGAACATCAGGGAAAATAAATTGTAAACACCATTAACAAGAATTAATAATTTTTTTAACCACCACCAAGAAAGAGTTAATAAAATCTGATTATTTGCTATTGAACCCCCTGTAAATAATGTACCTGAAAAGTGGATCTCATATACAAAAAAATAATCCCCCATATGTCCAAATTACAAAAAAATAAACATTTTATAGCCTGTACAATGTGACAATGCAGATTTGCTCTGGATGGCGCCTCCTTCCCTTCTATCCCCGGCCGTGCGCCCATACAGCAGTTTACCAACAAATATAGGGCATCCACATACTCGGGAGAAATTGGGTATCAAATTCTGTGGAGTTTTTCATCATTTAATACTCTCTGATGGTTTAATCTTTGGCCAAAATTAATTTATTGTCTAAAAAAAAATGACAGTTTGTTAATTACACCTCTTTTGTATGAACCCCTTTTGTTTAAACCCCTGTGAAGCATCTAAAGGGTTAACACACTTCTTAAAGTTGATTTTTCACATATTGAGGGGTGTAGTTTCTAAAATGGTACGATTTAATGGGATTTTACTGCTATTTAGGCCTCTGAAAGTCACTTAAACCTGAGCAGGAGCCTCTAAATAAGGGTTTTGGCGATTTTCATAAAAAGGAGAAAAATTGCACCCACAATTCTGAACCTCCTAACAACCTAAAAAAGAGAGAGGGTGCATAAAAAGCCCATGCTGATATAAGGCAGACATTTGGCAAATTTTAGTTATAAAGTTACCGTATATACTACAAAATTTGTGCTGAAAAACCCTAACCCGGCTTATAGAGGAATCTATAAAAAAATTTAACACTGTACTCACCTTTATGATGCCCCCCATGGATCCTCTTCTGCGTCTGATGCTCCGCTGCCTCCTTGGGTCCTTCGGTTCCTCTTTGGGTTCTTCTGCTTCTCTTTGGGTCATTCCTCTCCTCTTCGGCTCCCTTCACAATGCTGGCGGCTCATAAACAATGACGTCGGCAAGTGGCTGCCGTCATTCTGTGTGTTGGCCGAGCGCCAGGACCCAAAGAGGAGCGGAATGACCCGAAGAGGAGCCGAAGACGAACGGAAGGACCCGGAGAGGACCAGAGGAAGCACCAGAGCATCGGAAGCAGAAGAGGACCTATGGGGGACCTCGGAAAGGTGAGTACAGTGTTAATTTTTTTTTTTACTACAGGGCGGCAGGCTGTATACTATGGGACTGGCAGGCTATAACCTAGAGAGTTGGCAGGCTGTATACTAGGGGGTTTGCAGGCTATATACTGGGGGGACTGGCAGACTATGCACTAGAGGGGCGGCAGACTATCTACTACAGGAGGCTGGAGGCTATATACTACAGGGGCTGGCAGGCTATATACTACAGGGGCTGGCAGGCTATATACTACATGGGCTGGCAGGCTTTATACTACAGGGGCTGGCAGGCTATATACTACAGGGGGCTGGCGGGCTATATACTACAGGGGCTGGCAGGCTATATACTACAGGGGCTGGCAGGCTATATACTACAGGTGGCTGGCAGGCTGTATACTACAGGGGCTTGCAGGCTATATACTACAGGGGGCTGGCGGGCTATATACAACAGGTGCTGGCAGGCAATATACTACAGGGGCTGTCGGGCTGTATACTGGGGGGCAGGCTGGCTGTATACTACAGGGGGCTTGCTGGCTATATACTGGGAGGCTGTGACCAATGCACCCTTGGCACCCTCGGCTTATACCTGAGTCAATAGGTTTTCACAGTTTTTTGTGTTAAAATTATGTACATTATGTAGTGGGGTCGGCTTATACTTAGGTGCTACGACTATATGCCTGAAATGCAGAAAATTTTGAACTTTGAAAATGAATACTTTTTAAACATTTTTGCCAAATTTAATTTTTTTTCATAACTAAACACAAAAGATATCATCCAAATTTTTCTATTACTTTGAAGTACAATGGGTGACGAGAAAACAATATCAAAATCCCCTGGATATGTTACAGCGTTACAAGGGTATAACCTCCCACAGGGCAAATTTTAAAAATCAGGCCTAGTCCAAAGGCCCTAAAATGGCTTAGACCAGAAGGGGTTAATGATGCACAACATTCTGGAATTAATAAGAGGTTCCAACCAGTCCTGGGCTGACAAAGCTTTCAGCTATAACCTGCTCCTGTAAATTTGGTTGTCTAAGACTTCACACCCGGCCTTCCATGATCACATCCCTCATTAAAAGGCCTTGCACACCAACCAATAAACTCAATAAACTGGGGTTTGTCAGTGTATTTGCTCTATTTGCTTGTTGAAATTGTGATGACTCAGTGTAATTGTTATATATATATAAGGAAGTTATGTAAATTTAAATCATTACCTAATTCAGTGGGTTTGTGTCAGCATATTCGGCGACATGTACGTGTGTGATGCAGCATAATGTCCTGGGTCATAAGTTCAATGTGAACTATGTGAGCAATTGGCCTAGAGGATATTTTCTATCATGTGTATTACACAGGGTGTTATATATGAGAGGCTATTGAAGAATCTGAATTCCCAATGAGATAAATACTGTATATACTCGAGTATAAGCCGACCCAAGTATAAGCCGAGGCCCCTAATTTTACCACAAAAACCTGGTGAAACCTATATTTCTTTTTACTTAGTATAAGCCGAATGTCAGCACATTTTTTTGCTTAAAAACTAGGCTTATACTCGAGTATATATGGTACATGGAAGTATTGACACATTTTTTTCAATATGATTTTTAAAGTTTTTTTTTTAAATGCAATAAACTACAGAATAGTAAAGACTGAAAGATATTACAGGCGGTCCCCTACTTAAGGACACCAGACTTACAGACGACCCATACTTAAAGACGGACCCCTCTTCCACCTGTGACCTCCAGTGAAGCTCTCTGGATGCTATAACTATAGTTCCAGACTGCAATGATCAGCTGTAAGGTGTCTGAAATGAAGCTTTATTGATAATCCTTGGTCCCATTACAGCAAAAAATTTTGAAACTCCAATTGTCACTGGGGCAAAAAAAAAAAATTTTGGTCTGGATCTGCAATTATAAAATATACATTTTCGACTTAAATACAAATTCAACTTAAGAACAAACCTATGGACCCTATATAGTTACTGTAAATAGTAGTTAAAATAGTAAATAAGTTCCAGAAGTGTGGGCAAATGAGAGATTGAAAGTAAAGCGGAAAAAAACCATATACACATAATAAAAAGAGACTCTGCCACCAGCTTTTACCCCATTAAACTACTAAACTAACTCTCAGGTTTGAAGTGCCCTTTCTGGAATCCCCTCTTTTATGTTTGATCTCACCCATATACCGCTAAAATAATCCCCTCCAAAGTCATTTTCAGATGCTGGAGGGGGAGCATCACTTCAGATGCTATCTCCAGTTTTATGGTAGAACCATGCTCTTGGTGTCATATTAAAGATTAGAATTCCATCTTTCAATCAGATTTGCAGTTCTGTGATCTCCAGAGCAGGAGATACAGACAGTAAAAGACATAGTTGGAAACATAAGGTGTAGATAAAAAGCCAGTTCATGCCTATTTCTTTAAATGCCTGTATCTCTGGTTCTGTACATCACAGAACCACAAGGCTGATGTTATCTGAAAGAGGATGATTGTTGGATATATCCTAACACAAGCTAGAAATAAAAGAGGGGATGGAGGGGGTTGGTGTGAAGTAGGGGAAGAATGCATGATGAGACACAGGTACAGAGGTACCTAGTGACACCTGTCACCACCTAAAAATAATATTCCTGGCAACAGGTTCTCTTTAAAGGACATCTACCACCAGCAGGAAGGGTTGTAAAAACCAAGCACACCGACATGCTGGTGTGTGCTCCCCTGGCAGGATTCGCCCTTCTTTAAGCTTCTTATGCCCTTGTCATTGATTAAAAAAAGGCTTTAAAATTATGCAAATGAGTCAGAGGGGCTCCAGACTTCATTAACACTATGGGGCCCGAAGCCCC
The DNA here is from genome assembly GCF_040894005.1 of Engystomops pustulosus. Lineage (NCBI taxonomy): Eukaryota > Metazoa > Chordata > Amphibia > Anura > Leptodactylidae > Engystomops > Engystomops pustulosus. The sequence continues at coordinate 63,030,071 of NC_092420.1, read as the reverse complement.
TCAGGGTCATTTGCATCATTTTAAAAAGCTTTTTTTGTAAAAACCAGGGCATAATAATCTAAATGAAGAGTAGATCCTGCCAGAGGGGGCGCACACCAGTATGTCAGGGTGCTGGTTTTACAATCCTTCATCCTGGTGGTAGATTTCCTTTCAGAACATAATATGGAGTATCTCTTGAAACAAATTAAAGAAAGCAAAACTATTTTTGTTTTTAAATACATATGAGCAAATGATACAATTATTTAAAACAAAAAACAATGGAAGAGAAAAATAGCTAAAAACCTAAATCTTCCTCTGACACTGGTATTGGCTCCTTTATATTAAATTAGTATGCACATTAGTGCATTAGTACACATTTTGACTGGCATAAATGTGTATAATCTGTGATTAATTGGCGATGCCCATGTGAAGTACAGGCAGTCCCCGGGTTACATACAAGATAGGGTCTGGAGGTTTGTTCTTAAGTTGAATTTGTATGTAAGTCGAAACTGTATATTTTATAATGGAAGTTCTAGACAATTTTTTTTCTTTTGCCCCAGTGACAATTGGAGTTTCAAAATTTTTGGTGTAATTGGACCAAGAATTATCAATAAAGCTTCATTACAGACACCTTACAGCTGATCATTGCAGTCTGGGACTATAGTAAAGCATCCAGAGAGCTTCACCAGAGGTCACAGTGGGCAGAGGGGTCCGTCTGTAACTATGGGTTGTCTGTAAGTCGGGTGTCCTTAAGTAGGGGACCGCCTGTATCCATAATGCAGTAGGGTTGCTTTGCTGCATCTGTTCCTACGGGCTTGACCATATCACAGGAATCATGAAATCAGAGAATTATCAAGGGATTTTTCAGCAAAATATCCTACTAAGTGTAAGAAAACTTGGTTTGACTTGAAGATCATTCATGACCCAAAAGGAAATGGCTGAAAAAGAAAGATGGCCTATTCTAAAGTGAGTTCTGTCCTCAATCTCATCTAACATCTTTAGGGTGAGCTGAAATTTACCATTGAGAAAAAAAACCTACTAACATTATAGAGGTTCAACAAAAGGAAGAGTGGGAGAAAATCCCAGCTGAGAAGTGCCAGAAGCTTATAGATGGCTGCAAGACATGTTTGGAGGCTTCATCAATGCCAAAGGGGGTGTAACAATGTATTATTTAGGGGCTCCTATTGCTACACATGTATTTTTTCTTTAACCTGTTAACGCTCAGCGTCCGATATATCGGACGCTGAGCTCAATGACTTAGCGCTCAGCGTCCGATATATCGGACGCTGAGCCCATGCCGGTTCAGCTCAAGATCTGAGACGAACCGGCATCGGGAAACACGGGGTGCCAGCTGTGACTGATAGCCGGCACCCCAGTGTAACACCCGCGATCGGAGTTGACTCCGATCGCGGGTGCTTAACCCGTTAAATGCCGCGGTCAGCGCGACCACGGCATCTAACATGCCTCTGGGGGGTCTTTCCCCCACGATCGCCCCCCCCCGAACCGTTTTCGGGGGGCGCCGATCGTTGCTATAGCAACTCTCGGGTCCGATCTGGACCCCAGAGTTACCTGCAAGAATTGCCGGTAAGATGGCGTCTGTGACGTCATCTTACTGGCACAGTGCCAGCCTATGCAAGTGTATAGGCTGACACTGATAATACTCTGCAATACATGAGTATTGCAGAATATTATCATGAACAAGCAATCAGAGGATTTCTTGTTCATGTCCCATGGTATAAAAGTGAAAAAGTAAAAAAAAATTTTATTCAATAAAAAAATAAAGTAATAAATCACTAAAAATGCCCAAAACCCCCAAAACATATAAAGAGACATATAACTAAAAAAAAAGTCTAAATCATAACACAAACCCCACATATATAGTATCACCGCGTCCGTAACAACCCGTAGAATAAAAGTAAATCAAAAAAAAAAAAACTGCTATAAACCTTCCAAAAATTATGATTTTTAGCTATTCAATCCCACAAAAAATGCTATAAAATGTGATAAAAAAAACATGTGTACTCCGACATGATACTGGTGCAAAGTACAACATGTCCCGCAAAAAATAAGCCATCAACCAGCTCCGTAGCCAAAAAAGTAACAATGTTATGCCACTTGGAAGACGGCAATACATAAATGATAGATTTTTCCCCACATTAGGGTTTTGTTTGACAAATTTAGTAAAACGTAAGGCATATATATATATGCCTCGCTGTGCGCCCATAAAACAAGTAACGGCCACATGTGGGGGGTCTTTGTACTAAGGAGAAATTGCAGAACAAATTGTATGGTGGGTTTTCCCTTTTTATATTTTGGAAATGTGTAAATTTTAGTGCTAAATGAACGTATAAGGGAACAATTTGACCATTCTAAATTTCACCTCCATTTTGATTCAATTACTATGAAGATCTCAAGGGGTTAACAATCTTCGTAAAAGCTGTTTCTGATAGCTTGAGGGGTGCAGATTTGAAAATGGGTTGGTTATATAGGGGGTTTTGATGCTAAATATGTAAAATTTCATTCAAAACTGTATTTATCCCCAAAATAGTCAATTCTGAAAATCCGGAAAAGCGATATTCTTTTTGTAAGCCGCGTGACATCGAAATAAATTATCCAGACATTTCAGAAATTATGAAAATGTAAAGTAGACAAATGGGAAATGTTATTCGGCAAGTTATTTAGGTGGTAAATCTATCTGCCTGAAAACGCAATGATTTTGAATTTCGAAAATGGCAAATTTTTCAAAAAATTTATCATATTTTCTTTTTTTTTGTAAATAAACGCAAAACTTATCAGCCAAAATTTACCACTAAAATGAAGTACAATATGTGGGGAAAAAACAATCTCAGAATCGTTTTGATAAGTAACAGTGTTCAAAAGTTATAACCATATAAAGCGACGCAGGTCAGAATCCAAAAAATCGGGCTGAGCCTTAAGCTACAAAATGGCTGCGTCCTTAAGGGGTTAAAATTGCAAATTGTAAGTTATAAAAACCAATGTTTTATTGTAGAATTACTTTAGGACACTTATAAAAAAATCCTGAGGATATAACTGTGGTACATTTCCACTTCTTTCTAAAGATCTAAAGAATCAGGATAAGATCCTATATTTACCTTGCGTCATTCTGTCAGTATAGAGAAACACACCACCGACAGGATCACGTTGAAGTACGTTTCACCCTGCAGCTTCGTTAGGAAGTTATAATGGATGGAGGAATAATAATGGATGGAGCAATGTACCATAAAATCCTAAGTGAAAGTTTCCTTCCATCCACCAGGACATTAAAAAAAGAGTCGTGGCTGGGTCTTTCAGCAAGACAATGACCCAAAACGTTCAACCAAGGCAACGATGGAGTCGCAAAGAAAGGAGCACTTTAAGGTCATGGAGGGGCCTAGCCAGTCGCTAGACCTTGATACCATAGAAAACTTATAGAGGGAGCTGGAGCTCCCTTTATAGACTGTTCATGTCTTTGTCAGCAAACATACAAAATCAGCCAGGGATCAAATAATTATTTTCGTCACTGTACATCATATTCAATAAGCATTATATTTCAATACAACAATAACATTCCTTCACATATTTCTTTACACATTTTTCTTTCCCATTTCTTCTTTTCCCTCTTCCCTACAGGATTGTTGGCTGGTGATGGGGTGGAAGAAAACTGGTCAGTGAGGCTTTACCAATACAGGCAGTCCCCGGGTTACATACAAGATAGGGTCTGGAGGTTTGTTCTTAAGTTGAATTTGTATGTAAGTCGAAACTGTATATTTTATAATGGAAGTTTTAGACAATTTTTTTTCTTTTGCCCCAGTGACAATTGGAGTTTCAAAATTTTTGGTGTAATTGGACCAAGAATTATCAATAAAGCTTCATTACAGACATCTTACAGCTGATCATTGCAGTCTGGGACTATAGTAAAGCATCCAGAGAGCTTCACCAGAGGTCACATGGGGCAGAGGGGTCCGTCTGTAACTATGGGTTGTCTGTAAGTCGGGTGTCCTTAAGTAGGGGACCGCCTGTACAGTATGCTGAATGGAGAAAGTTTCTTTACAGCTCATAAAGTCTTTGCCATCAGATAAATGTCTCTTTGATCTTTTTATGAGTAAAGGATTTCCTGTGTAACAGACCATCTAATCCAGACAAACTACCAAACTTGCTGCACATTATACCTTGTTTACGGGCAAATCACAAATAATTCTCTTTTATTACCTGTAGTCACAGGTAATGCAGGACTGTACACGTCACTGATGCCACTGACGTGTGAGCCCTCTCCATACACCCACACCCGACACGCGCCATACTATTACAGTGTGCGTCGCTAAGGGGTTGAAAAATAAACTATTGATCTTGGAATATAGGAAAGGGATTACATAATTTTTTACTCTATAGAGCTATTTTTTTAATCTGTAAACCTGGGAAGCATCTTTTAGAGCTCCTATTATGCTCTATAACAGTCGGCCACTGTACAATAATACAAGAAATACAATAATAATTGCACCTGCACAAGAAACTATTCATAAAAATATAATCACTGAAACCTTTACAATACATATTGTAATATTTATTGTGGCTTATATGCCAGTTTTCAAATTGGAGCTGGCGCCCAAACTTATGCCTCTCGATGTATATCCAGTTGGTGGGGGGAGAGTTGTAGCATATAATAAATTTACCCCATAGTCATCTTATATTGACTTTTTGTGGCTACTTTAGAACTTTCAGGAAGCTAATGACATGATGCGGGTTAAAACCAAACCAGTATAAACCAACAAGAAGGAACAGATATTAAACTGTAGACAGCGCTGTTTCAATGTTGTTGCATCTCTTCAGTGTCTTACTTGGCTTTTACTTCCTGACCCTAGTCAAAAGCTTCTCCCTCCAGTTCCCTACACTGTACTGAAGAGATGCAACTACATCGAAACAGCGCAGTCTACAGTTGGGAGTCTGTTCCTTCAGGAATAAAGTCATTCATTGCAGCCAAAGCACTACCCCCTATATTTCCAAATTAGAAAAGAGGGACAACATTTGTACTATACAGCAATGCTAATACATTCATATATTATATGAAGCCATGTCCTTTAGCCCAGCCCCAGACATCACCCCCTAGCAGCCCCTACAATTAAGAGGATAACATACGAAATACAGAAGGTGAATGGATGGGCTTCAGTTTACCTTCATTCCCCCTTAGGGTTACATGGACAGAAAGTTCCCTTCCATCATGTTTTCATTATTTTAACAGAAAAAAGGCAGTTTAATGTCTTTTTCCTTTCTTTTCTCAGTCTGTATAAGTTAAGCAATGAGCTTTGAAATTTCAAGACTAGAGATGAGCGAACATACTCGTCCGAGCTTGATGCTCGATCGAGCATTAGCGTACTCGTAACTGCTCGTTGCTCGGACGAATACTTCGCCCGCTCGAGAAAATGGCAGCTCCCGCCGTTTTGCTTTTTGGCGGCCAGAAACAGAGCCAATCACAAGCCAGGAGACTCTGCACTCCACCCAGCATGACGTGGTACCCTTACACGTCGATAGCAGTGGTTGGCTGGCCAGATCAGGTGACCCTGGGATAGACTAGCCGCTGCCCGCGCTGCTCGGATCATTCTGTGTCTGGATGCCGCTAGGGAGAGAGCTGCTGCTGGTCAGGGAAAGCGTTAGGGTGTTCTATTAGAATAGTGTTAGGCAGGAGTGATTCAACAAGAACCCAACAGCCCTTCTTAGGGCTACAATAACGTTATACTTTTTTTTTTTTGTTTGCTTGTGGCTGGGCTTGCTGGCACTAGTAGTGCAGCTAGTACCATATTGTGAGGAATTTGCAGGGGGACTTGCTACCGTTGTGTTTAGCTCTTAGTGACACACATATCCACCTCAAACACCAAAGTGGGAAAATTTATTAGGGGTTTGATTTCAATTAGGCACAGTCTGCCAGTTTCTTTTTATTTTACGTTTATTTTTTTAATAACTCAGTGTCATCTCATCTTGCATAGTAGTGTGCTTTCATACTTGGCTAGAAAATAGCCATAGGAGAATCCAAATGGCTTACTTACGCCTACAGTAGCGTTATATATATTTGATTTCTGGTTGATCTGCTGGTGGCTGTACTTGCTGCAGTGCATCTACTAGCAAATTGTGAGCAATTTGTAGTGAGACTTGCGACCGCTGTGTTTTGCGCTTAGTGACGCACATATCCATCGCAAAGACCGAAGTGGGAAAATTTATTAGGGCCCGGGGTTGTATTTCAATTAGGCACAGTCTGCCATTTCCTTTTTTATTTTACGTTTATTTTTTTCATAACTCAGCGTCATCTCATCTGGCATAGTAGTGTGCTTTAATACTTGGCTAGAAAATAGCCATAGGAGAATCCTAACGGCTTACTTACGCCTACAGTAGCGTTATATATATTTGATTTCTGGTTGATCTGCTGGTGGCTGTACTTGCTGCAGTGCATCTACTAGCAAATTGTGAGCAATTTGGAGTGAGACTTGCAACCACTGTGTTTTGCGCTTAGTGACGCACATATCCATCGCAAAGACCGAAGTGGGAAAATTTATTAGGGCCCGGGGTTGTATTTCAATTAGGCACAGTCTGCCATTTCCTTTTTTATTTTACGTTTATTTTTTTCATAACTCAGCGTCATCTCATCTGGCATAGCAGTGTGCTTTCATACTTGGCTAGAAAATAGCCATAGCAATAGGATAGCATCGTTTGGTTTTAAAAACTAAAAAACACAAAAAAACAAACAAAAAAAAGTTAAAAAAAAAATTCAAGTTATAACTCTCATTTTCAAAATGTTTAACCCAAGGGTTAGGGGTAGAGGACGAGGGCGGGGACGTGGGCGTCCAACTACTGCAGGGGTCAGAGGCCGTGGTCCTGGGCGGGGTGAGACACCACCTGCTTATGAGGGAGCAGGGGAACGCCGCAGAGCTACACTCCCTAGGTTCATGTCTGAAGTTACTGGGACTCGTGGTAGAGCACTGTTGAGGCCAGAACAGTGCGAACAGGTGATGTCGTGGATTGCCGACAATGCTTCGAGCAATTTGTCCACCAGTCAGTCTTCCACGCAGTTCACCCATGTCACCGAAATCGGCACTCCTCCAGCTCCTGCACCTCAGCCTCCTCCCCCCCAGTCTGCCCCCTCCCAGGAAAATTTGGCATTTGAACCGGAATACTCTGAGGAACTGTTTTCTCGACCCTTCCCACAGTCACAAACCACTTGTCCGGTTGCTGCTGAGCAATTTTCCGATGCCCAGGTTTTCCACCAGTCGCAGTCTGTGGGTGATGATGACCTTCTTGACGTAGTGGAAGAAGTGTGTAAAGAGGTGTCCGACGATGAGGAGACACGGTTGTCAGACAGTGGGGAAGTTGTTGTCAGGGCAGGAAGTTCGAGGGGGGAGCAGACTGAGGGATCGGAGGATGATGAGGTGACAGACCCAAGCTGGGTTGATAGGCCGGGTGAACACAGTGCTTCTGAGACGGAGGAGAGTCCTCGACCAGAACAGGTTGGAAGAGGCAGTGGTGGGGCCAGACGGAGAGGCAGGGCCAGAGCAGGTGCATCAGCGCCAAATGTGTCACGTAGTGAAGCTCCCGTGGCGAGGGCTCCCGCGGCGAGGGCTAGATTTTCAGAAGTCTGGAGGTTCTTTAAGGAAACACCGGATGACCGACGGACTGTGGTGTGCAACCTTTGCCAAACCAGGATCAGCAGGGGTTCCACCACTACTAGCTTAACTACCACCAGTATGCGCAGGCATATGAATGCTAAACACCCCACTCAGTGGCACCAAGCCCGTTCACCTCCGGCCGTGCACACCACTGCTCCTTCCCCTGTTTCAGCTGATAGTCAGCCCCCTGCCCAGGACCCTGGCACAAAAACCCCATCGTCGCCTCCACGATCCTCCACAGCATCCACCAGCGTTCAGCTCTCCATACCCCAGACGTTGGAGCGGAAACGCAAATATAGTGCAACCCACCCGCACGCCCAAGCCCTTAATGTCCACATCTCCAGATTGCTCAGCCTGGAGATGCTGCCCTATAGGCTAGTAGAGACCGAGGCCTTTCGCAACCTCATGGTGGCGGCCGCCTCTCGGCATTCGGTCCCCAGCCGCCACTACTTTTTCCGATGTGCCGTCCCAGCCCTGCACCAGCACGTGTCAGACAACATCATCCGTGCCCTGACCAACGCCGTTTCTGACAAGGTCCACCTGACCACGGACACGTGGACGAGTGCTGCCGGGCAGGGCCACTATATATCGCTGACGGCACATTGGGTTAACTTGGTGGAGGCTGGGACCGAGTCTGACCCTGCGGCTGGTCATATACTGCCGACGCCGAGGATTGCGGGGCCTACCTTGGTCCAGGTGTTTCAGGCCTACTATGCCTCCTCCTCCTCCCACCCCTCCTCCACCTCCTCCTCCGAACTACCATCCGTGGGCATGGCGCCATCAGTCGGTAGCTCTAGGCACAGCAGCAGTGCCGTCGCTAAGCGACAGCAGGCGGTGCTCAAACTGCTGAGCCTAGGCGATAAAAGGCACACCGCCCAAGAACTATTACAGGGCATCACGGCGCAGACTGATCTGTGGCTGGCACCGCTGAACCTGAAGCCAGGCATGGTTGTGTGTGACAACGGCCGTAACCTGGTGGCGGCTCTGCAACTCGGCAGACTGACACATGTGCCATGCCTGGCCCATGTGTTAAATCTGATAGTTCAGCGTTTCCTCAAGACATACCCCAATCTGTCTGATTTGCCCACGAAGGTGCGCCGCATCTGTGCGCATTTCAGGAAGTCCAGCACAGATGCTGCCACTCTCAGGGCAGCGCAGCGCCGCCTCCAACTGCCCGCTCACCGACTGTTGTGCGACGTGCCCACGAGGTGGAATTCAACATTAACCATGTTATCCAGAGTTTACCAGCAGCGCAGAGCGATTGTAGACTGCCAGATGTCAACTTCCACCAGAACTGGTAGTCAGGTCAGTCAGTTTCCTCAAGTCTACAATGAGGAGTGGACGTGGATGTCTGATATCTGTCAGGTGCTGAGTAACTTTGAGGAGTCAACACAGATGGTCAGTGGCGATGCCGCCATCATCAGCCTCACCATCCCGCTGCTTGGCCTGTTGAAAAACTCTCTGATCAGCATGAAGTCGGAAGCTTTGCGCTCGTCACAAGAGACGGGGGAAGAAGATTCCCTTGTTGATAGCCAAAGCACCCTTAGGTCTGTTTCTCAGCGCATATCGGAGGAGGTGGAGGTGGAGGAGGATGAGGAGGAAGAGGAGGAGAATGTTGGCGAGACACAAGAGGGGACCATTGTTGAGTCCTTCACTGTTCAGCGTGTATGGGCAGAAGAAGAGGAGTTGGAGGAGGAGGAAATGGACAGTCAGGCCAGTGAGGGGAGTGAATTCTTACGCGTTGGTACTCTGGCGCATATGGCAGATTTCATGCTAGGCTGCCTATCCCGTGACCCTCGCGTTCAAAGAATTTATTCCAGCACCGATTACTGGGTATTCACTCTCCTGGACCCACGGTACAAGCAAAATCTTTCCACTCTCATCCCTGGAGAGGAAAGGAGTGTGAGAATGCATGAATACCAGCAGGCCCTGGTGCACAAGCTGAAACAGTATTTCCCTTCTGACAGCGCTAGCGGCAGAGTGCGTAGTTCTGCGGGACAAGTAGCGAGGGAGAGTAGGCGAGCAGGCAGCTTGTCCAGCACTGGCAAGGGTACGCTTTACAAGGCTTTTGCCAGCTTTATGTCACCCCAGCAAGACACTGTCACCTGTCCCCAGTCTCGGCAGAGTAGGGCTGATCTTTACAGAAAGATGGTGAGGGAGTACGTAGCTGACCATACCATCGTCCTAAATGATCACACAGCTCCCTACAACTACTGGGTTTCAAAGCTGGACATGTGGCACGAACTGGCGCTGTACGCCTTGGAGGTTCTTGCCTGCCCTGCCGCTAGCGTCTTGTCCGAGTGGGTTTTCAGTGCAGCTGGTGTCATCATCACCGATAAGCGTACACGCCTGTCGACTGACAGCGCTGACAGGCTGACGCTTATTAAGATGAATAAAGCCTGGATTTCTCATAATTTCCAATCTCCACCAGGTGAAGGAAGCTCAACCTGAATAATTTATCCACTCCTCCTCCTCCTCATTTTCCTCCTTCTCCTCCTCTTTGTAGAGTAAAGCAGAGGAAACTGGCTATTTTTTGACAGGGCCCACTGGCTCTAGCTACAGTACTTTATGCATTTAATTTTTCTGGAGGGCCACCGACCCGGTCCTCTGTTTTAAACAATTTTTGGGAGTGCCACATACAGGCACTCAATCTATTCCATTTTTCTGGAGGGCCACCTACCTGCTCCTCTGGTTTGAAAACTTTTTTGGACTGCCACATACAGGCACTCAATCTATTCAATTTTTCTGGAGGGCCACCTACCTGCTCCTCTGGTTTGAAAACTTTTTTGGACTGCCACATACAGGCACTCAATCTATTTCATTTTTCTGGACGGCCACCTACCTGCTCCTCTGGTTTGAAAACTTTTTTGGACTGCCACATACAGGCACTATCCAAATTAAATTGTCTCCATAGCAGCCTCCACACGTTGTCTCCATTGCTACCTCCAAAAGTCGTCCATATAGCTGCCTCCATACATCGTCCCCTTATCAAACGAGGTGTGTCAGGCAGAAATTTGGGTTGTTTTCATGGATTCCACATCAAAGTTGTAAACTTTGTCGCCACCCTGCTGTGTTATCCACAAAATATACTGGCAAACTTTTATCATTTACCAATATTATTTCAGCGCTTCTTGCGCATCTGTTTACATTCCCCTCACCCGCCATATCCTAAACTTATAAGAACGCTACTACACTTGATCTTATACAAAAGGTTCTTAGAAGTGCTGTTTGGGGAGTAGCCTAGAGACAGGGGCTTGGATTGGCGAAAGCTCGCCTGGCAGCGGAGCGCCAGCTCCATGCCAAGATCCAACTAACATAGTTTTAACTGCAGCACCTTTAATCTACTACTAGTTCACTGCCTCCATACATGGTCCCCTTATCAAACGAGCTGTGTCAGGCAGAATTTTGGGTTGTTTTCATGGCTTCCATGTTAACTTTGTCGCCACCCTGCTGTGTAATCCACAAAATATACTGGCAAACTTTTATCATGTACCGATATTATTTGAGCGCTTCTTGCTCACCTCCTTTGGTTCCTCTCTGCCACCCATTGGTTTGAAGCCTGAGTCCATTTAGGGTATGTCGCCATGCCACTCTCTAGCCTGCCGCTGCTGCCGCTGCCTCTGCATGCCGTCCCCTATAGTGTCAGGGTCAATTATTGGATGTTTTACATGCTATCTAGCTTCATTCTGTCACTCTGTCATGGCCATGCTGTTGCCCATAATTTTGGCATAATGGTGCGATTAAGCAGCCTCAGAGGCATCCATGCATGCTGCCCCTGCTGTTTCCTGTCCATTTCCGTGGTGTTTCCATCCTTTTCTGAGGTTCCCAGGTGTTTGGCCAAGCTTCCCTGTGCAGAGCCTTGGTCCCCTTGAAAAATGCTCGAGTCTCCCATTGACTTCAATGGGGCTCGTTATTCGAGACGAGCACTCGAGCATCGGGAAAAGTTCGTCTCGAATAACGAGTACCCGAGCATTTTAGTGCTCGCTCATCTCTATTCAAGACGTATTTTAAAATTGTATCCTTCAACGGCAAATCATATGAGCAAAGATCGGTACGTTATAGTTTCATATTCCACACTGGGGACAAATTGCCCTGACACACTCTTTAATTTCCATAAAATAGTTCCTGAAAACCACTGCCCATTCACAATCACCAAGGTCGGCTGCTGATCTCCTGTAGATTTCATTCTCTGCAGTAATAATTTACATGCAGCATAATTAAAACTGTTCATTAAATGTCTAAAACAAAATCTTATCTATGATGCTGGTACTGTACACTGTGCCAGTATAAGGCTACACAGTAAGTTCCCCATGTATACACTCGGTGTATGCATTGACATATATAGTAGCAGACAGAGGCATCCTTTTTATGGTGGAAAGACGCATCTAACTACATAGTTCCATCCTGCTCCCTACTGTTGAGCGACGTATACTTTCAGCAGAGTCCATTGGAGGCAATGGGGAATTGATACAAATTGTTGTATTCCTCCCCGAGTGAATGAACACTTGTGGAAGTCCCAGTGAAGTCACTGTTCATGTAAGGACAATGACATCACTGGGAAAACACTTTGCAGATAAGGAGTAGCCAATCACTGCTCACTGTTCACTCCTTCTACCGATTTCAGAGAAAGGAGGAGGATCTGGACAACTTATGCCACTGTATGCATGGATGCGTCTGTGCCATACGTTGTGAAGACTCTTCATCCTGTCCTAGCCTTACAATGTAGGAGAAGAAGGAGATGTGATCCCAGCCTCACTACTAGAAGGCTGATGCTGCTATTACTCCTAAGATAAGAAATGCATGAGTAATCATAGAAACCTTAGATCAAAGGCACACATCACAATAACCAGTGGATTACTATTGTTATATATATGTTTTCAGATGATAATCCAGAGGTCATACTGAATCTTGGTGTTAAACAGTCTTTGGTCTGAGAAAAAGATTTTCCTCCATTCTCCATAGTGAATACTTGATGACTTCCTTTCCTAATGTTTACCCACTTTCTATTGCTTCCTCCACATTTTCCTTAGTTTGGTTATGTTCCCTTGTATTTTTAAGACGTATCTCTTTTTGTATGACATGATGGCAATTGTCTGCGATATGGGTTAATGCTTCAACCAGTCTCAAGGGTTTCAGGGAAAAATAGGGAAAAAAGTAGAGTTAAATCCAAGTGTTTTTGTTCCTAATTTGAACTACGGTACGAAACAAAAAGCTGCACTAGTCATCTGTGTAATATACTGCTGATACTTTAGAAAGACGTTACACTATTTTTGTCATTCATGCACCATTTCTCTAAATGAGGCACACCCATCCCCAAGAGGAAGCTTAAATAAGCAAGAGTCTTCATTCATCAGCAACTATGAATCTATGATAATAGTGTGAAGTCTAAGTAGGAAATGAGGGAGGGGCGCTTACTAATTCTGGCGCAAGCACGACTGTCGGCATCGGAGATCAGTCTCCAGAAAGCACAGCCCGATGTTTTAAAGTGGCTCACGGCTGTAAGTAAATAATGGGTAGCCGGTAATAATCAGTCGTGCGCCATAAAAATGCCAACATCAATGAGATGTGCGCCAAAATCTTACATGGACTGCGCCTTAATTTTGCTGTCTGACCACTTTTTTCCTGGTCTATTGTGCGGCAAAATTTGCACCTAAAAATGCAGACTAAATACACATAAATGTGACGGATAATGTGGAAAAGTTAGGCCACTCCCACTAGTCGGGATAGTCGGAAACATTTGTTCTTTCTGGTGCAAACTCCTTATAAGTGATCCGCAACAATTGTGCACAAAAAAAAAAAAAAGTAAAATCCCGGCATTTTTTTTGCGCAGATGTGATAATAGATGTCCCCCAGTGTAGGCAGTATTATTTAGTACTATTGCATGTTCAGATGTTTTAGTTACTGCATGACTATGGAGTATTGTGGTGCAATATATTCCATATAGTAAATGGAGACAGTTATTTATACAAGTTTAAAACCTATATTGGTCATATGATAAAAAAAAGAGCAAAACGCAAATCTAATAACCCAACTAAAATGATGGGATGTATCAAGAGAGGAATTAATTCTCATCATAGGGACATAGTTTTGCCCATAGTTCCACACATGGAATATTGTGTACAGTTTTGGACACCAGTGTATAAAAAGGACATAATAGAACTGGAACGGGTTCAGAGAAGAGCAACCAAGATTATTAATGGAATGGGGGACTGGAATACAATGACAGATTACAAAAATCGGAGCTATTTAGTTTAGAAAAAAGACAACTGAAGGGACTATATATCACATGCAATATATAAATCTGAATGGCCAGTGCAGGGATCATTTAATACCTAGGCCTGCAGACAGGACACGGGGTATCCTCTACGCCTAGAGGAGGGATAGTTCTACCATCACGATAGACAGGGTAATCCTCTACACTTAGAAAAGAGGTGGTTCTACCATCACCATAGACTGGGGACATCCTCTACACCTAGAGGAGAGATGGTTCTACCATCACCATAGACAGGGGGCATCCTCTACACCTAGAGGAGAGGAGGTTCTACCATCACCATAGTGGGGGCATCCTCTACACCTAGAGGAGAGGAGGTTCTACCATCACCATATACAGGGGCATCCTCTACACCTATTGGAGAGACGGCTCTACCATCAACATAGACAGGGGCATCCTCTACACCTAGAGGAGAGGTGGTTCTACCATCACCACAGACAGGGGCATCCTCTACACCTAGAGGAGCTGCAATTCTACCATAGCCATAGACAGGGGACATCCTCTACACCTAGAGAAGAGATGGCTCTACCATCACCATAGACAGGGGGCATCCTCTACACCTAGAGAAGAGATGGCTCTACCATCACCATAGGCAGGGGGCATCCTGTACACCTAGAGGAGAGGCAGTTCTACCATCACCATAGACAGGGGGCATCCTCTACATCTAGAGAAGAGATGGCTCTACCATCACCATAGACAGGGAGCATCCTCTACAGGGAGGTAGTTGTGACGGACTCTTTGTACATGTTCAAGAGAGGCCTGGATGACTTTCTAGAGAGCGATAACATCACATCTTATGAGAATAAAACTTTTTGTAAATAGTTTCCATTAATCCAGGGGGTTATTCTGCCATATTAGGGGTCAGGAAGGATTTTTTTCCCTCTTTTGGGACAATTTGAATCAGCCTTGAAGGTTTTTCTTTACCTTCCGCTAGATTAACACTATATATGGATGGACTTGATGGACTGATGACTTTTCCTAATCTTATTTACTACGATACAGCAAATGTAGAGGCAAATGCACTTTTTCAAAATGTTTTAAATTATCACTGCAGATTTTCAATAAAATTATCTGTTTGAGTTAATATAAACAGTTTGTCAGACTCATTTTCATGTTTGCTTTGAAATAGAATGTTCACTATTGATCTCTACAAGGAATTGTCTATCTCAGTTTCTGTGCTGTATACATTTACAAGTAAAATGATACTTGCTGTTGATTTTAAAATCTGTATATCATGTAATTTTATGTTATTAAAGCACTGTTTGTGCAATATGGCATGTCCAAAAATGACTTTGTCAGAAATATGAATAAATAGTTTGTATGTTCTCTCCATGTTTGCGTGAGTTTCCTCCAGGTCCTCCGGTTTCCTCCAACACTCCAAAACATACTGGTAGGTTGATTAGATCGTGAGCCCCATTGGGGACAGGGACTGGTTTGACAAGCTCTGTGCAGCGCTGCATAATCTGTGTACGCTATATAAATACAGTTATTATTATTGTGGGTGTATCTGTCTTCTAAAGAGTTAAACATGGATATCATAGCCAATGTGGGTTGTGAATCAATACATTATAATGTGTAAAGTCTCTTATAAGTAACATTATGCCTGCAATTGATTCTTGTAGCTAAAGGGCATCTCTGCAGGTAGTGGATAACAGGTAACAAATCTTACCGCCTTTAGGTTCACCGGTGGCAGCAATCACCCATTGCCTTTTGTGTATGGCTGGGGTTTCATGGTTGGCAGTGGATGTGGCCGGTACCACATGTGTGACCCCCCCCCCCCCTCATCTAGCATTACCAAATTATCCAGTCATAAAAATAATATAATCATGGGGCTTATTATACAAGGATGTGCAGATGAGTTAAAATATACCATATCCATACATAATATTGTAATCCTATCATGTATGTCTTTGCTTTTGTGAATGTAATCAAAGAGTTAGGTTTCACAGTCCAGGAAAAAAACATCTAAATATCAATCATTCTAGATTCTGTACCAAGCACTTGTACACACAAATACATGACTCATTCCATACATTTTTTATAAATCACATTGGCGGCCACTGCATATGGAAATTCCAAAATTCCAACATAAGAAATTGATAGGAAACATGTAAATCTCTATTTGGGCTCTGAGGATGGGAGAGATTCTGCATGACTCCTATAATAAATTGAAAAAAACATCTATCTATATTTTAAATGACTTATGTATGTTGTATAGTATTTTGAATGAAACAAAAATTATTTAAAATGGGGAAAACTGCTTTATGAGAGTAGCAGACAAGGTCATGTGGTAGATGTGGGTGACCTCCACTTTCTGATATATACTTTCAGTACAGGGTGGACCATTTATATGGATACACTTAAATAAAATGGGAATGGTTGGTGAAATCAACTTCCTGTTTGTGGCACATTAGAAAATGGAAAGGGGAAAACTTTTCAAAATGGGTGTTGACTAGAGATGAGCGAACATACTCGTCCGAGCTTGATGCTCGTTCGAGCATTAGCGTACTCGAAACTGCTCGTTGCTCGGACGAATACTTCGCCCGCTCGAGAAAATGGCAGCTCCCGCCGTTTTGCTTTTTGGCGGCCAGAAACAGAGCCAATCACAAGCCAGGAGACTCTGCACTCCACCCAGCATGACGTGGTACCCTTACACGTCGATAGCAGTGGTTGGCTGGCCAGATCAGGTGACCCTGGGAAAGACTAGCCGCTGCCCGCGCTGCTCGGATCATTCTGTGTCTGGATGCCGCTAGGGAGAGAGCTGCTGCTGGTCAGGGAAATCGTTAGGGTGTTCTATTAGAATAGTGTTAGGCAGGAGTGATTCAACAAGAACCCAACAGCCCTTCTTAGGGCTACAATAACGTTATACGTTTTTTTTTGTTTGCTTGTGGCTGGGCTTGCTGGCACTAGTAGTGCAGCTAGTACCATATTGTGAGGAATTTGCAGGGGGACTTGCTACCGTTGTGTTTAGCTCTTAGTGACACACATATCCACCTCAAACACCAAAGTGGGAAAATTTATTAGGGGTTTGATTTCAATTAGGCACAGTCTGCCATTTACTTTTTATTTTACGTTTATTTTTTCATAACTCAGCGTCATCTCATCTGGCATAGTAGTGTGCTTTCATACTTGGCTAGAAAATAGCCATAGGAGAATCCAAACGGCTTACTTACGCCTACAGTAGCGTTATATATATTTGATTTCTGGTTGATCTGCTGGTGGCTGTGCTTGCTGCAGTGCATCTACTAGCAAATTGTGAGCAATTTGTAGTGAGAGTTGCGACCGCTGTGTTTTGCGCTTAGTGACGCACATATCCATCGCAAAGACCGAAGTGGGAAAATTTATTAGCGGTTGGATTTCAATTAGGCACAGTCTGCCATTTCCTTTTTTATTTTACGTTTATTTTGTTAATAACTCAGCGTCATCTCATCTGGCATAGCAGTGTGCTTTCATACTTGGCTAGAAAATAGCCATAGGAGAATCCAAACGGCTTACTTACGCCTACAGTAGCGTTATATATATTTGATTTCTGGTTGTTCTGCTGGTGGCTGTACTTGCTGCAGTGCATCTACTAGCAAATTGTGAGCACGCCCAAGCCCTTAATGTCCACATCTCCAGATTGCTTAGCCTGGAGATGCTGCCCTATAGGCTAGTAGAGACCGAGGCCTTTCGCAACCTCATGGCGGCGGCCGCCCCTCGGTATTCGGTCCCCAGCCGCCACTACTTTTCCCGATGTGCCGTCCCAGCCCTGCACCAGCACGTGTCAGACAACATCATCCGTGCCCTGACCAACGCCGTTTCTGACAAGGTCCACCTGACCACGGACACGTGGACGAGTGCTGCCGGGCAGGGCCACTATATATCGCTGACGGCACATTGGGTTAACTTGGTGGAGGCTGGGACCGAGTCTGACCCTGCGGCTGGTCATATACTGCCGACGCCGAGGATTGCGGGGCCTACCTCGGTCCAGGTGTTTCAGGCCTACTATGCCTCCTCCTCCTCCCACCCCTCCTCCACCTCCTCCTCCGAACGACCATCCGTGGGCATGGCGCCATCAGTCGGTAGCTCTAGGCACAGCAGCAGTGCCGTCGCTAAGCGACAGCAGGCGGTGCTCAAACTGCTGAGCCTAGGCGATAAAAGGCACACCGCCCAAGAACTATTACAGGGCATCACGGCGCAGACTGATCTGTGGCTGGCACCGCTGAACCTGAAGCCAGGCATGGTTGTGTGTGACAACGGCCGTAACCTGGTGGCGGCTCTGCAACTCGGCAGACTGACACATGTGCCATGCCTGGCCCATGTGTTAAATCTGATAGTTCAGCGTTTCCTCAAGACATACCCCAATCTGTCTGATTTGCTCACGAAGGTGCGCCGCATCTGTGCGCATTTCAGGAAGTCCAGCACAGATGCTGCCACTCTCAGGGCAGCGCAGCGCCGCGTCCAACTGCCCGCTCACCGACTGTTGTGCGACGTGCCCACGAGGTGGAATTCAACACTGACCATGTTATCCAGAGTTTACCAGCAGCACCGAGCGATTGTAGACTGCCAGATGTCAACTTCCACCAGAACTGGTAGTCAGGTCAGTCAGCTTCCTCAAGTCTACAATGAGGAGTGGACGTGGATGTCTGATATCTGTTAGGTGCTGAGTAACTTTGAGGAGTCAACACAGATGGTCAGTGGCGATGCCGCCATCATCAGCCTCACCATCCCGCTGCTTGGCCTGTTGAAAAACTCTCTGATCAGCATGAAGTCGGAAGCTTTGCGCTCGTCACAAGAGACGGGGGAAGAAGATTCCCTTGTTGATAGCCAAAGCACCCTTAGGTCTGTTTCTCAGCGCATATCGGAGGAGGTGGAGGTGGATGAGGAGGAAGAGGAGGAGAATGTTGGAGAGACACAAGAGGGGACCATTGTTGAGTCCTTCACTGTTCAGCGTGTATGGGCAGAAGAAGAGGAGTTGGAGGAGTTGGAGGAGGAGGAAATGGACAGTCAGGCCAGTGAGGGGAGTGAATTCTTACGCGTTGGTACTCTGGCGCATATGGCAGATTTCATGCTAGGCTGCCTATCCCGTGACCCTCGCGTTCAAAGAATTTATTCCAGCACCGATTACTGGGTATTCACTCTCCTGGACCCACGGTACAAGCAAAATCTTTCCACTCTCATCCCTGGAGAGGAAAGGAGTGTGAGAATGCATGAATACCAGCAGGCCCTGGTGCACAAGCTGAAACAGTATTTCCCTTCTGACAGCGCTAGCGGCAGAGTGCGTAGTTCTGCGGGACAAGTAGCGAGGGAGAGTAGGCGAGCAGGCAGCTTGTCCAGCACTGGCAAGGGTACGCTTTACAAGGCTTTTGCCAGCTTTATGTCACCCCAGCAAGACACTGTCACCTGTCCCCAGTCTCGGCAGAGTAGGGCTGATCTTTACAGAAAGATGGTGAGGGAGTACGTAGCTGACCATACCATCGTCCTAAATGATCACACAGCTCCCTACAACTACTGGGTTTCAAAGCTGGACATGTGGCACGAACTGGCGCTGTACGCCTTGGAGGTTCTTGCCTGCCCTGCCGCTAGCGTCTTGTCCGAGCGGGTTTTCAGTGCAGCTGGTGGCATCATCACCGATAAGCGTACACGCCTGTCGACTGACAGCGCTGACAGGCTGACGCTTATTAAGATGAATAAAGCCTGGATTTCTCATAATTTCCAATCTCCACCAGGTGAAGGAAGCTCAACCTGAATAATTTATCCACTCCTCCTCCTCCTCATTTTCCTCCTTCTCCTCCTCTTTGTACAGTAAAGCAGAGGAAACTGGCTATTTTTTGACAGGGCCCACTGGCTCTAGCTATAGTACTTTATGCATTTAATTTTTCTGGAGGGCCACCGACCCGGTCCTCTGTTTTAAACAATTTTTGGGAGTGCCACATACAGGCACTCAATCTATTCCATTTTTCTGGAGGGCCACCTACCTGCTCCTCTGGTTTGAAAACTTTTTTGGACTGCCACATACAGGCACTATCCAAATTAAATTGTCTCCATAGCAGCCTCCACACGTTGTCTCCATTTCTACCTCCAAAAGTCGTCCATATAGCTGCCTCCATACATCGTCCCTTTATCAAACGAGGTGTGTCAGGCAGAAATTTGGGTTGTTTTCATGGATTCCACATCAAAGTTGTTAACTTTGTCGCCACCCAGCTGTGTTATCCACAAAATATACTGGCAAACTTTTATCATTTACCAATATTATTTCAGCGCTTCTTGCGCTTCTGTTTACATTCCCCTCACCCGCCATATCCTAAACTTATAAGAACGCTACTACACTTGATCTTATACAAAAGGTTCTTAGAAGTGCTGTTTGGGGAGTAGCCTAGAGACACGGGCTTGGATTGGCGAAAGCTCGCCTGGCAGCGGAGCGCCAGCTCCATGCCAAGATCCAACTAACATAGTTTTAACTGCAGCACCTTTAATCTACTACTAGTTCACTGCCTCCATACATGGTCCCCTTATCAAACGAGCTTTGTCAGGCAGAATTTTGGGTTGTTTTTATGGCTTCCACAACAAACTTGTTAACTTTGTCGCCACCCTGCTGTGTAATCCACAAAATATACTGGCAAACTTTTATCATGTACCGATATTATTTCAGCGCTTCTTGCGCATCTGTTTACATTCCCCTCACCCGCCATATCCCAAACTTATAAGAACGCTACTACACTTAACTTGGTGCACGCTGGGACCGAGTCTGACCCTGGGGCTGGTGATATACTGCCGACGCAGAGGATTGCGGGGCCTACCTCGGTCCAGGTCTCAAAGGCCTACTATACCTTCTTCTCCTCCCACCCCTCATCCACCTCCTCCTCCTCCGAATTACCATCCGTGGCCATGGCGCCATCAGTCGGTAGCTCTAGGCACAGCAGCAGTGCCGTCGCTAAGCGACAGCAGGCGGTGCTCAAACTGCTGAGCCTAGCCGATAAAAGGCACACCGCCCAAGAGCTATTACAGGGCATTCCACATCAAACTTGTTAACTTTGTCGCCACCCAGCTGTGTAATCCACAAAAGATACTAGCAAACTTTTATCATTTACCGATATTATTTCAGCGCTTCTTGCGCATCTGTTTACATTCCCCTCTCTCGCCATATCCCAAACTTATAAGAACGCTACTACACTTGATCTTATACAAAAGGTTCTTAGAAGTGCTGTTTGGGGAGTAGCCTAGAGACAGGGGCTTGGATTGGCGAAAGCTCGCCTGGAAGCGGAGCGCCAGCTCCATCCCAAGATACAACTAACATAGTTTTAAGTGCAGCACCTTTAATCTACTACTAGTTCACTGCCTCCATAATAATAATAATAATCTTTATTTATATAGCGCCATCATATTCCGTAGCGCTTTACAAATCATAGGAAACAAATACAAATGTAATGTAACAGAGCACAACATTTGTATGGAACAACAGGAGTGAGGTCCCTGCTCGCCAGAGCTTACGGTTTATGAAGATGATGGGGTAACACGAGGTAAAAGAATTTTTAATGGTCAAGCCATTCTTCTTAGGGAATAGAACAAAATATAATAAATGGAATTGCTGTCGCTTGAACCACTCAGCCGTCACCAGGTCCAGGGTGAATGGGACTGCATAGAAGTCTGGTGCCTGTTGGTTGCTGGATAACAGATGGGAGGACGACACAGGACGGGTTAGTAGAAGAGTTTAAACTTCATGCAGTTAATGAGTGTTATAGGCTTGCCTAAAGAAATGGGTTTTAAGAGCACGTTTGAAACTTTGGAGGTTAGGTATTAGTCTGATAGTCCGGGGCAGAGCATTCCATAGAATTGGTGCAGCTCTAGAGAAGTCTTGGAGACGCGAGTGGGAGGTCCGCACTAGGGTAGAGGTTGATCTAAGATCACTGGCGGATCTAAGAGCACGGGTTGGGCGATAGACTGAGATAAGAGAGGAGAGGTAGGGGTGTGCAGCATTATACAGAGCTTTATGGATGAGGGTTATTATTTTAAACTGTATTCGAAAGGAGACTGGCAGCCAGAGCAGCGACTGGCATGAACTGTAGGCATACATGGTCCCCTTATCAAACGAGCTGTGTCAGGCAGAATTTTGGGTTGTTTTCATGGCTTCCACAACAAACTTGTTAACTTTGTCGCCACCCTGCTGTGTAATCCACAAAATATACTGGCAAACTTTTATCATTTACCAATATTATTTCAGCGCTTCTTGCGCATCTGTTTCCATTCCCCTCACCCGCCATATCCTAAACTTATAAGAACGCTATTACACTTGATCTTATACAAAAGGTTCTTAGAAGTGCTGTTTGGGGAGTAGCCTAGAGACACGGGCTTGGATTGGCGAAAGCTCGCCTGGCAGCGGAGCGCCAGCTCCATGCCAAGATCCAACTAACATAGTTTTAACTGCAGCACCTTTAATCTACTACTAGTTCACTGCCTCCATACATGGTCCCCTTATCAAACGAGCTGTGTCAGGCAGAATTTTGGGTTGTTTTCATGGCTTCCATGTTAACTTTGTCGCCACCCTGCTGTGTAATCCACAAAATATACTGGCAAACTTTTATCATGTACCGATATTATTTGAGCGCTTCTTGCTCACCTCCTTTGGTTCCTCTCTGCCACCCATTGGTTTGAAGCCTGAGTCCATTTAGGGTATGTCGCCATGCCACTCTCTAGCCTGCCGCTGCGGCCGCTGCCTCTGCATGCCGTCCCCTATAGTGTCAGGGTCAATTATTGGATGTTTTACATGCTATCTAGCTTCATTCTGTCACTCTGTCATGGCCATGCTGTTGCCCATAATTTTGGCATAATGGTGCGATTAAGCAGCCTCAGAGGCATCCATGCATGCTGCCCCTGCTGTTTACTTTCCATTTCCGTGGTGTTTCCATCCTTTTCTGAGGTTCCCAGGTGTTTGGCCAAGCTTCCCTGTGCAGAGCCTTGGTCCCCTTGAAAAATGCTCGAGTCTCCCATTGACTTCAATGGGGCTCGTTATTCGAGACGAGCACTCGAGCATCGGGAAAAGTTCGTCTCGAATAACGAGTACCCGAGCATTTTAGTGCTCGCTCATCTCTAGTGTTGACAATGGAAGACATTTTGAAGTCGGCTGTTTGGGATCAAACTTTTTTTTCCCAATGGGAAGAGGAACAGGTAACACATCAAACTTATTGAGAATGGTTTTAATGTAACTTTATT
Source organism: Engystomops pustulosus (assembly GCF_040894005.1). Lineage (NCBI taxonomy): Eukaryota > Metazoa > Chordata > Amphibia > Anura > Leptodactylidae > Engystomops > Engystomops pustulosus. The sequence continues at coordinate 63,006,983 of NC_092420.1, read as the reverse complement.
CTTTTGATCAAAAATTGAGTTACTTTACATGTCTCTTTCCCCATCTTCCCAGTGACCACAGCTGCAAAATCAAAATATGCGGTATGAGAATAGTTGCATAGGTAACATGGGCTTGTAAGAAGTCACAAGTGGCAAGATGGTGGCAAACAGGAAGTAGCACAGGAAGTGCAATAGGAACTCGTCAATGCCAGTATCAAAAGAGATCCAAGTGAATTATATATTTGGCTTGATGATGCGCCAGTAGGCGCGAAACGGCTCGTTGCCAGGTCCCGCTCCTCCCTGTACTTGCACCCGAAATAAAGATTTCACAATAATGGTGAGTGCCGCTCATCCTTTCTCTTTTGGATACCAAGTGATTTATATGATTGCTTCTTTTACTTTTTTGACTCATACTTCCTTTTTTTGTATAAGATTATTTCATATTAAAGTGTGTAAGCATTATTTGTCATTTAGCTGTGTATATCCTTTCCTTTTTTGGACGCACTCCCTATGTAAGGAGAGGGAGACATGATAAATGCCCCCGTGTGTGTGTGTGTGTATCAGGGGGAACTCAAAGTGTCTGGGATTGTGTCTGAGTCAAATATAGAACAGAAAATATAGAGATAACAATATGCATTATTTCTCAAAAGGGTTGGTAGTTGCTATGTAAATAACGCGTATTGTTATCTCTATATTTTCTGCTCTATATTTGGTTGCAGGTTATATGCTGTATTAAATGTAACTAACCAGTGAATACTAATATTATAATACCATAAGGCAGTGATGGCAAACCTTTTAGAGACCGAGTGCCCAAAATACAACAAAGACCCGCTTATTTTTCGCAAAGTGCCAACACAGAAATTTAATTTGTGATTTATACTCCCTTCTCTGTCACAGTTTTCATTGATAGCAGCCTCCTGAGGACACCAATAAAGCAGAAAATAGTCCCATGTTGAGCTGTCACTTTAAAATATCTCTGTGCACAGCAAGTCCTGGGCTGTCTGGGACTGTAGGAAGATACCTGGAGTAATCTCTGGTGATGGCCTGAGTGCCCACAGAAAGGGCTCTGAGTGCCACCTCTGGCACCAGTGCCATAGGTTAGCCATCACTGCCATAAGGTTTAAGATAAGATTTAACTTGTTACCTGTATACCTGTTGTAGCGTTTGGGGGTAACTTAGCATCAAAGGTAGAAGCTTCCGGACCGCTCAGGTGACTTTTGTGGTGCTGAGCGCCAAAAACAGTGACGTAGGAGCTTGTAGCAATCCAAAAGAAAACGGCTTTATTCAGCTTTAAAACATTTACAGGAACAAAAATAACAAACAGCCTAGCCTCTACTTAGGGCACTACCTCACTTCTTGAACCCTAACTCCCTTCTAGGTTCAAGGAACACTGCTGGGGTTCCTCCTCAGCACTCTGGCTCTCAGTGAGCTCAAACAAAACAATGTCCTTACTGGATCCCAGTCCTCTTTGGACAGACCACCTGTCTGTCTCCAACCAGTCCCAAGTCCTCCTGCTGACTGCAGGACACACAGCACTGGCTTGCTGTGAGCTCTCCCTCTGGAGTTGGCCTGGGATGGGAGTGGTCAAGGTCCTTTTCAACCCTGGTTGTGGGTTGCTCTCCAGCGCCCCCTAGGTTCACACTCTTACATATCCTCCCCCTCAGCTCACCACTTATGGGGTGAGCGACCCTGGGACAAGACATGCAATGACGACGTCCCTTTTCACTCAAGTTAATATGTACAATGTCTGTCCACATTTTCTCTACTGTAGCGCATATCTTGTCTGGTGGTCTCATCTTCCAAGTTCCTGTCATTCTACTTTTCCTGGTTCTTTGCATTTCTGTTTCTTTGTTGAAGTTCTCAGACTGAACATTAACAATGATTCTCAACCATCTTTTACTTTTGTTTGTTAAGAAACACGGTTCAGTTTCACAATTACTTTTTGTTATGGACATAGAAACTCTACATTTCAACTGTTTCTTCTTGACATCTGCATCAGGATGTAAAGCCTGTATTTCACCTTTTATTTTCAAGTGTAGTTCCTTTTTGGGCTTTGTGGATAACATGGAGACAACACCCACCATTGGATTAGGCATTTTAAGGGCTGTGACAACATACCTCTGGTCACTCTTAATGACTCTTGTCCTTGGCTTTGGATGTACTTTGACCTTATTGGCCAGTTCACTGCACTTATAGTACTGGATATTTTTAGACTTTTCAAACTTGCCTTTTATCGGCTCTTTAACTCCATTGTTTTCCAAAACTATAGGAGACGGTTTCACCTCATCAACAGCCTGTAGGTTTACATTTAATTTTGGCTTCTTAGTTTTATTATATAGCTTTTTGTTGTATGAAGGTGGAGTCTGACTTTTCAAGCCTTTGATAGCACCAGCGCTAGGACAAGAAGAGGAAGACAACTTAAATACTTTACTCTTGTTTGGGTAAACACCACTCCCCTTTTCCTCAGTAATAGTTTTTTGTAAGCTCTCATACTGTAGGCCATCACACTGTACAATATAATGCCCAACATTCTTATCTTTGTAACACAACTTTATTCTCTCTTCCTCAATAGCGGCAGCTTTTCCTGGTTCCATATCCATCTGTGTACGGCCAGCCTTCAATTCCAGCTTCAGAACTTTATACCTCTGAGTAGGGTCTTCCTTGCTTTCTGCAAGTTTGAATTGCAAATTTTCCTCCAGTTTACACACTTGTGCTTTTAATTTAGCACTTTCACTTTGTAGATCTACAATTTGAACACATAAATCAGATTGGATTTTCTCAAACTGAATCCTCATGTCCTCCATCTGATGTTCCATGTTACTATTAGTTTTGTCTATTTTGTCATAAGCCTCAGTCTTTTCCTTATACATTTTCTTCAAGGCTTTCAGGTGCGATTCAATTTCTCCACGTTCAAGATGTAGTCTATCCAAATTCTGAGAAAAACAGGATGACATCTCCACCATTTCTTTGTCCTTCTCCTGCATCAGAATAGACACCCTTTCATTACTGGCATAAGACATTTTTAGCTCCTGCTCCAGGTCGCAGATTTTAGTTTCTAGAGTCATTACTTTTTCTTCAAAAACTGCAGCTCTGCCCTGCCATTCCTTTACTTCATGAGTTATGTGAGCGTCCCTTAGTGCATGTGTGGTCCGCTGTGACTGCAAAGTCTCCTTCACAGATTCTAATTGTGCATCTCTGTCAGACATTGGGGCACATTTACTTACCCGGTCCAGTCGCGATCCAGCGGCGCGTTCTCTGCTCTGCATTCGGGTCCGGCCGGGATTTATGAATGTAGTTCTTCCGCCGTCCACCAGGTGGCGCTGCTGCGCTGAAAGTCATCTCATCGCGCCGGAATTCACCACCTCGGACCAAGTGAAGGTAAGCGCTCCCCAAGCGACACTTTTTCGTTTTTTAAATGCGGCGGTTTTTCCGAATACGTCGGGTTTTCGTTCGGCCACACCCCCCGATTTCCGTCGCGCGCATGCCGGCGCCGATGCGCCACAATCCGATCACGTGCGCCACAATCCCGGGGCAATTCAGGTACAATTGGCGCAAATCAGAAATATTCGCGTAACACGTCGGGAAAACGCGAATCGGGCCTTTAGTAAATGACCCCCATTGCTTTCCTCAAGTGTGCAACTTCATTCTCCTTATCAATCAATTCAGCTGAGAGGTTTTTAAACTTTGTATCTTGAATCTCCAACTGATTTTGCAAAAACTCATTTTGCTCACTTTTAGCACATTTAGTTCTGTAAAGCTCCTCTTCTAGCAAATGAAGATCACACCTTAATTTCTCAATAGTGCATTCTCTGATGCGGTCATCTTGGAGACGCTGCTCCTTTAAATTCTGCAATTGCATCTCCAGCTCTTGCTTTTGCTCCACACCATGTACAACTTTACTAGACAGAGAGCATTTCCTCTCATCAAACTCCTTCTTAGTGACATAGTCCATTCCAGGCAAACCCAGCGCCACATTTTTACCATTACTGCTGCATGAACTTTTTATGGAGTCAAGCTCTTTCTTTAATTTCACATTTTCTTTATCAGACGCCTCAAGTTGCCATTTCCAGTCAGCTATTTCACCCTCATACACAAACCTGAGAGTTTTCATCTCATCTTGAAGCTGCTGCACCATATTGTTTGGCTCTCTAGAATATTCATCATGTCCACTAGTATGTGACACAACAGCAGCAGGATTATATTCAATCATAGAACAGAGGTGCTTCATAAAAATTAAATCACTTTCATGCAGTGCATTTGCTTTAGTTGCAGCCTGCAGACCCGGTTCCAGGTTTTGCGACCCTCTGACTTGATACTGCTGCACCAACACACCTGTGTCCAGCTTTGCTTTATTACACAGTGAAACTTTCTTTTTCTTTCCCATTGTTGAATATCAGCAAAACACAATATTCAGAATTACTCCTCGTTATAAATAGTGTCACTTTTTACTGTTCTCTTTTTATTCAATAGCATTCAACAAAACAGTCCTTCTGTTGCACTACAACAACCAGCATTTTCTTCTGTCTTCACAGAAATACAGGCTATTACAATTAACCATTTCAGTCTGGTCAACCTTACTCTCACACAGCAATACAGTTCAGGATACTGTTTCAATTTGTTGCCACTAGCAATAAACACGCTTGTGTGCCACAGCATACACAAAGTCCATTGCCTGGATTCCACTTCCAGAGTTTAAATGTCACCAGTTTTGCAGAAACATTTGATTGTGGATTCACTCACCCAACCTTGGGTCTCTGCCTTGCAATTACTCCTGCTGTTTCAGCTGTAGGCCACAATCCACATTACTGCAGTTCAGCAAACACGTTTTCTTTGCCCCTTGCGTGGATCTCCTCTTGCCCGCATCCGAAGCACCATATGTAGCGTTTGGGGGTAACTTAGCATCAAAGGTAGAAGCTTCCGGACCGCTCAGGCGACTTTTGTGGTGCTGAGCGCCAAAAACAGTAACGTAGGAGCTTGTAGCAATCCAAAAGAAAACGGCTTTATTCAGCTTTAAAACATTTACAGGAACAAAAATAACAAACAGCCTAGCGTCTACTTAGGGCACTACCTCACTTCTTGAACCCTAACTCCCTTCTAGGTTCAAGGAACACTGCTGGGGTTCCTCCTCAGCACTCTGGCTATCAGTGAGCTCAAACAAAACAATGTCCTTACTGGATCCCAGTCCTCTTTGGACAGACCACCTGTCTGTCTCCAACCAGTCCCAAATCCTCCTGCTGACTGCAGGACACACAGCACTGGCTTGCTGTGAGCTCTCCCTCTGGAGTTGGCCTGGGATGGGAGTGGTCAAGGTCCTTTTCAACCCTGGTTGTGGGTTGCTCTCCAGCGCCCCCTAGGTTCACACTCTTACACTGTATATTTCTGACTGTATAACATTTGATGCACTCGCGGAGATGTGGCCGACTAGCGCATCACAGAGGATGGATCACATGACAAGATCATGTGACTGATGACACGAAGGAATGATTGATTACGTGACCCGGAAGTCACGGTCAGATGACGCGGCAGACGGATGACGCGCCACACACCCATTGGTTACTTACCTCTTTAAAAATTTTTAACTATTTGGCAGTATATCAGCTGACGAAGGCTCGGGAGGAGCCGAAAAACGGGTTTTCACGGTATGTTCTGTATTACATGTGAGATTTTGTGAATTAAAAAACATTTTACTTTTGACCTACCTCGAAGTGCCGGGATCATTCCTTTCAATTGAAACTAGACACTTATCCACGAGCACGAGGGAAGAGTCACCGAGTGCCGACCAGCCTTATAGAAATTTGATAATAACAAGGTACGTGCACCGGATCCAATGACATCAAACACCTTGAGCTTCAATGACGTAGAAGCTGAACGGATTATTTCACAAGCTACGGCGTCAACTGACTTTCTACAAGTCCCGACGAGTGAATATAAAAGAAGAGATTTGGAACGGGAAGCGAGGAGGCTGACAACCTATGAACTTCATGCCACCACTCTCGCAGAATATAGGCAGAATACCAAGGGGATTGAGAGTACATCTTCGCCCTACCTTCTTTGCTGAAGATGCGGAATACACCAAAAAATTCGAAGGTATACTTAACAAATGTTCTATGGACATTATTTTACTAACAGTAGAGCACCTGCAACAATCAATTACAAAACTGAAAGAAGAAATTAAAACCACCGAGCAACAATTACGAGATTCTCTTTCCAAAGAAGAATTTGATACTTTAAAGTCCTCAGTGAACAAATACCTGGAGGAATTCAGATCGGAAACTCAAGAAAAGAAGAAGAAGAAATTCATTCGTGACTCCGAGGATTATCTGCTTAAAAGAATCTACAAATGGCAGGAATGACTTCTTATCCAACATGGAGACCCACAAGGAGCGGTTACGAGTCATCCAGCTCCGGCAGCGACCGCCAATATTTGAGAAAAGATGGCCGTCCTTTTTCCAGAAGGGGCCGACCACCAGGACGTAGAAGAGGACGAGGAGAGCGGGGCAACATTACCTGGGAAAATCCGGTGTTGACAAGATCACAGGTACGCAACCACAACCCCCCTCCTTAGTAATTAATATTTCCTCACAAAACCTTTCCCTGGATGAAATCGGAGTATTACAAAAAGGTTTATCGTTTAGCCCAATAGAGACATTGGACACATTTAATCTGGACATAGACCTCCAAAGGTTTTATCGCAATATAAGACTGAAAACACACTTTCCGGTAGAACCAATCCCTCAATGAGGACATGACTGAAACCAACAAAACCTTTACTTTATCTCAATTGGGCCTTACCCTAAAAAGTCGATATAATCCACCTAAATCACATCATCCGGTTGAAACCTATATCCAACTAGTCAATAGAGACATTGAAAAGGTAACTTCCAAGATTAAGAAAGGCACTTATCGAGTTAATCAAAATCTTTCCACATCATAGAAAAGGGCGTTGAATGATCTGTTACATAAAGAAAATATAATAATAAAGCCTGCTGATAAGGGCGGTTCCATTGTAATAATGGATTGTTCCGCCTATAAAAACGAGATCATACGCCAACTCTCTGATTGTGACACATATGAGAAATTGTCAAAAAACCCCACCATAGAAATCAAGAAGAAAATCGATGATCTAATAATTAAAAATAAACAGGATAATGTGATTGATGATAAACTTGCCAAATTTTTGGATAAGGAGTCACCAATAATTCCAGTTTTTTATGTATTGCCAAAAATACATAAGTCCCTACAAAACCCACCGGGAAGACCAATTGTATCTTCCATGGAGTCCCTTCTCTCCCCATTGGCAATCGTTCTGGAAAAATAGTTGACTCCTTTGACCAAACGAACACCTTCCTTCTTATTGGATACAGGTGATTTTCTAAAAATGGTACGAGGAATTTCCAATGCTTCGTCTGAAAGTTGGCTAGTTACTATCGACGTAACTAGTCTAAACACCTCTATTGATCATAATAGAGGGATAAAGGCAATTGACTGGATATTACAGGGCAGTGAGTATAACAATGAACAAAAAATGTTTATACTGGATAGCTTGAAGTTAACTTTGTACAATTATTTTTTCATGTTTCAAGATGAGTTTTATTTACAGAAACGGGGTACGGCCATGGGGTTGAATGTGGCCCCCCCATATGCAAGGTTGAATGTGGCCCCCCCATATGCAAATTCGTTTATGGCCTTCTTTGAGAATCAATACGTCTATAATAACCTTTTATTCAAGAACCATGCTAAAATATGGAGGCGGTTCATAGACAATATTTTTTGCATATGGGAGGGGCCACTCGACACCCTTTTAGACTTCTTGGAACAACTAAACTCTGTATGGGAGGAGTTAAAATTCACCATGACTTATAGCCAACACGAAGTAAGTTTTCTGCATACTAAAATTATCAAACAAAAAGATGGCACATTACTCTCCGACATCTTTAGAAAAGATACGGATCGGAATAGTCTCTTGCATTTCGGTAGCGCCCACCTTCTTTCTGTCAAGAAATCGATCCCTAAATCCCAATTCCAAGTCTCGGATCCCACCCTCAAACAAATTAGGCTAGAAGAGATGAAAAATAGATTTGTACAAAGAGGATACCCTGTCAAAATACTTGAAGAATCTAGACAACTATCACATACTTGAATTAGACAGAAATCTACAACTAAACCTTGTCTACCGTTTGTAAGACAGTTTTACCCGCTGATGTACAAAATTGATGGCACCATTAGAAAACACTGGCATTTATTAAAAGACACATATCAAAACATACCAGAATTCCAAGAACCCCCTTTAATATGTAACAAAAAACTGCCTTCACTACAGAATAGACTGGGGAGAGCAGATTTCGGAAGCGGAAAAAAATCCACTAGACAAACCCTATTGACCTCAAAGAAAAATGGTACCTTTCCTTGTTTAAGCTGCCAACAGTGTAGCAATGTTAATAAAAGCGATACATTCTTCCATCCTCATTCAGGACGAGCATATAAGATAAAGGGTTACTTTAACTTTATGAGAGTTAAAAAACTCTCATAAAAGTCTCATGCACATTCGGCAGACAACGCTGAACGTGCATGAGACTTTTATGAGATTTTTATAAGGCCTTTTTAATTGAAAAGTTTGTGAGTATAACATTAAAGATACCTTTTCTTCCAAAACGAAATGGTGTTGCACTATTCCCTGTTATCTGTCTTCACACGGGTGCCCTGTGGATCGAAACAGAACGGAAAGTGTTGCAGTGGAGTTCCCCAGTCAGAAGGACCGGAGGGCTGCACAGACACACGCCGTACACCGGAGGGCTACACAGCCGCACTCTGCCTACCGCAAGTACAACAACAGAACTCACAGGAGCGCCATACAGAGGGAACGTACGGAGACTCTATTTTGACCTCTTCTTTTACACCTAATGTAAGGTACTACTTACCCTGTTTACTGCACACATGTATGCATCCATATGCAATCATTTTCTTCTCTGAATGACGTTGATGCAGAGGAAAAACCAATAGATTGTTTTTTCAGTCCCAGTAAATAGCCTGCATCCTGCAGCCCCCAATATATAGCCAGCAGACCCGACCCACCAATATTAAGCCTGTAGCTCCTTCCCCCCAATATTAATCCTGTAGCCCCTTCCCCCCAGTATATTGCCTGCAGCCCCTGCCCTCCAGTATAAAGCCTACAGCCTTTTCCCCCCAGTCTATAGCCAGCCCTTGCCCCATGGTATATAGCCTGCAGCCCCTGCTCCAGAATATGTAATCTGCAGCCCCTGCCCCCAGTATATAGCCTGCAGCCCCTGCAAGCCAGTATTAAGCCTGCAGCTCTTACCCCCCCAGTATATAACCAGCAGCTCCTACCCCCCAGTATATAGCCTGCAGCTCCTTCCCCCTAGTATATAGCCTGCTGCTCCTTCCCCCAGTATATATCCTGTAGCTCCTGTCCCCCTAGTATATAGCCTGCTGCTCCTTCCCCCAGTATATATCCTGAAGCTCATGCCCCCCAGTATATAGCCAGCAGCTCCTCCCCCAGTATTGATGCCAGCAGCTCCTTCCACCCAGTATATAGCTAGCAGCTCCTTCCCCCCCAGTATATAGCCTGTAGCCCATGCCCTCCAGTATATAGCCTGAAGCCCCTGTAAAATATAAATTGTGTACTCACCTCTGCTACCACGTCTTCTATCCTCTTCCTGATGCCTGACAGGAAAGGGTGCGTGGCCGCGTTATGATGTCATCACACATCCTGGTTCAGAGTGCGATGTGAGCCGGGGTTGTCTTCCGGCCACATCGCACTTCTACTGCCGTTTCCAGCCGCATCGAGCACTTTGATGGACAGAGGCCCCCGCCCTACTACTGGGCTGGCTTTTGGCGCGCCAGGCCGCGGGCCCCTAAGGAAATTGCTGGGCCCAGCGCTGGTGCTCCAATAGTTAATGTTAATCAGCAGTCTCATTTATGTACCAAACTTCTATGTGGCACTGTGTCAAATGCCTTGGAAAAGTCCAGATATACTACTTCCACACCCATCTCCAGCTCCAGGCTGGAACTTACCTCCTCATAGAAGCCATTCAGATTAATCTGACAGGACCGATCCCTCATAAACCCATGCTGATGAGGGTACATGAGTACAGTTCTGGCTTCCCGGACAGGGGTGCGCAGCTACGAGGAGCTGCGTGCCGTAGAGGTCAGGGTAGGTAGAGAAAATAGGCTATTGGGGCGTGGAGTAGCCGTGACATGTAGCCTCAAGAAAATTTACATATTAGGGTATCAAAGTTTTAAAAAGATAGCGGGGACATGAGGATTAGCTTTAAAAAGGGGCTATCTTCACGTCCCATACATCCACCTACCCCCTTTTCTACCTTTATAGGTATAATCATGGTGGTAGGTTCCCTTTAACTACTTAGTTGAAAGAGCTTTCAATGAGGGCGTCTAGAAGTGGGACTTTCCATGTTGAACTGCCCTGTAATGCACAGTCGTCACTCCTGCCCCCCCCCCCCCCTCTCCCCAGTGGCCAGTGACTTCCCTGACCAGGCCTGTTTTATAAAGGAGGCAGAATGGGTTAAAAAACTATAAACTATAAAAAAGAATGTATTAACCCATTAAAACATTTTACACCGTCAGAAAATCCACAAGTTCTTATTTTCTTCAGAGTAGTAGGAATATTATTCATTTATTGCTAAAATAATTTAGAATGAATACATTATACAAGTAATTGGCTTCTTATGTGTTTATTTAATTGAAAAATTCACTTCATTCCTGGATTTCCAAGGAATGGAATATTTTCTTCCTGCAGTGTTTTCCCTTGGAATTTCCCAGCTTTCAAATATCTGTGACCTAAATGGAAGAAGGCCAGCTATTTGGCAGCCGTGGTCATGCACACAGATGTTTTACAAAATAACAGATACATCTAACAAGTTGAGGAAGTTTCGTGACAGTTCTGTGCCTTCCCTGCAATTGATGGCATTGTGTTTGGCCTCTGCATTGCTCAGGATTTTCCTTTATGCAGAAGTATATTTGTATCAAGATTCTCCTGTATCCCGTTCAAGTAAAATAGAAATTCTATAAAAATGTTGTGGTGCCCAAGGAATATTCATAAGGAATTAAAGAAGTCTACATAAAAAAAATAGGTGTAAAAAGGTTGGCCTAATTCATGATGCATTAAAGGGGTGTTCCCTTGAATAAAAGTTAGGCCCTCAGTGCTGAGACCCCCACAGATCACGAAAATGAGGGGTACAATGGGGTCCCATGTACCTTTGTTGGACCCTTTGTAGGTCCGTCAGACTAATGGAGCAGACGGCCATGCATGACTATTCTGCTCCATTAATCTCTATAAGGCTGACTGCTGAGCGCCGATGACCCCTCGTTTTCGTGATCTCTGGGGGTTTCAGCAGTGAGACCCCCACTGATCAGCAAGATAGGCCCTATCCCATGGACAGGGCCTAACTTTTGTTCATGGGAAAACCCCTTCAGGGAAATAGAAAAATGTCAGATAACCAAAATTATATATTGATATGAAGAATAAAACCAAATAATTAATGTAGTAGAATTTTTATGAATTCCTGTATTCCTTCAGGCTGAGAATGAGCTAGTGAAGAAAGGAGAGGACTCGCTGGTAGGCAGCATTGACTAAGGCTATTGGGGCATGGAGTAGCCCTTGCTCCCACGCCCCAGTAGCCCCTGCCGATAATTTTCATATATAAATGATATGTTTTTCTCCTCTTCCACAATATGTTTAGATTAGACAGCGATTGCGTAGGGATGAGGCAAATAGTAGAATCCTACCTTCGGATCTAGTTTCTGCTGAAGACAAACTACAGGCAGTGAATAACATTATGCCTCAGCATTTCTGATGCCACGCAAATCTTATCTACTATGTCTGGTCAAATATTGCAAGGCTTCTTCTCATCCCTCTTCTATTAAAGGGGTATTCTCATTTCAGCATATTATTGTTATTATGATAAAATGTTATAACAATATACTTTCTGTATCAATTCCTCACTGATTTCTAGATCTCTGCTTGCTGTCCTGCTATTGAGAGCTTATATGTTTACTGCTAGTGGACAGAATTCTGACCATGGTGCATGGTTGGTTATAACACAGACATTAACCCCTTAAGGACGCAGGGTTTTTCCGCTCATTTCTCGCTCTCCAACTTCAAAAATCCATAACTTTTTCATTTTTACGTGTACAGACCTGTGTGAGGGCTTATTTTGTGCGTAACAAATTTTACTTTCCTGTAATGTTATGTATTTTAACATGCCGTGTACTGCGAAGCTGAAAAAAAAATTCCAAATTGAAAAGAAACGCATGTGTCACGTTCTTGTGGGCTCAGTTTTTACGACTTTCACTCTTCGCTCCAAATAACACACCTACTTTATTCTTTGGTTCGGTGCGATCGCGGTGATACCAAATTTATACAGGTTTTATTGTGTTTTAATACATTTTCAAAAATTAAACGAATGTGTACAAAAAAGAAAAAAAATAATTTTGTCATCTTCTGACGCTAATAACTTTTTCATACTTTGGCGCACGGAACTGTGTGAGGTGTCATTTTTTGTGAAATGAGCCGACGTTTTCATTGCTATCATTTTGAGGTCTGTGCAACATTTAAATCATTTTTTATTTCATTTTTCATGTGATGTAAAAAGGTGTAAAAGTCGCATTTCAGACATTTGGGCGCCATTTCCCGTCTCGGAGGTCACCGCCGGCCGTAACCGTTTTTATATTTTGATAGATCGGGCATTTTGGGATGCGGCAATACCTAATATGTTTGTGATTTTGACTGTTTATTATGTTTTATATCAGTTCTAGGGAAAGGGGGGTGATTTGAATTTTTAATATTTTATACATTTTTTTTATTTTTTTAACTTTTTTTTTTCTTTTTTTTCCCACTATTTCTTAAACCATCTAGGGTACATTAACCCTAGATGGTCAGATCGCTCCTATCATATACTGCAATACTTCTGTATTGCAATATATGGCATTTTTGCAGGTCATTCATTTCAATGAGCCACTGGCTCATTGTAACGAATCTGCAGAAGCCATGTAGCCTCATGTCAAAAGAAGACCCGAGGCTACCATGGCAACCGATCCCCGCCCACCGATGACGTTCGGGGGCGCTGGGATCGTAATAAAGAGGGTTAATAGCCGCAATCGGTGCAAGCACCGACCGCGGTTATTAGCGGTGGGGGTTTTCTGCAAAATGCAAAACCCCCCACCTTTGTATGAAGAGGACTCAGCCCGTGAGCCCTCTTCATACACTCCTTATACCTCTGCGCCGTAGAGCTACGGCGCAGAGTGTTAAGGGGTTAATCAGAGCTGCGTGCTATAACGAGCCTTGCACCTGTGTGACCATGGTCAGATTTCTGTCCACTAGCAGTAAGCATAGAAGCTTTCAATAGCAGGACAGCAAGCAGAGATCTAGAAAACTGTAAGGAATTGATACAGAAAGTATATTGGAAAATTGTATAACTTCTCATTATAAAAGGAATGACATTAATTTTCTGCAATGCAAATACCCCTTTAAGTGTAACCTTTCCATAGCTTAGCCCTCCAAGCCATGACATGTGAGTGTACAGACTGCTTATGTTTATTTGTATTTCCTTTGTCATCCTGCTGGAATGGACATTGCCTTGAGATAGATGTGATTGCTTCTATGGCATGCACAGTCCGTATTCTAAATTGGTCCATAACAATACTGTAATGTTTTGTTACTTTCATTTTTAGAGAATGAAAAAATAGAAGGGTCTACGTTGTACCTTTCCCTTCTTTTTGGTGCAAGTCAGTTCAGACAAACTAACTACTGATTTCCATATTGGAGTTGGCTCAAAAAGATAGGCGAGTCACATTGTGCCACTGCCTTGTCTGCATTCATATGAGCTACCAATTAGACGGTGTAAGTTAAGGTAGGCTGTGGACTCTCTAAGCTTTCCTAGTCAAATGAGCACTTCAGTCCCATATTTCAGAAAGTCTTGGGAACCCGATTTCTTTACCACTTATTAAAATGTATGATAACTTAGAAGGTTTTTTTCAGAAATCTCAGTCATCCTTTAAAACCTATAGGGCAGTGGAGTCGAACCTATGGCACGGGTGTCAGAGGTGGCACTCGGAGCCCTTTCTGTGGGCACCCAGGCCTTCACCCTAACACAGAGTTTGCCAGACAGGACTCAGGGCTTCCTCCTGCGGTCCAATACATTCCAGGACGTGCCATTATCAGCGCCATTTTAAAGCAACATCCTTGGCTGCCAGGGCTACAGGAGGAACAAGTACATGTGGACAGAGAGAGATTATTGCTGGAGCTCCTGTACTGGGAACCCTGATTTGTTCCTCTTCAGGGGACCCTTAATCGAAGTTCTCCATCTTTCTATTGTATTGGTGAACTCAGGACTCCAATACGATTGAAACCTGTGATACAGCAGGGATCAATAAGTTACTGCTTAATTTGTCATGTTGGCACTTTGCACCATATAAGTGGGTTTTAGTTGTACTTTGGGCACTCTATCTCCAAAAGGTTCGCCATCACTGCTATAGGGCAAGTTTCACAAACCCATGCTCAGACCGAAATACACAACCCCTAGTTACAAACAGATCTCTGGATGTTGGTAATTTACTGTACTTTAGCCCCAGGCTGCAATAAACTGCTATAAAAGTTATCAAAGGTGTCTGCTATTAAGCTTTATTGTTAATCCTGGTTCTGATGACAGCCCAACATTTTTAAAATCCAATTATCAAAGAGAACAAAAAAAATTTGGCTGGGTTACAATTATAAAATATACAGTTCTGACTTCAATACAAATTCAATTTAAGAACAAACTGTCAGGTTTATTGGACCCCCTGGACCACCACAGACGATGGCACAAGCCGACAACTGGGACCGGAATCTAAGTGGCACACGGTTTTCACCAGAGCAAAGCGCGTTAGACTTACTGCGGCATGGTACCACCAGGTCGTTCCACAGGTGCGACTTTGCCCGTGGTGGCAGCCAAGGCGAGTCAGAAGCCAAGTTCGTGGTGGGTAACAGGAACCAGGTCAAGACAAAAGTTCAGAGTCAGAGCAGAAGCTCAGGGCTGGCAGTGAAGAGAGTAAACGGGAACAAGTCCGGGGTCACAACGGGAGATCAATACACAGGAATATAACAAGGAAACAAGCTTTCTCTTAGGCATATGGCACAAAGATCCGTCGGGGAATGCTGGGAGAAGCCAGCTTTTATCTAAATACGGGAAATGGCCAGCGCCAATCAGCGGTGCGCTAGCCCATTAAATCTGCGAGCGCCGGCGCACACCCTAGGATACAGGGACACAAGTGCTAGGAAGCCGGGACGGAAGCAGGGGCTTGGAGAGGTGAGTGATGCCAGGGGGAGCGGGTGCTACCGAGAGGGGCATGGGTGTACCTGCAACCCAGGATGTGGGTCGTAGGGACACCCATGACACAAACCTACAGAACCTATCTTGTAACCCAGGGACTGCCTGTATATTATATTACTTTTTTGAAAGATTAGTTTATTTTTTATGTTTTCAATATAAGCAAAAAATAAAATTATAATGCAGTGACAGATAAATATGGAAATATGGATTATTTTATTTACCGTGCACACAACTGGAATACGCCATGGAAAGCATTGCACCATCGAATACAGACCTTATGTCCCAGTCCACAGGAAGCGTTTCTAAGGGCAGTCATTAAATAACAGCATATTTTCTCTCCTCAGTTCCTTGGTTTAGCTGAATCCCTTATCAAATACTTTGCAAACAGACCAACAAAAAGAGAAAACTAGATCAGACATGTTTATACTGTCACTGTCTGTTTCCCCTGCATTACATGTTGGAATTGCTGAGCATGTATCTGTATCCTTATGGTTTGTGTGATAAACTGCTTCCAGATACCTGGTAAGTGCATAGTTCCTGGGGAAAAACAGGACTGGGCATGTAAAAGTTCAGCTCAATGGCAGACATCTGTCTGACTTTGAACTGAAAAGAAAGTGCAAACTGCTCGCCTTGCCAGTCAGAGTCTGCGCTACATTTATTACTGACGTGCGACACAATTCTGCCTGTGCCACAATTCTGCAGCATGAACAAAGTGCACCAGAAAAATGGTGCAGACTTCCCAAGCACTGCAGGACTGTCAGATTAATGAAAACCGTGTGCCAATTTCAATGAATCTGGCGCACTCCGCACACTCCAGAGGCAAACTGCACATAGTACAGACTGCGCTAGTTTTGATAAATGTGTTCCGTCTTTTTTCATCATTGCATTTCAAGAAATAATTAGCTATATGAAATACAACAACTTATCGTTGTTTATTTCCTTTTAAATTCTGCGCAAATTTTTGGAGCTCTACTTCCTATCAGATTCTTTTAAGTGGCTTTGGTCCTATAATAAATGCATAAAAAGTCCCAGCACATACACCAACATGAGAGTAACTATGAGGTTTTTTATGGGGCGTTTTTACGCCCCATAAAAGTCCCAAGTCATGAATCTGGCTATTCATGGCGTTGCACTAGCAGTAGTGCTATGTTTTCTGCCAAATGAATGATAAGGTGGACTTTTTATCAGTGAAAAGTCCCAAGAAACCTAATTGCGACTTACCAATGGCTGTACCTTATGAATTATGTTTTGTTTTTTAACATCTTTTAAAACATTTTATGTTTTTTTTCCAAGGTCATTAATTTTGGACAGAAACCAGAATGGCCAGTTTTGACACTGAAGAGGGTTTGTTACCCTATAAAACCTGATACACCACTTGTTAGGTTGTCTTTTTGTCATGTTCAGGGTCACTGGTTTTGTTTAGATTTGGAGATTAGTCTAAAAGGGACACTTTCACAGTATTTCCCAGGAAGTGATGACTATTGAGATTACTTACTGTAAACAACTACCCCCAAGCCCAACAAAGACAATGCCATGTTTGATGGGCAATGTAGGCTGCAGGTCCACATTACAATGATTGGTTAACTCCCGCACCCAACCTCTGGAGAAGAATGAAAAAAGAACACAATTTCTAAAGAATTTACATTTTTTTTCCTTTCACTTTTTGGCATAAAACATGTCATTCTGTGGGCCATGCTTGCTTTCTTTATTTTACTATTGATGTAGCTTGATGGTTAATATTATTTGTGCAAAATAAGGCTGAAAACTATGATGTTCCTAGATTTAGACACATTGGGGCTTTGCACCATTTTTGGGTTTTGTGCGGCCTTGACAGGTATGTAACAGGTGGCTGCACTGGGATTGTGTCGCATGCAATCGGTTTCTGTCGCAGCTGTGGTGGCTTTCTTGCAACAGAAATGGGGGGGGGGCTGCTGTTGGACGATCCGAATGATTCGGACTAAGCACAGGATTTAAGTTTCAAATTGTGTTGCAAGACAATGCACTTACATGCACCAGGAAGAAGAAGGTGAACTCCGACGGACATGAGCGGGGGAAGCGACACATGCAGGATATCGGGCGCATAATCTTAGTGAATCGTGGCACAGTGCATTATTGTCAGATAATGCACTTTCGGTGAACTCAAAGGAATGGATAAGTATATGTGCCCCGTTGTCCAACTGAAAGGATCTAGCATCTCACGGCTTCAGCATCATACTGCTCGGAGCAATCACGCCTGCTTTAAGGGGTATTCCCACTCCGGCAAATTAGTGTTATTGTTAGCATGATGAAAAATAATACAATTTCCTAATATACTTTTGCAACACCCCTGCCAATACATACAATGCAATACAACTTGCAAATAAGGCCCTCAACCTGTTAGAACCATGCATAAAAGCATTAAGTCTCAGGTAATCAGCAGCTGTAGATTCTGCCTGAACAGGCAAGGGTTAAGTGGATGTGATTCTGTCTATCAATTGTATTGCACCATGTACACTGGAGTGTGATTGGAGAGTTAGCCACCATCTGACCAGGTTAATAAAAAAAACCCTGGGAACGGAGGGGCAAGTCCTCTTGGAACCCAGCTCTCTTACCACAAGAAGTCAGTTCCAAAAACTTCTTAGAGCACATGCTCTGACCACAGGCCTCTTAGGCCTCAGCTCTCACTATAGAGCACATCCTGTCACAGAGGAGAGAAATAGTGTCTGTGCACCTTCAGCACTAACACTCAGCTAAACCCAGGACAAAAGCTGCAGCATCCACAACTGGACACAACACCATCCCAGCCTGCATCTGCTACCAGGCTGGTGAACCAATTCCTTAGGACCATTCTCTATGACCACTCCAGTATTCCAGAATCTCCAGTAATCGTTTTGGCCGCTTGCTTGCAGTTGTTCTAATAAAGAACCGTGAGCTATTTTGCATTATATTGCCTCCGTCTGTTCTCTGGATAAGGCTGTACCACCAAGGACTCCCCATCCATCACCCAGGGACATATATTATGGACACCCAGGGGTTGCCCCAGGGAGAACCAGTACATCAGCCTGTTTCTTGCACACACCACCTGCTGGAGACCTGCCAGACTGTAGGACAGCCCTCCGGTCCCCATAACAAGCACTCCGGTATTCTGGGCCCCGGCTGCCTCCAGGCCCAAAGAAAAGGCTAGGCCCCGGTGGGGGATGTTGCACTTTCTTTATCAATTGCTCATGGTTTTCTAGACTTCTGCTTTCTGTCATTTTATTGAAAGCTTCATTGCTTACCTCTAGTGGATAGAAATCTGACCATGGTCACACAGGCTCGTTAGTATCACAGAGAGTAATCAGAGCTGTGTGATATAACGAGCGGTGCACCTGTGTGACCAAGGTCTGACTAGAAATAAACAATGAAGCTTTCTATAAAATAACAGCAAGCAGAGATCTAGAAAACCATGAGGAATTGATATAGAAAGTATATTAGATAATTGTATAACTTTTCATTATTCAATCAATATCAATTACTTGCTGAAATGAGAGCACCCCTATAAGTAGCAGGAGGCAGCAGACTGACAGAGGAGGCAGCACACGTGATTCAATTGCTCTGTGAGTGTGATGATGGAGCCCAAGGGGACTCTATTAAGGCCTCCACCAGAGCACTGGTGGTGCCATGTAGAGACAATCTACCAAAGGAAATCTATTGTCAAAATAAAGCAGGATAATTTAGGGACACTTACTCATAGATCCAGGCACTGTAACTGTGGTAATTGTCTCATTTTTGTTATCCATGGCCTCCTTCCTTCTAATATTAACTTTTAAAATTATGAAACTGAGTCAGAAGGGCTCTGGGAGTTGTTACCAGAGCCCCCCCCCCCCCGTGCTGTAGCTTCTTTGGCTTCTACACTGTGCAGGAGCACTTCCCCCCTTCTAGTGTGTGCTAAAACTCCCTACTGTTTTGAGATTACAGCAGGCAGAAGGAGAGGGGAAGTGCCAATGCAGGATGAAGGTGAGATTTGCTCACACACAGTCTGTAAAGCCAGATCAATGGAAAGGCACTGGTACTGCCTCCCCCAGAGTCCCTCTAGCTAATTAGCATCATTTTATAAGTTTATTTTAGAAAGACATGGAATAAAATATATAAGAAGGTTACCACGGTCACAGTGCTTGGATATATGAGTTAGTGTCCTTGGTTTATCATGATTTATTTTTAAAGTAGATTTTTACAAATCTTACCCAAAGACTTTGATTTTGCTCTGATTTATCTTAATTCCATTATAATCATTCTATCACTTAAGACTATGGGGCTCATTTAATAGGGGTCCGAATTGGGCACTTTCCTGACGATTTCCGATTTTCTCTGAAATGCCCCGGGATTTTGGCGCACGCGATCGGATTTTGGTGCATCGACGGTGGCTTTCACGTGACAGAAATCAGCGGCCTGGATGTCAGACATCCCTGTGGATTCAGAAAAACCGCGGAATTTAAAAAATAATTTGTGTCGCAAGGTCAGCACTTACATGCACCGGGACGAAGCAGGTGACTTCGGCGCAGCAGCAACACCTGGTGGACATCGGGTGCACGGACCTTAGTGAATCCCAGCAGACCCAAATCCTCATCGGAGAACGCGCCAATGTGCCCCTATATTGTATGTATCTCTCTAGGAATACTGGTTGCCCATGAGCAAGTTTGTTCAATGCGTGTCCCCTATTGACCCTACAGAACCTAGAACTGCTGTATCAAACTCAGCACATCAGTTCAGTAGTTCTAATTAAATCCTGCACACAAAAATACAAACTCCCTCATTGGCCTCAGGCACCGCATTTCTAAAAAACACTCCCAAGCATGCCCCTATAAAGCTGTGATAAAGCTTTTTATTTTTATTATTGCTGCACGAATCAATTGAAATATAAAACAGATTTCTCTTGGTAGATATGAAAAAAGATAATTCCCCCCTATCATTACTGGAATTTAGGAGCTTCAGGCTCTTCTGCACATCCTGCTGGGTGTGGTTCTATCTAATATGTAAGATGCCAGCATGTACTGTATACGTCAATACAGAGAGGATTGCAAAATACTGATGTGCTCTCCTCTGCCAGTTACAGCATCTTAAGAGTTAATGGGGGTTATTTAACTGAAGTTTTTCTCTTATATTTGCGCCTTTTTTGCCATATTTGAATAGTCCAGCCAAAATTTTGTACTTTTTCACTGCTCTTGCTAAGTTAGAAGCAATGGCGCAATGCTGGTGCAAAGTGCAGTAAACTAGTACAATTTTGGCACAAATAATCCAGTCCCGAGTAGGTGTAGGAAAAAGTTAAAAAAAGGGATTGCATAAGAATTTGTGAATTTTTTACAACTTTTTAAATAAAAGGCACAAAAATAATAAACAGCCGCATATGCTTGATATATCACTTTCTAAGATACTGTAAATGAAACAAAACCGAGAAAAAGCAAAAGAAAAAAACATGCACAAATTTCCTAACTAGAGATAAATGAACCCCAATGATTTTTGGGTTTTCCTTGGCTGTAAGCCATAATCATCATCAGCATTAACATAAAAAAAACACTTGAAAAAGTTCACTCTGTCTGTAATGACTGTATGTAATATATGAGTATACCTCTTTGAATTACATTACTGAAAATAATAACTTTTTGCTGATTTTCTAATTATTTGAGAAGCACCGGTATTACCCCCAGTGAATAAGATCAAGTAGACTAGGTACTTGAAGGTTAACGTAATAATAATCTATGAGTCTATGAGGATGAGGGGGCGAAAGAAAAGGTAAAAAACTTCTATAATGGTCCAGCCATTCTTCATAAGGGAATAGAACAATTTTTATTGGAAAATTTTTTAAAGAATACCTGTACATTGAGACAGAATACTATGTTGTGGTACATATCTTATCAATGCTTAGTACATGAGTGATATAAACAAAGGTTAGTTTCCTCCTGTATTGTCGCAATGAGTAGCATTTATATTACATCCGTTTTTTCTTACTCATATGAGGGAAATAGTTTTCCAAGATCAACTGGATATTTTATAATTGTAGATCCAGACAAAAAAAAATTTGGCCCCGGTGGCTATTGGAGTTTAAACATCTTTTGCTGTAATGGGACCAAGAATTATCAATAAAGCTTCATTACAGACACTTTACAGCTGATTATTGCAATCTGGGACTATAGTAAAGCATTCAGAAAGCTTCACCAGAGATCAGAGGGGTCTGTCTGTAACTATGGGTTGTCTGTAAGTCGGGTGTCCTTAAGTAGGGGACCGCCTGTATAATATAATAAATAACAATGCTGCTGCTTGAGCCATTCATCAGCTGTGATCTTATATACAAAGTCCAGGGTGAATGTGACTGCAGAGAAGCCTGGTGCCTGCTGGTTGCTAGAAAACAGATGGGAGGAGGACACAGGACGGGCTAGTAAAGAGTTAATGACTGCTATAGGCCTGCCTTAAGAGATGGGTTTTAACCCCTTACCAACAATGGACATAGTTCTACGTAGTCCAGGGACTTGCCGCATCGTGAATACTACATCCCACTTCTGGCATCAGCTGGCAAAAGGCGCCGGTGCCAGAATCTGCGGGTGTCGGCTGTATATGTAAATGTGTATAGCCGACAACTGCCACTAACACCCACATTCAGAGGTTTCTCTGATCGTGGATGTTAACCCCTTACACGCCTCAGTCATGCAGCATGTGTATGTGATGTGCCATATGTACTGATTTGAACCCCATCATTATTACACTGTGTTATAGGAATAAGAGCGGGGTAGCGGGGACCTATGTAAGTAGGGTCCACTGCCATCCTCCACCTGAAGGGACCCCCTTCCCCGCTCACCTCTCCGGTCTCCGCTCCGGTCAGTCTCCACTCCGGTCGGTCTCTGCTCTGCCACGCCCCCGGACCTCCGCCACGCCCCCGACCCTGCGCCTTATAGTCCGGTGCGCCTTATATATGGAATTATTCCATATATAAGGCGCGGACTACCAATGCGCCTTATAGTCCGGTGCGCCTAATGGCCTGGAAAATACGGTAGTAAAAACACTTTTTAATAAAAAGAATGAATTGATTAAAGTAAAAATCCCTTAAACACAAACATTCCCTATACATACCTAATAAAGTACAAAAAACACAAAATCATGAAAAATATTTGGTATCGCCACGTCTGTAACAATCTGTACAATAAATCAGTAACATTATTGGACCTGTAAAAAAGAAATCCGATAAAAATGTACAATTTTCATAAAATCCCTTTACAAAAATGTTCCAAAAAGTGCTAAAAAAGTTTATGTGCGCTAAAATGGTACCACTGAAAAGGACAATTCAACACATAAAAATAAGCCAAAAACCAGCTCTGTCAACCAAAAAATTTCAAAGTTATGTCTCTGAAAAGATGGCAATATGAAAATAAATAAGATATTCTCTATATTAGTTTTTCTTTAGTAAAGTTGTAAAAATATATATAAAAAAAACTATATAAATGAGGTATCAGCGTAATCGTAGTGACCTATAGGGGGATTTATTAATTCTGTCGCAACCACGACAGTTGGCATCTGAGATCGGAAAGCTTAGCAGAATGTATTAAAGTAGCACACGACTGTAAGTAATTAACGGGCAGACTGAACTAATCAGTCGGGCGCCATAAAAATGCCAACACAAATGAGATATGCGCCAAAATCTTACATGAGCTGCGCCTGTTTTTCTTTTTCTTTTGCCATCAGACCATTTTTTCCTAGTCTATTCTGCGGAAAAAATTGTGCCTAAAAAGCCCACAAACTCAACATAAATGTGGTGGATAATGTGGAAAATATAGGCCACGCCCACTTGCACCAATTTAAGAAGGATGAGTCAGGATAGCCGGAAACATCTGTTCTTTCTGGCGCAAACGCATTATAAATGATCCTCAACACTTTTGCGCCAAAAAAAGTAAATTTCCGACACTTTTTGGGCGCATATACGATAATACATCTGCCCCATAGAGTAAAGATAATGGGGCAGATTTACTTACCTGGTCCATTCACGATCCAGCGGCGCGTTCTCTGCGGTAGATTCGGGTCTTCCGGCAATTCACTAAGGCAGTTCCTCCGACGCCCACCAGGTGTCGCTGCTGCGCTGTCCATTGCCGGGTGAAGGAAAGCGCGTGTCCCGCAACACTTTTTTTTTTAAATGCGGCGGTTTCTCCAAATCCATCGTGTTTTCGAACGGCCACGCTCCCCCGATTTCCATCACGTGCATGCCGGCGCCGATGCGACGCAATCCGATCGTGTGCGCCGAAATCCCGGAGCAATACAGGGAAAATCAGCGCAAATGGGAAAAATTTGGTTAACCCGTCGCAAAAAAATGCCCTGACGTGTGCCATACAGCAGTTTACCACCACATAAGGGGTATTTTATCCACTGAGATTCTGTACATTTTATGAAAAACACATTCATTTTAAATAGAAATGTCAAAATTGCACACAATTTTGTTTTAACCCTTGTAAAACAATTAAAGGGTTAACAAACTTTATGTTAACAACAGTTGTTTTACATATGTTGGGGGGTTTTACATATGTTGAGGGGTGTAAGTTGTATATTGGGGTAATTTTCAACTAACATGAAGTACAAAGTGTCATGAGAAAACTATTAAAAAAACTATTGGATATGTTAAAGAGTTCCAAAGTGATAACCACTTATAATGAAACAGGGCAGATTTGAAATAATTGGCTGTGAAAGGAAGGTGAAAGGAGGCTTCCCGGTAAGGGGTTAAAAGCACGTTTGAAACTTTGGAGGTTGGGTATTAGTCTGGGGCAGGGCATTTCATAGAATAAGTGCAGCTCTAGAGAAGTCTTGGAGACGTGAGTGAGCGGTTCGAATTAAGGTACATATCAATCTAAAGTCACTAGCGGATCGAAGAGCATGGGTTGGGTGATAGACTGAGATAAGAGAGGAGAGGTAAGAAGGTGCAACATTATGTAGAGCTGTGTCGATGAGGGTTGTGACTGGCACAAATTAAAAGCATCATTGTAGCGTTTGGTTCCAAATTAAGACAACCAGCTTCCTCCCCTAAAGAATAAAGAACACACTATGGCATAGTATAGAGAGATAGAGAAACCACTAGTGCTCCTGTATACCTATACACTTCTAGAATCTGACAGAAGTGCATTATATTTATGTACACTACGTAAGGTCCTGTATGAGGTCTTCTCTCTCAATAACACCTGGATAACTTGGACTTGTTTTAAGGTATGTTTTTTGAATGTCCTGCTTCAAGGAATGCCATCTACAGCTTTGCTATCTGGACGAGCGACATTCTAGATCCTTCTGATGTCCCATACATGGCACAGGGGTTACTACTCTCCCATAATCCTGCACAACTCCCATTTCTTTCAGTCTTTTGTTATACATGTCTAAATCATCTACACAGCTATCACTCTGAAATCCCATCCCTACTAAAATGGTGTAATTTAGGAGAAGGCTACACCCCCACTTCAGGGCAAAGACAATGAAACATTGTATAGCAGACTTATAGCCTTACAGCCCCACGAAATAATGAGGTCTATACATTTTCTGAGCATGCTATGTGGAGATAGGAGGTGTCATTGTCTTTTTAGGGATAAAGTTTGAAGGGAAAAACTAAGGATGAAGCTGGAAAACCTCATAAACCCAGTTGATCAAGGTGGGCTAGCTTACTTGGCAGCACAGTGGCTCAGTGGTGGGGTCCTGGGTTAAAGTCCCATCCAGGTGCAAGGAGTTTGTATGTTCTCTCTGTGCTTGTGTGGGTTTCCTCCGTTTCCTCCGGTTTCCTCCCACACTCCAAAACTGGTAGGTTGATTAGATTGTGAGCCCCATGGAGATTTGGCAAGCTCTGTGCGGCACTGCGGAATCTTTGTGCGGTGCAGATTAAACATTGATACTGTGGCTCATTAGAAAAAAATGGGGTAACAATGTAGGGTAAAGGGTTCTGTCGCACATCAAAAAAATACTGATAAATAAGAGACAAAGAGGGATGTGCATGAATGACACAAATTAAACTTTATTAGTAAATCATTTTAAAACATACTTAAAAACCCAAAACCAATTGGGTGTACATCACAAAAGAACTCCCCAGTCCCGTCATATGAATACATCACAGACAAAACCACAGTACAAAGATGTTTATATAGATATATAGATAAAGAATAATACGTTTGGACAACATATGTCTAGGACCAAAAGAAGGGGTAAATAGATCCTCTGTACAATAAATAAGTAAAGATGCTGATAAATAAATGGTCCGAGAAAGGTAGACGGTGGAAAAATGTAGATATAGAAAATTACATTACCAACTCAGTAGTTGCGGTCTGGGGAGGAGAGAGTGCCCCACGCGTATCGCCCGTCTCGCGGGCTTCGTCAGGGGATACTCGTCAGGGGCTTCGTCATTGATACTGTGGAACACATGGTCATTTATCCAAAATATCAAAGGAAGCCTTTGGATTGAAAAATTTCCATAAAATATTTTGCAAGTACTTTGGTACTTGTGTTTAAGGAGTGACTCAGAGGTGGCACATATGTGATGTCATATTGCCAGAGCTTGATTCATTGGAGGAGGAGGTCTTCTTGGCACCACTGGTGATCATATGATTTGTCTGTGGTTGTGCCTGATCCTGCATTCCTAGTGAATTCACTCCTCTCCCTTGTCAACAGTTTTCCCCAGATAGCCATGGACAATTACAATAACTGTGAAGCTGCCAGTCCCACCACTAGGTAGTGCCAGTGGACATATGAATGAATCTGGTGCAGACGAATATGCAGCAACAAGAGTTCAAACGTTGGAACAGATTGTCATCATCAAAGAGACCGGTGGAGCTCAGAGATATAAAGTGGACTACAAAAAAATTAGCAAAAGATGACCCCAGATGATGAGTTAGAGGTCTACCTCACCTTGTATGAAAGGACAAACCTCCAGTTCCCCTATATATAACCCTATACACCTTGTAAAGAAATGGCTGGAACCAGACTCCTGTACTATAGCACAGATTGAGGGGAAGTTGGACCTAGACCATTTGTCACAGCTCTTCCTCCTGAGTTGCAGCACTGGGTTGGACATGGAGACCCCAAAGATGCCAACCAATTTGTCAGCCTAATGGAAAGGGTTTTAGTGAATGAGGTGGAACTCTGTGATGTCCCTACAGCTCGATCACCCCAGGTAAACCTGATGGAGTTCATTTCCTGGTAAGACTGTTCCATTTATTGAAAATGGGAATTAAGAGCAGAGATAAAGGGAGAAGACATGTAGAGGTGTCTTCCAAGCAGTCCACTAGCCCCAAAAGGGACTATTCACTGGAGAAAAAAGGACCAGTACAGTGCTGGAGATGACAGGAGTGGGGACATATCCCTACCCATTGCCCTCTCACCTCTGAGCCGATGGAGTGTGACTCTGGCATGTACCAGTCACTGTTTGCACAGCCTGTTTGTGCTGCAGCATCAGGACTAAAAATTGAACATCAGGTCTGCAATATTACACTGGATGACTATCCGGTCAAGGCTTTGCTTGATTCTGGTAGCCTGGTGACTTTGGTGCCTGACAAAGCTGGGGACTTTAATCCAGACAAGCATATGAGTGTACTTTGCTTATATGGGGATACCAAGGACTATCCTGTGGCCAGTGTTAAAATAAAGGAGGTTCCCTTCCATAATACTGCATCAAAATTGTTGTTATATAGAGTCCTGCCTGACCTCCTGGATTCAATGATCATTACCACAGGACGGCTGTAGGACCTGCAGTAACTCCCAGACATTTCATATACAAAACCTTTTTGTTTATTTGTGCAATCTCTCAGGCAGAGGTGGCCGTATCTGAGGAAGCCATCTAGTTTCTAAGGGACAAAATGACTACATTTATGAGAAATTATCTTCACACAGGAACATTTTTTTTAATAACATCTAATTGAAGAAATGTTTATATATGGCAGATTTATCAAACTGAATGTAAATGCCCAGATGAGAATACCCCTTTAAGCCAGGGGATGGAGTCCTTGTATCGGTGCCTACTGTGGAAAGTAAGTACTTAGCAAAGTGATAAGGCCCATATGAAATTGTGCAAAAAGTACCATGTAAATTTAATCAAGCTCTGAAACCAGGGGGAAGCCTGTTGTCCTCAAGTGCAGAAGTGGGTGATTTGTTGCCACCAATCCCTCCAGTTTGTATAAATAAGACCCTGTCATCAAGAGGCAAAAGAGTTTCTGCAGAGAAATAGACATAAGTCCCATGAGCTGCCAGGGTATACACACACAATAGAGCACCATGTAGATGTAGGTGTTATTGAGGAGTCTTAAAGTAAGTGGTCTAATGGTTCTGATACCAAAGCCCAATGGGACTTGGAGGTTTTGTA
This sequence comes from Engystomops pustulosus, assembly GCF_040894005.1. NCBI lineage: Eukaryota > Metazoa > Chordata > Amphibia > Anura > Leptodactylidae > Engystomops > Engystomops pustulosus. The sequence continues at coordinate 62,979,341 of NC_092420.1, read as the reverse complement.
ATTATTTTTAAAAATGGAATGAAATTTCAAAGTTTGATGCTTATCCACTGCGATGAGTCGATGAGCTTATTGAGAATATGAGCAATGCGAGATACATAACCACACTAGATCTTACAATAGGTTACTGGCAAATACCTTTGTGTGAGGAGGCCAACGAGAAACTGCCTTTGTTTTTCCAGAAGAGATTTTACAGTACAGGGTGATGTCAGTACACTTCGCTTTACATATCAAGAAAGTGGAGCTGAACTATAAATAGATGTATATTAATTCACCAAATATCCGGCCCCCCTCCACACACACACTTACACACACATTACAAAATACATGAGTTAACGTGGCCTTTAAGGAAAAGGAATGGTGCTTCAATCCTAACACCGGATGCATGTTGGTTCGGACAGTGGGGGGGACATAGTTATGTAAACAGCTCATTGTAAAAATTAATTCACCACAGCTGGTTGGGCGGTAAAAGAACTGGGTGAGAGAGATGTCTTTCTCATAAATTTTAATTTCACTGTAATTGGCACATATCTAGAGTTCCTAGAAGCATATAACAAGCTAATGTGACGTGCATGCATTTCCTGTTGAATTCTTAAATAGGGAAGACAAGTTTGTTCAGGTCTGTATTGTACATCATGTTATATTACAGTAAATTCCAGCACACCTGGAAGAAGTATAAAAAGAGAAGCCTGAAGTGAACTGGGAACGGTCCAACACACTATATACTGTACTTCCATCACGTCAGAACTTATATTTACTTCTCTCACACCAGCACAATGGCGGAGATTTATCAGCAGTATCTGAGAACAAACCCAATCAGAGCTCAAATTTCATTTTCTAACAGCAGTTTAAAAAATGAAAGCTGAGCTCTGATGGCAATGATTGAACACAAAACTGCAGTTGGCAGAAAAAGCTTACCCATATCTGGACAAAAATAGCATTTTTTATATCATAAAATGTCACTTTTATTGTTCATATATCATAAAATGACAGTAGCGTTGCTTCTGTGGGCTCAATGGAAATAACAGGTTTCTGTTTTTTTTTTCACACTCCTGTTAAATTCTGTTTATACATATGTTATGTATTTTGTACTGTTAAGTATGTTTTTGGTTTTTTATTTTATCTTGTTGACTATATACATACCACTTTCGTGGAAAGAATACTTATATATAAAAAGGACTATCACCATAAGAGAGTCAAGATGGACTGCAAGCCTATAAGAAAAATGACCACCCTCCAATATCTTTGGTCTATAGAAAGGACTTGTAGACTTAAGAAACATCAGAAGAATTATATAACCTGGTGAATAGACTATGTAACACATTTATATGTACTAATTACTTTTTCCATTATTGTAAACCGCAATTCTTTAATAAAAACTTTTAAAACTTAAAAAAAAAAAAAAACACACTAGGCCAAGGCACTCTGATTCTGCTAAGTGCTAAGTTATTAATCATGTATTTAAGCCATCGCATTGTGTCCAGCTCTGGAAAATATGTTTTGTATGGCCAGTAAAGCAACAGACCGGTGTGGCTTAAGAGAAGTGTACTCCCACAGTAGGGGAAAACTTTTGATGTCACAGTGGGCAAAAGGGCTAGGGGTGCTACATTGGATGGCCAATTTTGACAGTTTTAATATTGTGATGACATGTGTACTGGATTATTATCATCAAAACCCATGCATCAGATTATGTAGCGTGAGATCATGCTCAGATCGCGGTTATATACAGAAGACTGTCGCTTAGTTTTTTATATTGTGTTGGCATGCTACAATAGCCCTTAACTGTGCATGGATCGTAGCACCAATGTCAAGCTGGACTTAATGATGGCTTAAATACATGATTAATAACTTATCACTCCAGACTCAGAGAGCCTTGGCCTAGCGTGTCTTTAAACATGTTTCCATTGAGCACCCTGTTGCAACGCTACTGTCATTTTATGATATGAACAATAAAAGTGACGTTTTATGATTTAGCAAATACATATTTTGTCCGGATATGGGTAACTTTTTTTCTGCCAACGGCAGTTTTGTGTTCAATTAAATAAAAATTCCCTGCCGTGACTATAGGTAATTTTTTTATAATAACTGATTGCAATGAGCAACTGGTATATAAAGAAACAAAAAACAAAATAACAGTGGATGGCGCCTAGGGTGATAACCTCTGGGAATCAGGAATAAAGCCAAGGCTTCCCCTAAGGTGGGGAGCTCACCTGGTAACCATTTGGGAGTTTAGCAAATCAACCACTTAAAGGTAGTTTAATAAAGTTCTAATCCAATATGAAGTCCGGGAGCTTATTAAAAAAAAGAGCAGAATATATTGTAGCTTCCAAGACAAATAAAAATGTTCCCGTGCTCCAGAGGGGCTGGTATAGCCATAGTGGAAGACAAACAGGGGTGCTGATGCTCAATGCTCAAATTAGGAGTATCAACATCAATGCCAAAAATTTGATTGATTCAACTCCAACAACCAAAATATATAAATATATTAACAAGGAAAGAAATATAAAATATGAAAGAAATATATAAAATATCCAATGATGTGTTTTGGGTGCCTTCCTCAGGTAAAGGAAATGTACAAATATACTCAAAACTAAACCCTTATATAGGAACCACTCACTTTTCAAGGCTTAGAATGGTTGGAAAGCACCTCATAGAGGGATGATCAATAAGGGTTGGTATCTTGATATGTTAGGTGACTAAAGTGATATAACTGAAATGAAATTATGTCAGCTAAAAAAGCTGCTGATATTTAAATTTCAGTCAGTATTAAGGACTTTTTATGGAGATTTTGAAAGCAATTACAAGGTATTACACATACAGCAGCCGAAAAAGGGAAATAACTAGTGATATTTGGATCCTTGTGGAACATTGCAGGTTTGGGTCCCCTAAGTTGAGGTTGCCCTCACCCCCTCCTACACCATTTAGCACCTGTGATCAGTTAATTAGCAGGGGTTCAGGTTCAGTCCCTGCACCGGACCTTGAACATAATTTTGAGGTTTGGACTCTTCCAGACTCTTATCTACTCATCACTATTGAGAACATATAAGAACAAATGGTTATTGTCTTTTTTTACCCATTCCTTCAAAAACTACACCTAAAACATGAATGTTTGAACCCAGCCTTACTTATAATACCAAGAATGGCACTAAATATACCTTGTTTTCATAGATGGAAGACGGCTATTGTAAGGTGCCAGGACCTCTGTCCTGAGATCCTAGACGCACCCACTTCCTTCAATTATAAATGACTGTTCTGTGATTTAAAACACAATGCTTTCTTGTTCACACAACTTAGCAGTGGTTAACACTTTTCACTCTCGGCTAGGTGCTCTGAAAAGGACATAAGTTACACAACAATACACCCAATAACTGTATACAATGCATGTCTGAGGGATGGGATAAGTTTTAAGTCTATAATTTTGAGGATTTAGATGGACAGTGATGGACAATCCTACGCCTCTACTTACAACCTGAAACCACAGGTTAGTTCTGGCGCCACGTGTCAATCAACCCCTATTGTGCTCAACACCTCATTGATCAGTCTGTATTTGGCAAAAATGTCAAACTATTGTTTGGTATTTTTTCACATACCCTCCTAAATCCATAACTTTTTCATTTGTAATTTTTTTAATACCATAAATTTGGGGCACATAGAACTTATAAACGGACTTTTTTTTTTATATGCAGTTCCGACAGTTTTATTTACTCTCTTTACAGTTTTCTGCAAACTGAGCTTGTGTTGCAATATCATATGTATTTTTTTTATTAGTAATAGTAACAATTTTTAGTTTCTTTTTTTACTATTTTCACTGTGGGCTTTTGGGGTTTAAAAATCAGGAAATACCTATTGGTTTAAAGGAAATCTGCCATCAAAATCAAACATAATAAACCAGGACACTTACTTATAGAACCAGGCAACTTGACTGTGGTAATATGCTTATATTTTTTATTCATGGCCTTCTTCCTTCTAAAATCAACCAGATCCCCTCTGTGTTATGGCTTCCCTTCCCACTGTGTGCTAAAGCACCCTGTTGCCTTGAGATTAAAGCAAAATATGCAAAGTTTTCCAAGATGGGATAAGGGAAACCACGCCTCTTAGCTACCTTATAAGGCAGCTCCCTGGACATCAAGCATCACCTACAAGAGGCCTTATGACATGATGCAGGATTAAAACCAAACCAGAATATCTATTCCAGAAGGAATAGACTCCCAATTGTAAACAGCACTGTTCTGACCCGATTGGATCTTCTCAGTGCAGCATAGGGAACTGGTTTGGCTGGGTTAGAGGCTTGTGACTAGGGTCAGGAAGTAAGAGTTCTGTTTACAGAGACTGCCAATTAAGGCTACCATGTAGGTGTGTGGAGTGTTAACTGCCATGGATGCTCCACTAGGGGGATTTTGGGAAAATATGCAAAGTTTTCCAGGATGGGAAACACTTAGCTACCTTGTAAGGCAGCTCCCTTGACATCACACATGAACTACAAGAGGCCTTATGACATGATGCATGATTAAAACCAGTATATCTATACAGGAGGCAGAGAGAGGGAAAGTACCAAGGAAGCAGGGGGAAGGTTGAAGGGTGAGATATGCTCCTGAACAGTGCAACATCATTTGAAGCTTTAGCACGGAGGGGCACTGGTAACCCTCCTTCCCCCGAACAATTCTGACTCATTAGTACACTGTCAGTACTCCCTTTTAAATAGCCAGAGACTATTAGACAGCTGCATATTTTCTATGACCTTTGCACCTAAGTAGTTAAAGGGCTATTCTAGGGATAAGCATAATTGATATTCAAATGGAGTCCAAATGTAATTAGTTGTTATTTAAATTTTGCACTCCGTAGAAGAAAAACGTTGTGAACATACACTATAGTGAAGAATTAAAATGCTTAAATCAGTCCAATGATTTTGTTCCTGTGGATGAGACACAGGACAGAAGATGACTGCTAGTCACATGACCACATTACATGTCCTGCACCTGTCAGGGCAGGTTATGTGATCATCATTATGTTTGGCTGTAGCTGGTTGCTTGTATTTCATTCAGTATGGCTAGTGTTGTGCTGAGACGTTATCTCAGTGGGGAATTACTATCATTACATCATTACTATGGTAACAGAGCAGGAGAAAGTTAGATCATCAATGGGAGCAGAGCATGAGACAGAGGAACTGTTACTGAGCTCCGAGGGATCATGGGACTTATAGTATCCTGTGGTGAGCATTTCGAGTTAACACCGCCTTCTTTAGAAAATCCATAACATTTTGTTTCTTTGTATTAGACGGTCATATTCCCTTGAATATCCCTTTAGCCATGGCCTGTGCTATTCTACCTGTGTAGATAACAGAATAGGAGTGAATTCTGGGGAGAATGCTGTGAATGTCTTTTCACGTCCTTATAATTTCTGTTTTGGGTTTTCATTATCACAAGCATCATCTACACATTGCCTAATAGGTTTTAATCCACTTATTATGAATATCATATCGGCTAATAGTAACTATAATAAGAGACCATTGAGAAAACGCAAATTCAATTGAGTCGTTTTAGCACCAGTGGTGTAAGGGTTAAGCCAGTGTGGTATGGTTCTCATCTCATCTTGGTTCTCAGCGTTGTATATTGATGTTGCCTTATATACTGGTCCTATGGCATCAGCAGTGCAGGTATTCAGCCAGTGGATACAGAAATGAATTGGATTTGGACCAATAAATGATTGGAGTAACTAAGAAATCAAAATTCACACAAAGAATTACCCTGAGCCTATATTAGGAGTCACCTAAAGTGTTGTCGAAATATTTAACCATGAACGATCACTGATCCAATGCAAGCGTAGACTCTTTCCTAAACCACTAATTTATGACAATATTTTGGCAAATTTAGAAGAACGGTATCTGTCACCTTCTACTGATTTTCCATTTTATACGTTCTTATTTCAGAAAGCCAGAAACATTCTAAATGAGTCTGAACTATCAACGTAAATAATGTTTTAGCTAACTCTTTTTCTAAGGGGTATTTTAAGATGTTTATTTGCAGACTTTTTGGACTGGCATCATTCTTGTGTGCAGTGTACTAGATCATCCAAATTTGCGGTTGGCAAAAGTGTGGCAGAATGCCCTCTAGTGTATAGAAAACAGTACTTCCATTCTCAATAGAAACTGAATTCAGGATGAACAAGGCAGGAATTCTCACAAAATAAAACAAAATCTAATGGAATAGAAAAATGGGAAATAGTATAGTGAGAATTGACTGATATATACAGGAAGCTCAGTTTTATTTATACAACCGTATAATGTACAAGCTATTTACATTTTCCAGTGGTTGCAAAAAGCTTCAAGAGACCACGGTTTCATAAAAGATACTCCATCATTTTTTTATGTTCAAATGTTTACATTAAATAATAAATATACAGGCAGTCCCCGGGTTGCATACAAGATAGGGTCTGTAGGTTTGTTCTTAAGTTGAATTTGTATGTTAGTCGGAACTGTATATTTTATCATTTTAATCCCAGCCAGAACTTTTTTGGTCTCTGTGACAATTGGATTTTAAAAATGCTGGATTGTCATAAGAATCAATATTAACACATTTGATAACTGTTACAGCTGATCATTGTAGCCTAGGACTAAAGTACAGTAAATTACCAATATCCAAAGGTCCGTTTGTAACTAGGGGTCGTATGTAAGTCGAGTGTTCTTAAGTAGGGGACCGCCTGTATATCCAATTATTATTATTAGAGGCTGGATCTAGAATGGCTATATAACACTGCAGAAGAGAAGTACTATAGTATATTCACAGAAATAAAGAAAATAATTTCACTATGACCGGAGCTCCCAATATTATTCTTCTTATTCGTTATTCCATCTTAAACCACCGATGAACAGCACCAATCCTCAGTTTGGAACGTACCACACCACCCACCTGCCTGCATATGCTTGTTACCTGTAGGGGATGCTTCTTGCTTCTTTCTGCTAGTGCATCGCGGCAAAAATGACTTTATAATCTTTCCAAATAGTGCTGGAGGTGCTCAGGGTGACGTCACTGAGCTCCTCGGCTCAGTAAATTATGCACGGCCCCGGCTACTTGTTATTTATATCGCATCTCAGTTTTAATTTCCCGCTCCCCAGTGATGTCATGCGGTTCTCCCGAAATTTTGCACATGCGGGAGAACTTTTCTATTCCGCAGCCCGCAGGTCACCACTGCGGCTGCTCAAGTGAAACAGAAGAGGTCGGAGTTTACTGTATTCTGGTGTGCGACATCGTAGCCGAAGGCTGGTAAGTATGATTTTTCCCAACTGTTCACTGCTCGTACTTCCAACGCATCCACTGCCACCAATGTATATATAACAGCATATATATATATATATGTATATATATGCATGTATATATTATATGTGTGTATATATATATATATATATACACATATATTGTTGTTTAACCCCACCACCAATGTATATTTATGTACATAATTGGGGGGCATATTCCACTCCCCCCCCTAGACCACGTGCATGTCCCCCTCTTAGCCACAGGCCTGTTATGTCTCCCATTGTTGGTAAAAATGGGAAAAAAGATGTGGGGTCCCTCCTTTTAATAGTGGGGTCCCTCCTTTTAAAAATGGGGGGGGGGGGTCCAAATCAGCCAATACAAAAAAGCAGCAGCAGCCTGCTCATGAGTGAGCTTTGATAGCCGAGCGCAACATTATTCCAGCGCAACAATAACAGCCTGCAGCCGCTCCAGTACCTGACCATCTAAAGACAGGTACTGGTTTGTACCCGGCACTTCCCGGCACTCCTTGTGGCAGTGGGTACTGGTATGGGCCTTATTGTGAATTTGCGCAAAAAATTAAGGAAAACACTAAGGCCAGCCCTTATGAGCACCGTCATCTAGCCAGTACCACTACTATGGGAAACTATGAAGAGTGTTGCAGAAAAAAAAATAAAAATATTGAACAAAAAACGCAGACACACCCTCATTGACCATTTTATTTGTTAGAACTGTTGGTCATCAACTTAATCCTTCAAATCCGAAGTAGTCCACAGCAGGCACGGGCACAAAACACACGCATGCACACAAAAAAGGGCACACAGCCACAGTGGTGGTGGGGGGGGGCATGCTCATTGTCTAGGGGGGGACATGCATGTTGTCCAGGGGGGTATGCTCGTTGTCTAGGGGGGGGGCGTGCTCGTTTTCTAGGGGGAGTGGAACATGCCCCCCAATTTTATATACAAATATATATTGGTGGCGGTGGGGTTAAACATAGCAGTGTCCACATAGTTTATTATACCATCAACCCTACAATAATAGTGCCCCATAGTTTATATGTATACATATATATAATTATTAAATGCTTGTATAAGTACCTGCTCCATGTATTACCTGTGGTGTTTTACTACCTTTGTCTGTACTTACCCATTGCTAGGCTTTGCAGCTCCTCTGGAGACCAGTGTACAGGCCAGAGAGTCTATATACTCCGTCTCTGACTGGAATTCCAGTCTCTAATCTTTGATATGTGAGCTCTGCTCCCAGCTTGCTGCTCAGGAAGTAAGGCCAATCTGGTCCTTATTTCCAATACCCAAGTTACTGCTGAGGCACTATCAAATTCCTACTTCTCCATGGAATCAATATTCGAGAACTACATCCAACCAATTCCACCGCATTGTGTGTGCTCGCAGAGAGGAATGTTTACAGCCTGGTACCTGCTGCTTCATTGGACTTTGTGCCATTAAAGAGACTGTACATTTTGTTCAAGATTTTTGTCCCCAAGTGTGATCTCTGGCCTGTCACAGACACAGGTCTCCCTTTACCACCTGCCCAGGGATCTATAACCACACACACCAGGAGTTCCCCAGGGGGAACCCTTCACCATACTGCGGCCTATCCTGGCATCTTCCTGATGGCTCTTGGAGCAAGCCACATGCCATATTTCTCACACTAAGCCACACAACAAGCCAGCCACTCAGGTCCCCGGAGATCCATTTGCCCCTAAACTGCGGTCAGGTCTTGGTGGAGTGACATTGCACGTACAGAATCATTTTATGAAGAAACATTTTTTAAAGTCAATATTTGAGCTAACTCATAGTTCAGAACTAGGATTTATTTTATAGAACAACTTAGGCTGCATTCACACACATGTATAGGGGGCCTTATATACGGCCGACATATATACGGCCGATATACGTCCCCCATACACGTGTATGGGCTCACGGCATCGTACCGCTCCGTAGCCAGGGAAAAGATAGGATATGTCTGATCTTTACCCGTATTACGGCGCCGTGGCCCATATGATCCTATGGAGAGGGGCAGGGGTGAGCTGCGCTCACCTCCTCCCCCTCTCCCTGCACACTGCCGTGGTACGGTGCGGTGAACAACGGTAGTATACATGTAGCCTTAGTCCTCAGTCGCACCTGCAGAAGCACAGTGATGATGTGATGACCTGACAGCTCCCTGCTTCTTCATTTTGTTCAACTCTATCTGTGTCCAGAGGACACAGATAGAGTTGAATTTTGGGGACAAAGTAGGGAGGCGGAGTCAACACGCATCAGCACCCACCGCTGGACCACTGGTACACCGGTGGGCCAACCTGAAACTGCACAAATAATGTGCAAAATAATTATTTGTTTTCATTAGTTTTTCATGTCACCTATATAGGTACACACCTTTTTTCCACTTAATCCAGTTTATATTTTTTGTTTTTTTTCCTTTCTCTTCTCATCCATCCCGTCTTCTGTGTCAGGATGGAAAAGGGAAGGTGTATGTATAACTGTATAAATATTTTATATATGACTAGTAAAGAGTTGCTATCAATGAATTAAAGCAGAGATCCTGAAAAATATGACAAACTGATATACAGTTTACCTGTGCATGTGCAGTTTACCTGTGCAGTGTAAAGGGTGTGCCAGAGTTATCAATACTGATGAACGTTTTTCATGAATCTGGCGCCCCCTGCAGTGCTCTGGGAGTGTGCACTATTTTTATTTGGGTGAGCTTTGTTCATGCTGCAGAATTGCGGTGCACGTCAGTGATAAATGTGGCGCAAATTGCGACTAAGCACTAACACGCCTCTTTAGGTGCACATTTTTTCTGTCTTGTCGGACACAGTGCAGCCACGACACAAAACTGGTGCAAACACTTTAGAAATACATATGCAAGCCGTTTGTATCTTCTTTTCAGTGGAAAGTCAAATAGAAAACTGGCACAATCGCTGGGCCAATATGTACAGTATTAAAAACTGCAAACTTAACACATTTATCCTTGCTGAAACTATTATATCCATTTTAGTTTTTTGTAGTTTTACTGCCAAGCTTTGCTGATAGAGCTCTTTTATGTGTAGTATTGTCTATAGTCCCCAGTGGGTGCTTTTTGATTAGAACTTTGTAGACTTCAACATTTCCTGTTTGTTCATAAACTAACACATGCAACAGTCACATAAATCACTCAGTCTATTAAATACACAGTTTACTGGATATCACGGGCAGGGAGCCAAATGAGCTACAGCATTCAGTTTATTGCACACATTTTACCAACTATCTGAAATACTGTCAGAAAGCTGCAGAAAAAAAGATTATTATATAAAAGGATGAACATCTGTAATCTCCAATTACTTTATTTCTTCACTAAAATATATTGCAGGCTTCAACATTAACTTCTTGAATACTTTAATATGTGTCGATCCACTGATTCCACTGGAATTTTCATTCAGATACTGAGTAAACTACATCATTAAAATCAGGTTGGCAGTTCCAGACTGTCAGCACAGGGCCACACATCTGCTTCAGCACAGGACCACACATCTGCTTCAGCACAGGGCCACACATATGCTTCAGCACAGGACCATACATCTGCTTCAGCACAGGACCACACATCTGCTTCAGCACAGGACCACACATCTGCTTCAGCACAGGGCCACACATCTGCTTCAGCACAGGGCCACACATATGCTTCAGCACAGGACCACACATCTGCTTCAGCACAGGACCACACATCTGCTTCAGCACAGGACCACACATCTGCTTCAGCACAGGGCCACACATCTGCTTCAGCACAGGGCCACACATATGCTTCAGCACAGGACCATACATCTGCTTCAGCACAGGACCACACATCTGCTTCAGCACAGGACCACACATCTGCTTCAGCAGACGACCACACATCTGCTTCAGCAGACGACCACACATCTGCTTCAGCACAGGACTACACATCTGCTTCAGCACAGGGCCACACATCTGCTTCAGCACAGGGCCACACATATGCTTCAGCACAGGACCACACATCTGCTTCAGCACAGGACCACACATGTGCTTCAGCACAGGATCACACATCTGCTTCAGCACAGGACAACACATCTGCTTCAGCACAGGACCACACATCTGCTTCAGCACAGGACCACACATCTGCTTCAGCACAGGACCACACATCTGCTTCAGCACAGGACCGCACATCTGCTTCAGCACAGGACCACCCAAGCCTTAATAGGATAGTATGTACTGAAATTACCCTGAAACTTTGCTCATGAGGCTCCAAACTGTCAGTAGGGGCCAATTGGGAGCATGCTTTCATCACCAGCCAAATTTACTGTAATCTGTGTCAGTAAACTGAAGGAGGTTACAACTAAATTCTACACCTGCCCATATTAAGTGACTGTTGCACCCATGTGTTGGACCCATTATTTTTAAGTGTTCAACACAAAACTCTGAGAGATGCTATCACTTTGTTAGCGCTCCCGACCTACACATGACCTTTTACGGATGTTACTGTGACAAGTCGTGTCCATCCTGGAAAACACTATATACATAAAAGTAAACCTATATTACCAATCCACATTAGTTCTACACATGGTGTCTTTTATTTTTTTTGCAGGAAACAATGCAAATGACTATACATACAAGAAGACATAATAAAATGACTACAGAACACACAATAAATGTTATCACTCTTGTGCTTACTTTCCCACTAGATGCTGGTGTATTATATGTCGAAGTGTTTGGACTAGTGAGATCTCGCCTAGTTGTATCTTCATGCCGCTCAGTTGTGGTAGAAGTTGACGGCAGTGGAACATTATAGAATACAGTTTGTGCAATGTTAGACATGTCCGATTTCTGCCCAGCTTTGTCTATAGCAACTATTGCAAAGTAAAGGACAGTGCCGTTTGCTATGTTTGTGTTTTCAGGTGCAAATATAAAGTTTTCCTTGAAGCCAGCTGGCCGAGGGATGAGACTGGCAGTATTCACCAGTGTGCTACTCTCAAAGTGCTCTCTGATTTCCCGCGGGTCGGTGTTCATTCTGAGTTCATATTTTGAAGCTGATGAAAAGTTAGAACAACATGTTATTACAGTACGGAGAGTTCAGCATGTCTGTTCTCATACCTTATACTTTATTCAAAACTTTTTAGGAGACACTGTGGCTGTGACTGGTTAACCCAGCTCGGTATAATTCTATCAAAAGCCATTTATTCTACTAAAATATATTCAGGCTCATGGGGAAATTGGAACACCTGCAGGAAGACCATGGAAACATGATGACAGCATGAAAGTCTGCACAAGTTGAGCCGGAGCCAGAATCAATCTCACTGTAGTAACCTCTGAATCAGCAAGTTTTACGAGGTCGAGCACACAAGCCTGATCTTTTGATAACCATTTGCTCTACAAGACATAATATATGATTTGTACTTGATAGTGAGCCCTAATACTAAACTCCCCCAAAATATAAATACCTACTTGATGAATAAATAACAGCTCCCAATTGGGCAAAACCCCAAACTAAATCACTAGGGGGCATTTATGAGTTTTATCAGTTTCTGGCATAGAAGCACTGGAATACTTGCAATTTCTTATGCACTGCCAGAAATTGCAATTATTTTTGCTGCTGTGCCATTTCCACGCCACGTGGACATGGAGGAGTATGGCCGTTGGCAGAGTGGACCATTGGTTGGCAAATTTTTACACAAAACTATATCAACTGTGTGGCTGCCCGGTCTTGGGGTGTGCCGTCTATCATACGTATGATACACTGTGGCACATTTACTTACCCAGTCCAGTCGCGATCCAGCGCTGGGTTCTCCGACGCTGATTCGGGTCCGGCCGGGATTCACTAAGGTCCGTGCGCCGATATCCACTAGGTGTCGCTGCTGCACTGAGGTCCGCTGGAGTTCACCGGAGTTCACCTTCTATTTCTTGGTGCAGGTAAGTGCGTGTCAAGCGACACTTTTTTTAAAATACCGCGGTTTTTCCGAATCTGTCAGGTTTTCTGACGGCCACGCCCCCGATTTCCGCCACGTGCACCGAAATCCAAGCAGAATTTGGCGCAAATCGGAAATCATCGGGATACTTTTTGTACGAATGACAAACGGATCGTTTTCAAATACTCATGGCTCAAAAATGGCTTTCAAACTGATGACACAAGGGCAAAAGATCCATTGTTTGGGATCTGAGAAGAGCACATATAGCCTTACACATTGTATAGTACCTTGTCCTTTGTCCAGGTCATCCCCAGTTGCTGTCCAAGCCAACACAGTCCTGGACTGTACCAAGCTTGCTTCCAAGTCGGATATTTTCTCTGGTTTGTAAATATCTGGCTGTACTTCAGCTGGTACATTGGACACCACAAAAGAACCACCAGATGATGTCCTGCTAAATGCTCCAAAATGAAGCTGAAGATTGTCATCACTGATATTAGGTCTTGGTGGATTTAAAGTGATTTTGCCTGAAAGATAAACGAAGAAAGCTCTATAAATTTACTTCATAGTCTATTAAAAATGTAAAAACATTTATACAATCCAATAACCCACTGATAATCATTTTGGCCTCAAAAACTTTCAACTGTCAACTTAACCCACATTGAATGAGAGATGCAAATGGTTCTCTCCCAGCTGGATCAACATGGTTTACTTTTATAGGTTATAGAATCTTAAATAATTAGATATATTTATCACAATCCCAATGCACCCATTTGAATTGGAAAAAGTGTTAAATGATAGCCACACCTGCTTTCTAGAAGGGTTTAAGCTGCTAGCCCTCTCTATACATCCCTATGTGTGCTGCCCCATAAAATGATATCATTTGTCCATATATTTAATCAGCTTTTCCTGTTTTCACCATCACTTCCAATGCAAAAGATGGTGTAATGTGATATTAGTGAAATTGATTCTTACCATTCTCAACGTAACCTGGTATATATAGAGCACGACTCTTCGGCAATCTCAGTTGACTTTTGTTTTCTTCACCAGTGACTCGCACTTTCAAGTTGTATATTCCATTTACACTAAAAGAGGTGAAGTATCTAGAGTAAATTCCATCATCTTTTCCTATATCGGCACCTTACAAAAACACAAAAAATGTCAGACTTCTCAAAAAGAATTCTCAAAAACATACAAAATCTTATAGTGTTTTTTTTTTTCTACAGCACACCCATCTCTCTGCCTGTCTCAAATTCCCTGGAAAATCCCTTTAAGATTGCCAGTGTTGATTTATTTACTGGCATCATTATCAAATTGTATGTGCCAGAATTCTGCAGCAAAAAACAATTGCCTTACACCACATTTATTAAGGGTTTTACTCAGTATTTAGTCACTTTTCCTACTAGTACCGGTACAAAAAGGCGTGTGAAATCAACAGATTTATCATCGTCTATCATACATCATCATCTATCATCGTCTATCAATGTGGCAGAGCAGAAGACTGTCTAGTCATACTCTGCACTGGACCAATCCACTTCACATTTAGACATTTCCCTCATTATATCTATTTGCTCAGCTTCTTTCTCTCTATAACATGACTGCAGATAAAATACTGGGGGCATTTATAATTGATCCAGAAAATGACAGATTTTCACCTCAAAAATGCCTTCCTGCATATTTAGAAAGGATTTCAGACCATTTTTCGACTCTTTACCACAAAGGGGCCGGGTCTAAAAAAGAAGGTCTAAAAGTAGAACTGCAGAACTTATACCGTAACAGATCCATTATCACAACGATGAATGGCAGGGCACTAGACTAGCGTTGTCCATCTCTGCACTGTCGGAGGCTGCATCACATTATTAAATACCCCCCACTGTGTACAGTCTTCTCTTAAATACATGTGTGCACATTCTTTTCAGTGCAAAGTCAGACCGAAAACTGATACTTTAGTAAATGTGGGCCACTATGTACAATCTGCACAGCTCCACCTGCTCTATAACATACTACTTACAGGTAGGACAGTATTCAGACCCCTTTAAATTTTTCACTCTTTGTTTCATTGCAGCAAATTGGTAAGATCAAAAAAGTTGACAGAAAACCAAAAATGTAGATAATTTTGCTAATTTATTAAACAAGAAAAACTGAAATATCACATGGTCATAAGTATTCAGACCCTTTGCTCAGTATTGAGTATAAGCACCTTTTGAGCTAGTACATGAGTCTTCTTGGAAATAATGCTAAAACTTTTTCACACCATGCTCAATTGGGTTTAGGTCAGGATTTCGGTTGGGCCAGTCAGGAATGGTCACATAGTTGTTCTGAAGCCTTTGCTTTGTTATTTTAGCTGTGTTCTTAGGGTCATTGTTGGATGGTGAACCTTCAGCCTAGTCTGAGGTCCAGACCACTTTGGAAGAGGTTTTCATCCAGGATATCTCTGTACTTGGCAACATTCATCTTTCCGTCAATTGCAAACAATCGTCCCGGGATATAAAAAACACCCCCAAAAGCATGAGGCTACATTTACCATGTGTCACTGTTGGGATTGTATTTGGCAGGTGATGACCAGTTCCTGGTTTTCTCCACACATATCACTAACAATTAACAACAAAAAGTTAAATCTTTGTCTCATTAGACCACAGATTCTTAATTCTCAAAGTCTGGGAGTCCTTCATGTGTTTTGTTTGCACACTGTATGCGGCTTTCATATGTCTTGCATTGAGAAGATAAACTCCTGACTGGTTGAGGGCAGCAGTGATAGTTGACTTTGTGGAACCTTTTCCCACCTCCCTACTTCCATCTCCCTACTGCATCTCTGGAGCTCATCCACAGTGATCTTGGGGTTCTCCTTTACCTCTCTCACCAAGGTTCTTCTCCCATGATTGCTTTGTTTGGCTGGACATCCAGGTCGAGGAAGAGTTGTGGTCGTCCCAAACTGCTTCCATTTAAGGATTATGGAGGCCACTCTTAGGTCCCTTGAGTGCTGAAGAAACTTTAACCAGATCTGTACCTTGCCACAATCTTGTCTCTGAGCTCCTTGGGCAGTTCCTTAGACCACATGATGGTCATGTGCTCTGACATGCACTGTGAGCTGTGAGGTGCTATAAAGAAAGGTGTGTGCCTTTCCTAATCAAGTCCAATCATTTTAATTTAACACAGCTGGACAATGAAGGAGTAGAATCATCTCAAGGAGGATCAAAAAGAAATTGACAACATGTGAATTAAATATGAGTGTCAAAGCATAGGGTCTGAATATTTATGATCATGTGATATTTGAGGGGCTGCTCAGCTCCTCCTGCTCTAAAAGAACATAAACAATAAACATACAAGTCAGTCCGTACCAGCTCCGTTATCCAAAAGCTCTGTAGTAACCAAACTCCCGCTCTCTGATTCAAGTGTAGCAGTCACTTTGGCTCCCGTCACAGGTAGCAAACCCTGGCTTACAGATGCATAGATAACCATTGGGTTTGGATAAGTATTTGTATTACTGTTCATATGGCAGCTGGCGATAACAGGTGGCACATCTTCATCTGCTGCTTTAGAGGTCACAGTAATTCCTATGGCTTGGTTTGATGTAAGAGGGTTACAAAGCATGTAATCCCATGGTCCTCTCTGAAAAATAACAACACTTGACTGTAATTTTTGAAATTAAAGTATAAAATATGAATACAGGTTAGTTCTTGTCTACATGTTTCAACAATATTATGTCCATGTGAACTACAGAATGGAAGATCCGGCGGGTAAAGACACTGAGGGTTATTAACTTAGGGTCCATGGACGCACTTTCGTCTAACTTTCTAACGTTTTTGGACTTTGCCCGGCTGTGACAGGTATTTAACAGGGGATTGTGTCGCGCATGATTGGATTGTGGCGCAGCTGCGCTGGCTTCCGTGTGACAGAAATCGTTGGGCAGGCCGTCTGACAATCCGACTGATTTGGACTGAGCGATGGGATTTAACTTTCAAATTGTGTCGCAAGACAAAGCACTTACATGCCCCAGGGAGAAGATAGTGAACTCTGTCCGACCTGAGCGGGGAAGAGACACATGCAAAATATCGGGCGTACGATCTTAGTGAGTCGTGGCAGAGTGCATTATCATCGGACAATGCACTTTCGTGAACTCCACAAGACCCAGTAAGTAAATGTGCCCCATTGTTGGAAATGCAAGTGGAATATTGGCAGATCCAGTTCCTGCCTATTTTAACCAGCTGTATATCCAGATCTATAGCTCACAGAACCATAAACCTGATGAGATCTGCTAGAACAGATTCTCATCTATTATGTGGTTAAAAAAATCATGTTTTTTACTATAGAACAGAAGGGTGTCTGAAGTGACAGTCCTCTATGCAACCACTAAACCAGACCCATCTCATGTAAAAATGTGGGGTAAAAACCAAGTGAGAGGTTCCTTTTAAATTATTCTGTGTTTTTCAAGAGGTTTTTTATTTGAACATATTTTGTTCTCAAAATGAATAAACCTGTTAACCTTGCACCATGTGTTTAAAAAACTGTGTTAATAAATCCTCTGCATAACTATAGGGTTAAAAAAAAATCATTCATAGCAATATTATTATTATTATTTTAGTTTTAGGTGACCATTGGTACAAAACACAATTGTCTATCTGAATTTTCAGAAAAAGGTGACAGCTTGAAACGCTCAAAACTGTACCACTCTATTAAAAGTAGTGTTGAGCGGACCTGAGCCGCAAAGTTGGGGTTCATACTAAATGTAGTGGGTTACGGTCCTTTGGACCCGACCCTACACTGCATTGGAAGTCTGGGGCTGGATTTTGGTTTCGTGTAACCTTCCTTGGATTTGGCTGCGGAAGTCAGTGCAAATCATTAGCATCTTTTTAGTAAGATCTTATATTTGTCCAAATCCACGATTGTAAATTGGTATGTAATCCCATCCCCCAGGCCTAGTGTTCAAAAACTTTTAATTATTGTTTATTTTCTCTTCTTTTTTTAGTGGAAAAGTCCTATCTTGTTTTGTTCAATTTTTAGAAATTTTGAAAACTTTAATTTTTCACCAAATGACAATACCGACATGGTATTGCCAGACAATGATGAAAAGCTTTGAAAATCCATTGAAATTAATGGACATTTTAATGGATATGTTAGACTGTTCCTGAAAAATCGCCAGATTTAATTAAAATCCATATTTCATCATTTTAGAACTTTTTTTGTTAAATAGTTTTTATTCAGATTTTTAAAGTCTACAAATTTCCCACAAAACATACCACCCCCCTTCTGCGCCGCTGCCCTTGTTCCTCTGGTTTTTGTGTTGTAAAGTAAAAAATGGACCATTTGCTGACAGTTACCATGTGGAGAACTGGGTTGCTGGATGAATTGTTGGGTAAATTTTATGTATGTTACTGAGTATATGTCCATGTTACTGAGAACAATATATAAAGCAGAATTAAACTGTGTGATAGTAGACAAGCATCGGGGGTGGAGAGACTTGTGAATGGGGCCCCCCTTTACCATCATAAAATAGACATATTTGGATACTCACACATTTATACACTCTTACACACATTTAGACTCCTGTGCACACACATTTATGCACTGATGTATACATTTATACACTTACACAGATATGACCCAGTAGATGATGACCGCATGAGAAAGAACATGTCAGGAAATACAGATGAGAAATCCCTAGTTTTGTCATTCTGCTGTCCTCTCCCCCTCTCCCAACATTTCTTCTCTGAGCTGCCGATTCATGCTGTGTACTGGGGCACTTGTGAACTGTTATATACAATGCTGTACGATATGTATATAATAATGCACATCGTCCATTCTTTACTGTGTCACATTGGATTCCGTGGCCCCCTGACACTGTGAGCCCTAAGGCAGACACTATGACTGCTACCACTGTAGTTATGCCCCTTTAGACAAGGCTTTCATATAAAGCTACAGATGATTTCATTATGTATAATATGCAGGAACATAATATTCCTATTTCTTTCTGTTCACTTTGTGCCTTGGCCTGTATCAGTACAATACTCAGCAGTATCTGAAAAAGCCTTTTGTCTATTATGAGTAAAATCGCCCTTTTAGACCTTATTTCTGTAGCTCTCAGGAAAAGCTGAATATCTGTAGCTTTTGGGAAAGAGTACACTACTCTGCATCTTGTTTACCGGCCAATGTTGTGATAGTTTTACAGTTGAGGATCCTGAGGGTTGTTGACTAGGATTTGTACTCTCCATAGAGCAGTGGCTATCTGTAATTTTCGGGCTTAGTATTTACATTCACTTTGTGGTTTATGAGACTATGAGATTTGTGTATAGCAGTATTTGTTTAACATGAGTCAAACCACTTACAGTATTCCCAGGGGAATAATCTTGCTTCAGATTGCCAAGATAACTTTACTATATTAAACATTGGTCCATATTATGCGGGACTATTAATGATATATTTAGCTTTAGACACTATTTTACCGTACATGGATTGCAAAATGTACATAAAAAGTCTAGTTATGGCCTGACTCCTAGACCATGGCTGCATTCAGGCTTCAAATCTTACAGCAGACTTACATTTTAAAGAGACTTTTAACCAGTTAAGTACGCAGTCATTTTGTAGCTTAAGGCTCAGCCAAATTTTTTGTGTCACTTTATATGGTTATAACTATTTTAACTTACCTAGATTAATTTGGGGCAGTTCCTTCATCACATGTTTTACTTCCTTTTAGTGGTAAATTGTGGTGGATTTTTGCATTTATTTATAAAAAAAAAATTGGAGAAATTTTAGAAAAATTTGCCATTTTTAAAATTTTCAGACCAATAGTTTTAACACCAATTTCGTTACTATCAAGCATTTCCCATAGGTCTGCTTTATGTTTTCATCATTTTTAAAATGTTTAGATATTTTATTTTGATGTCATGCAGCTTACAAATTGAAAATAGGTTTTCTATATTTTCAATGAGATTTTAGAAATTATGTTTTCGTGATCATTTTTGTTTTTAATGAGCCTTGAAATACATCAAACATATTAGAAATCCTCCTATGAATCACCCCCTTTTCACGTACTATTAATAACAGCTTTTACTTAGTTAGGTTAGGTTTAAGCAGGATTAAGCAGTTTTTAGTCAGTTCATTGGTGCAATTTTGTGAGCAATAAAATATTAGTTTTTCTCTTAATGTAGCCATTCAAGGGCTTATTTTTTGCTGGATGAGATGAATTTTTAAGTCAAAGTATTTTGGTGTGGCTATGCCCTATTAACGACAAATTGTAAAATTTTTGGTGTGTGTGGGGGGTAGTAGATGAAACATTAATTCTGTAATAGATTTGTTTACATTTTTTTGGTGTCTACTGTATACCCTAAGTCACATGTTATTTTTATCCTACAGGCCAGTAAAATTATGGCAATACCAAATTTCTTTATTTTTTCTTATGTGTTACAAATTTTGTGGAATAAAAACTAATGTGGGGAAAATCGTCATTTTCCAAGTAGCATAAGACTTATTTTTGGTCTATAAAGCTGGCTGAGAGCTTGTTTTTTTTGTGGAACATGTTGTACTTTACAAGAGTACCATTTTGGTTTAGATATATTTTTTATGTTGGATTAGATAGGTAAAAACCATCAATTTTGTAACGTTACCTCTGCTGTCCCTGACAGCTGTAGTCTAGATAGATGTGAAGTAGTATTGCTGCTGAATTCTACTTGGGTATATAAGATTCCTTTTCGATTCTGTAAATGAATATTTGGAATATCTGTTTGCCAGGTGACCACAAATGAAGTGTCGTTCCCCACTGTGCTGTCAATGAAGATGGTACCATTCAGACAGGTCTTTGGTGGAAGGTCTAGAGCTCTACTCTCCAGCTATTAGAGTAAAGAAATACATAATGGATATAGATTAACAATCACGAAAATACATAACTCTTTAAATTGATTGGGCTTTGAATAAGATATTTATGTATAGAATATATAAATATACTGATGCCTTATGTTACAGGAAACCCAAAATCTCCATTTGACCCAAGGAACCTCCCTACTGTTATATATAGGTAAAACAAATATGCCATTTTCTGGTTTTGTTACTAAAAGTGAATGTCAACCTTTTAACATCAATATTTTGCACTGATTAATGTCTTAAGTGGTTGAATTTGAGGAGATACAGTAACTCTTGTTTAGGCAAATGAATATAATAGAGGTGTTGGCCAAAAGGTTCGAAAGAGTGTTTCCCTCTAATGCATTTTATGGACAAGTCCTTGCTTTAAAAGGTCTCCATAGAATGAGACCAGAATAGAATTACCTGAATAGTCATATGTAGGTCTTGTCCATCTAGAGGTAAAATTCTATTGTAGGCTTCAATTATACCATTAGAGGCCAAATCATCCAAAACAGCAAAGTGTTGTCCTCCTGAAAAAAAATAACAGATTTAGTCATATCTCTGAATATAGATCATACTAACTTTATCTATCTATTTGAGATACAGTACTACCTCTGAGAACAACAACCCTTTATACAGATCAGTTTCCCTGCGATAGACTCTCCACTCCACTAATGTGGTGCATACTACATATTATAAATATTGTCCAACATAAACCCCTTGTTGCTTTTACTGTGTAATGTATTACCAGTCATTGATGTAACCATTTCTAGTTCTTTTTCTGAATAAGGTCCAAGGGCGATGACATGTATGATGGCACCACTTGATGTTATATTTGGGAAACAACTTCTGGTGTCATAATTGTCTTCTCCATCCGTCAACAGCACAATCTCGGTTCCTTGTGTTGAACCATCTCGCTTTCTATTCTCCTGGAATTGGGAGAAAGCAATCAACAAAAGTGTAGTTATCCATATAAAATTATTTTAATTTTCAGAAGGCACATCCAACATGCCCCATAAGGGCTAGCGTGCAATTTATGGATCACATAGACACAACTTTACAATATTACCGAACAAGAAAAACATACACACACAGAAGTAGGGGGACATTAATCAGCGCTTCAGTTTTCTGGCATACAATACTGAAATAATCACAATTTCTTGTGTACTGAAAGAAATGGCAATTATTCCTGTGACTACACCACCTTCACACCATGTGGACGTGAATGGGGTATAAAGGGGCACGGGCAATGGCGGAGTGGACTGGCACAGGTTGTACCGGCCTTGCTCCTACGCACTTGATAACTGCCTGTGAACATTCAGACACACAGGATGTTCAAATTTCAAAACTTCAAGAATTTATCTATAGACATTGCATAAATGTTGGTTAAAACCAAAATTCAATGTGATTGGCTGACATTTCTAATGTATTAACGCTGTATGTAATGCACGCTGTATGTTAAAGGTGCAACAAAAAAAAAGGTGGTGCAGACTTCTCACGCCCTGCAGGGGGCGCCAGATTAATGAAGACTGCGCATCAGTATTGAATAATCTGTCATACTCTGCACATTAGCGAGGCAAACTGCACATGGTACACTAATTTTGATATATGTCGGCCATTAAGTGTCAGGATCCTATCCAGTTTGTCTCCCCTTGGGTGCTGATTCTCTTTTTTATACCAAGCTTTCTTCTACTTAGTGGAATTCTCAAGCTGCATAATGAATTTTTGGAGGTGTTTTCTCCTCCTCCTATAACTGCTAAGGCCATTGATTGGCCACAGTGGTCACATGATCCTCATGAGCCAGAGCAAAGTAAGTATTTTTTTACCATCCCTTCTGCTACAACCCCCCAGAGGTTTTTGTTAAGATTTAGGAATGCTAGTACACTACCTCTAGCCCAGCAAGAATTCCAGAACAAAGGTCTGTCCCTTCTTCAGTTGCTGATAATGGAATTAGTGATTTTAGCTTTTCCCTTTGTTCATCATTAATTCTCTCTAGTGGAGAAATGACAGATGTAAACCTGGAGAACTGGATGACCCCAACATAAGCTGAGGTTTCAACAATCTGGGTGAGGAATATATCCACAGCCTGGTGTAGTCGTCTCATACGATCATTCTGAAATTAACAAAAACATATCCATTGAATAAATTGGAAGTTGAATTTTTTTAAAAAGTATTTTTTTTTTTTGAAATGTCATATTATTATCATGTACATGGGTCAGGAAGTAAGAGTTCTCCTTATGGAGACTTTGCTAATTAAGGCTGCCTTGTAGGCATGTGGAGACTTATAGCCATTGATGCCCCACTAGTGGATTCTGGGAAATGTGCAAATACTTTTTCCAGAATGGAACAAGGAAAGCAATGCCTCGTTTAGCTACTTTGTAAGGCAGTCCCCTTAAAGTACAACTGTAATTTTATAGTAGAAATGTATACGTAGGATAGTTTGAGTGCACAAATAAAGACAGAGATCAGGCTCCCCATCAATTCTAATGAACGGTTAACAGATCCTGCACACACAGCACAGTGTATATACAGTGATATCTCTTTTCACAGGAAAGTGGTGGTTTATATATATATACTACAAAGTGGACTAGACTTTAATTATTAAATAAAATAACCGTTTAACTAATTAGAGAAATGTACTTTACAGTTTAGTGGTGAGGCCTGAATATCCAAGAATCCAAGAATTATATGGTAATTTTTTGCAAAGGCCCATTATATATTAGCGTGCTTATCCCTCCGTCCTAGAGCTGTATTGTAATAGAACATACCAGCATCATGCTCCCAGATACATCCAGGACCAAAGTTATCACTCTTTCTTTGTACTGTAGGAGGGTGAAGGATGGGACTGGAAGACTCATGTCAGGTCGTGGAGGACTGGAATTCATATCGGTTGAGTCCTTGATGACATCCCAAGTACTGCGAAGATTGCACATTCGGTTTTGTAGATTTGGAGCTTCTTTGTTGTGAGTATTAGAGTCACAGAACTCAGTTACCTGAAATTGTATGGAAAATTGTTAGTTATTGTAAATGTGATGATGTAAACACCCATGTTGGCTCCACAATTTTCCACAGCAACAATAGTGAAGGCATAAGAAGGACTTAAAAAATCTCCAGCAAGATAAAAGGAGTTCACAGAACACTAATGGAGATTTAATCACTAAACCAATGCAACTTAGTATAATATTTTAGCACTCAGTTGGTTAATTTTAGGTAAGGTGGAATTGTCCTTAAAAGATCATTGTCCTTTGTTAAACCTATACTTACCATTGCCTGTGAATACATGATAGATGCCTGGGAAAACTGGAATTTGTCTGGCACAAATACACATCCTTCTTCATAAAGTCCGGTTGATGTATCAAAGTTGCAAGCCTTTATTGGACAACTTCCTCCATGGCATTCACTTGTTTTCATTATGTTAGTGCCAAAAAAATCCACGGAGCACCTAAAAAAGAATAAACATTAAAGGTGTCGATCACTTTTACGAAACTTTATCAGGGTAGGCACTTGCCCCAGTTAAGCAGGGATGTGGAATTAACACTCAGAACCCATATCAGTAGTTGGAGGGGTGTGCGGATTTAGTTGGTATGCCCCTCCTACCACTGATATGAGGGTGATTATAATGGGCATTCAGACAGTAATGATGGTGGGGGCATGGTCACCATTATTTACTGGAAGGCAGCAAGATAACAGTAGTCACATTAAGTCCTGGCAGCATTACACAAACTTTACCAGTAGGATATGGGTGACCCTATTAGGGTGAGGTTTACTGGTAGTGGTCAATTTCTTAAAATAAGTGTTTGAATTGTATTATACTCATGATTTACTAAATAAAAAATACAGTCTGAATACTGTATTTGGAGTAGTAAACTATGACTTATACATAATGGTACTGTGTGCATACCTTGTAGCTTCTACCTTGCTGTGTCCTGCTAGATAATATGGCTTTTCATCATTGTACTCATCATATACTCCCCATCGTAGATGTGCCCACTCATGGACAAATACTCTTCCTAAAAAAAATGGATGAAAGCTGCATACATTATTTATTTGCATACATGTGTTTAATAAGCAGAAGTGAATGATGAATTTCTTTTGCAGATAATAGAAAACAAATGGGACTTCCTTGAATTGCTGTAATTTGTAGAGTTTTGCAAAAATGTAGGAAAGTCCCTACAACTGTGTTAGACATGTAGGTACTTTTCTACATTTTTAAAAACAATAAAATCCTATTTTAATGTGCTAGTCACACAGATCACAAAATAATCCTTTTAATTATCTAGATTAGCCTTGTGCTGTGGTTTTTGGCCTGTTAGCTGTTTTGACGACAGAAACTATAGACAGTGTTTAGTATCAGCCCACAGAGAGCTATGTAACCATACCTTTGTGTGTTGTTACTAGTAGCAGCAGAACAATGGGCAACAGAGACAGAATAAGACTGCCACGGGTCCTGGGTTTATGAATATTATAGCCCTTACAAGTCTGGAATCACTTCCTACATATTGTACTGGAATCAGCTTCTTGAGGATTGGTGGATGTGTCCCTTCTTCCTGCATTCAATCTGCAGTTTCAGTACCTTTGGAGGACCTTCAAAGGTCCTGAAATGCTTCCTGTGTACATATGTTATGAGAGCATGAACAGATGTACAAGTGTTTAATGGGTGAAGATCCTTCTCATTTTAAAATTTGGACAGTGGTTTGGGTGGCCATGGACGCTCTAGAAGGCATCCAAACTATCTACATTATAATCTACTTTTACTGCAGTGTTATTTCTTTAGAGTTTTTTTGGATTATACCTAAACTATAAAATTATGGTATGTATTTTCCTTTGGCATGGTTGTTATTATTACTGTAACATTAGTGAGTAGATTATTATTGCACTGTGACTTTTTGAATTTTTTGTATTCTATATGTGACAGAACAACCTACCTCATCTCCATATTGGCCATCGAAAATAATTAACAGAGACATGGCACAAGTCATACAACTGAAACCAGAAGTTTTACATGATATAAAATGACACATATGCATATTATTTATATTTGCCAAATGCCAGAATAGCGAAAGAGATACTTTTAAAGACATTTTATTACGGGGCCTAGCCTTTTCTTGGGGTCTGGAGGTAGCCGGGGCCCAGAATACCGGAGTGGCCGGCGATTGTAACCTAGGGCACATTGATGCCACGGTGCTTTGTAAGGGGACCAGAGGGCTGTCTTACAGCCTGCCAGGTCTCCAGCAGGTGTTGTGTGCAAGAAATATGGAGGAGGAGGCTGAAGTACTTATTTCTCCCTGGGGCAACCCCTGAGTGTCTGTAAGATAAGTCCCTGGTTAATGTATGGGGAGCCAGTGGTGGTAGACAGCCGTATCCAGGGATCAGACGGAGGCGACGTTGTGCAAATCAACTCACGGTTCTTTATTGAACAACAAGTAGCATCCAAGGGGCCAAAGCGATCAAACTGCAGATTCGGATTCTGGTACTGGAGTGATTGTGGAGAGTGGTCCGCAGGATAAGGCACCAGCCTGGTAGTAGATGTAGGCTGGGAGAATTTAGATGGATTTGAGTCCAAACTGTGGAAGCTGCAGCTTTGGTTAGAGTCTCCTGACTCAGTTCCTGGAATTGGTTTCTGTGATAGCACTGAAAGTGTGCTGCACGCTGTATCTCTCTCTTTACTCAGACCATAAGGTTAGGCTGCTGACAGGCAAAGACCATGTGTTCCCCCTTCACAGGGGTTTTATACTCCCCCGTGGTCAGGTGGTATCACCTCTACAATCAAACTCCAGCTTACAGTACAGTAGATTTCCTTTAATTATGTTAAATAACTGGTAAGACATTCACCTCTTGGTCCATACGCTAACAGTAGATTGTCATCTAGTAAGAAGTTTGGAGTCAAATGGATATATCTTCCTGGCTCCCCACAACGCCCATACTGTAAAGTATATGGATCATCTCCAGATTTCAAGTATGGATTCGCAATAATTATATCTGCCTGAAATATAAAGCATAAATATTTCTTTAGAACAAATATATTTATTTTCAGAAATGACAGAATCAGGATGTTTACAGATGACCATAGCTGTATCTACCCACAATACCCTATTGATATACTCTTTATTCTTTGGGACTGGGACATTTTTGAGATATTCAATTAACACTTGGAGAACTACTTCCCTATCGGCGCTGTGTGGACTGAATGGAATTCATTGCTCCTCTCTGTTTATTTGAAATATTGTTTCAAGAATTTACCTATTATTTGCAATAATTAAAAAGAAAACAAAGACAAGCAAAAATATTTGCTTTCAGGGAAATGTGATTTTCTTTCAGAATTGAAGGTATACCCAGGTCAGTATATCCCAAGGAAATAAATCAGGGAAGACTGACTCCTGACCTCCCTACCTGCCACTGTATGAAGGAAATGACACAGGTTATAGTCATAGAATATATTCCAGATAAGTATAGAGATACTAGTTCCATAGATACTTACAGTGTTGTAGGATTCTGTTGCTGGTTTTGTATAATTACTTCTTGGTGTCCATGTAGATGGGATGAGAATTTTAACACTTTTTATGAAAAGTCTTTTCTTGGTTGCATGAAATAAATAACTTGTTGCTTCTTTTACCATTTCCTAAAACAGAAGAGAACATGGTAAAGTACATGTCACATATTACCACCAAGGCACATTTGTCAAATAGCGTTATGACGCAATGGGAAGGAAACACTCTGACAACACTTATGTCACCCCTGTGCTTATGAAACACCCCTGCCACCGCATAGGTAAGGTGGTTAATAATATAATAATAATTCTTTATTTATATAGCACACACAGATTATGCAGCACTGCGCAAAGCAAATTGGTCCCTGTCCCAATGGGGATCACAACCCAACAGTATGTTTTTGGAGTGTGGGAGGAAACCCACACAAACACGGAGAGAACATACAAACTCTTTGCAGATGTTGACCAGGGTGGGATTTGAACCCAAGACCCCAGTGCTGCAAGGCAGAAGTTCTACCCACTCAGCCACTGTGTGGTTGTTGCGAAGAGCACCCTCTCCATGATAGGGAGACTAATAACCTCACATGATCACTGATCACATTAGGGAGACTGATAACCTCTCTAGGAGGTCTATAAATAGTGGAGAACCTTGTGATTGCAGCTGTAGCCCCTGCCTGGTAAGGCTTAAGTTAACACTGTGAAATGTTGTTATGCAATAAGAATCTTTATACTATTGTAAAGCAAGCTGGAAGCTGATTGGTCATCTGACCAATGGAGTATAAAAAACCCTGGTGGGCTGGAGCATGGGGTCCTGCAGTTTAGTCAGCGAAGCAAGTGTCTTAATATCAGGAAGTAGAGGTACTTCAGGCCATTGTCTGATACCCTGGGCAAGTCAGGACACTAAGCCCTAGAGCAGACATCCACCATCTGGACATGGCTCCATCTACCAGCCCAGCCTAAAGATACTACCAGGCTGCAAGCTATCCTTCCTATGGACCAGGTGTCTCCTGCCAGCTTTCCAGCCTGTTGAATCTGCTGCTACTGTTAAGGCCGTTTGAAGTTGAATAAAGAACTGTAAGTTGATTTGCACAACATGCTTCTGTGTAATCCCTGGATCAGGTTGTCACCATCACAGGCTCCCCATCTGGAGACCTGCCAGGCTGTAGGCCTGTCCCCTGGTCCGAATACCAAGCACTGTGACCACAGCGTGCCCAAGGGTGCATAAGAAAGGCTATGCCTCAGTAGGGGATGTTGCACTTATAGGCATGTGAAATATCATTTCTGGGCAGGATTAGAGAAGGAGGGTGGTAGCAGTAAGCAGTAACCTTTGTGTTGCTGGAAATAAGTCAACTCTAACCATAATTTTACTTGGATGGATTTGGTATTTCTGGGGCCCCAAGCATAGTTATATCTGGGGATCCCCAAAATGCACAGCTCCACTCTGAATGCGAGAGCAATTAATTTATAGTTATCTCCTCTGCTGGAGCTTGAAACTGTATTGGTTTTTTGGGGACAGTCTCAAGTATCCAGTGAAAATATAGGCCGGCATTACATCTGTTGAACATTTGTTTTTTAACATCTTGGATGAGTGAATGAACGGCATCCCACCACTGTGATAACTCTGTGACCCTAAGCAAATTAATCTTTCCCAGGTAGCATAATGTAAGGAAACTGCAATGTTATATGAAGGGATCCGCATGGTATTATTCTCCCATCCATTTACTGTGTAGAGCTGAGGTAATGAAATTTAAACCTGTATTTTTATCACTAACTTTCCCACTTTTTCTCTGAGGTACTCTAATGCCGGTGACGGGAGGCGATTTGGTCGTTTCGGTCCTATGGGCTGTGTGCATTCTTCTGTCAGTAGCAAAGGCCATTGGCTGCAATGTAGCTAATGGTCTTAGTGTTTTGTATGTATAAAGGAGTTGGTGTGCAAGGGAGCTTTCAATTTCGAACCTGGTAGGTTGATTAGATTGTGAGCCCCATAGGGACAGGGACTTATTTGGCAAGCTTTGTGTAGCGCTGAGTAATCTGTGAGATCTACCGTATTTTTTGGACTATAAGGCACACCAGATTATAAGGCGCACTATCAACAAATGCCTTATAATAAACATTTAAGTTCATATATAAGGCCCAACAGATTATAAGGATATATGACCAGCAGGTGGCAGACCTGTGCACAGTTCAAGGCAGCTGTTGTCTGTAAGAACAGTTCATATATAAGGCGCACTGGACTATAAGGCACACCTTTGATTTCTGAGAAAATCAAAGGATTTTTTGTGTGCATTATAGCCTGAAATTGCAGTATATAAAGGAATTATTATTAAATAACCTATGCAAGCCATAGGTTATTTTATATCTCTGTCTGTATTTTATATCTCAGTCTCAATTGGTGTCCCAAAGTGCCTAAACTATCAAAATATAAAAATGATTATCCAAATGGTGAAAGCCATAACCAAAATAAATGTTCAAATTGTCATTTTTTAGCCATTTCACCCTCATACATTTGTAAATACATTTGAATAAAAAAGATCAAAGGTCATACACTTCTCAAAGTGGTTTCAATGAAAATATCATCTTCTGCAGAAAAGTTACACAGCCCTGTCTAGTCAGGTGTGAAAAAGTTACGGGTGGAACAGGTGTAAAAGGTAAAACTTAAAAAAATTATTGAAATATAACAAAGCTTTAAAGTGTAACCGTCATTCTGAGCAAAAAACCCCTAAAAAACATAATTCTGCTCCAGGTGTCCCTGGGAATCATTCCTCAAAGTATTTTGCCACTCGGTCCAAATTTTGTACTTTTTTTGTCCGATAGCAACCAGGGTTTCCAGCTCTCAAAAGATCTACAATCAGCAAGAAGGAGGGACAGGACCTGTCATTTTTCACCTCATCACAAGCATGCACTGCTGACCAATTAGACCATATCTATCTATCTATCTATCTATCTCCTATGTATCTCATATTAATATATCTACATATCTATTATCTAGTCATATCTATCTATGTATATTCTATCTATCTCCTATCTATCTATGTACCCATCTAAGTAAAACTTCAGCACAGCGCATGAGGGGACAGCATGTAGACTTGGAGAGTCTCTCCTGCCATTTCCTGCTGCGGAGTGTGAGGTTACTGGGGAGGGGGGTTTGTGATCGATCTGCAGTTTGTGTCTGTGTGGATTATTTGTTTATATACAAGTGTAGGGAAAGCTGAGGGAGAGATAAGAGTGTAGGTGTTTGGTTACTACATTAGTTAGGGCTCCTGGCAGCAGAGTGTTGGAGCATTGAGCTATGAGATAATCAGCTGTGAGCAGGGAGAGAGGAGAGAGAAGGTTGTGTGTCTCCCTCAGTAGTCATCTCCTCAGTGAAGACAGTATGTGCCTAGCAACAGCAATCTAAGGAGTCACTGACAACAGGGGGAAAGTTGTAGAATACAAGAGGAAGGAGCAAGATTTGGGTAACTAATCCAATTGCAAAAGGGTAGAATTGTCTGCCCATTTCAAAAGTTTTTTGAAATGACGGTTACTCTTTTAATTATCACAATAATCCAATTGACCCAAAGAATAAAAGTTATAACACCATCAACAATGCATGAAAATTAAAATCTGTCCTTTATTAGAAATGCATTATAAAGTACCCACATGGGTACAAACACCATACAGAGAACAATGTGATAGTGAGTTTCTATGTCCATATGACTAGAGACACAAGAAAACAGATCATCAACTACATCTGAAAAACTTACAAAAAATGTGGGGGTAATACTAAAAGTAGGAGGAAAAAGAGGGAAGATGGAAGGTTTGGTTCGAACCATATGTTCCTTACCACACACTATCGTTCCTTTTTAGAAAACAATTATCTTCTGCAAAACCGCTACATCCGGAAAAACTACACTCCCAACCTCTAAACCTCTCTACTAAAATTCTAACTTCTGAACATATTATGGTCTTCCAAAAAGGTCTATTATTCATTCCTATTTCTGATTTTAAAGCATTTGAATGGATTAAAGATCTTCATTTGTTCGCTAGACACCTGCATTGGCGTAACATTTCATGAGACAGGACGAAAGGAAATCCGTGAACTGGGTTTCCCTACATAGAAGCTTAAAGATGTGAGATTGTTGGGGGACCCCTCTAAGATTGAAGATAAGGGACCATTTATGGACCTAAGATTAATGCCCCTCAAAGGGGAAGTGTCATGTATCCATGTATACTACTTTCTTATATGATGGCCTGTGGGCGCTGTTGTTATCAGACAAACTGCTGATTAGTGTGAGCAATCTATTTCCTAGTGTTTTTCTACTGAATTGAGCAATGCGCTCTGTATGGTGTTTGTGTCCCCATGTGGGTACATTTTAATGCACATCTAATTAAGGACATATTTTAATTTTCATGCATTGTTGATGCTATTATACTTTCTGTAGTGTAAGTAGAGCATTTTTCACACTAATATTGTCCCTATTTTCTTTTGGTGTACATGTGCTGTATAGTTGTTAAAAGAGTTAAAGAAGTTCAGAAATATCCAGTGCATCCATTAGTGCGTCAAGTAGCAATTGAAATCGTAGGGCAGCAATGTGATATAAAGGGTCCATGCCTCCCACAAACCAGACTCCACGACTTAAATATGTTGAATAGTAAAACTCCACAGAAGCCTCACTCCAAAGAATGGAGATGTTTACTCATCAGAAGTGAAAGATAACATATAGAGCCATTTTTCATGAAATTGACTCCATTGAGGACCTGAAACATTGTATTCTCTTTCACTTTTGGTGAATTAACATCCCAATTGTTTGGATCAGTGTTGAATCTGTGGGTTTTGCTATAAACATAATAAGATATTTGGTACCATGAAGTTCTAAGCATTATTTTCCTACCTGAATGTTATGAATAATTCCAAAATCTTCTTTGACTTCTGGATTGATTGCAAACACGATATCCTCATACCCTCCATTGTTCACTTTTACCATAGATCCTGGACATTTATGAAACAAATCACAGATGAATAGTAACACCAGCACATTACGGAGAAACATCTTACATGTTCTTAGAAGCTAAAAAAGTTTCTTCAGAACTATATGAGTGTTTTATCTGGTGAACTTTGTACCATGTGATGTGTTAATGACATACATGTACTATAAAAGATTTCCGTTACACAGAAGACCAAATGTCTCTAAAGGAAATGACTGGAATAATCTTAATTTATTATCTCAGTATTATGAAACAGGTAAGGACGGTGCATGCATGAGAAGATAGACCGCCACAATAAGGAAATCACAGCAGGAATTGTGGTGCCAGACCATAAAAGATTCTGTCACTTATTGCATCATTTATTGGCAATATATCATGACAAAGACTATTGCAATGATTGACGAAAACCTTGAAAACTCAAGGATTTTGTTGTATTCTCAAAAAATGTTTAATTGCATAAAAATGTAAATGTATGTTTGTAGAATTTACCTTATAAAAACCAGGAAACAATACCTGCACATTTCTCATTAACCTTCTTACCATCTTACACCATATGTGGCTAAATGATGTTACTAGCCATTATTTGCTTAGTAAAGAAAATATTACTGTCACCTAATTTTAGGCATTGTATTTTAGGATAAACAGCAAAAACGAGTGTTGCTTCAGCATAGGCCAAAGTTTGTCTTCTCATCCTCTATGCTTTTTTTTCACTTCTGTCTGTACGAAATCTCTTTTGATCACTTGATGTGTTGAACACTGTTTTAGAGGTTATGTATTGAAAAATTGGGATAAAGAGTTACTTTGTAAATACAGAACGTTGCTTATCCTTTATCATGTTGAGTTACAATTTATATTGAATTTTAGAGCTGTATTTTATATTGTATCATGAGACATATCCCTAACAAAGTGGCTACGGTGCTAAAAAATGTTTCTACTATACTGGAGCTAAAGATGACAATTTCCAGAAACCAATCATGAAGGAAAGGTAAAAACTCTTAGCACAGACAAAGCGTCTTTCATAAGCGCAATCAATTTTATTTTTTAAGATGAATAAAAATTCTTTTAAATTTTTCTCGTAAATGCTGCTATCATAATCTGAACAGCTAAAAGGTGGGCTACAAAAGCCACTGAGAGTGTTCATACATACAAAGGAAAAGTTATTGTATGACATTTTAAGGATTTTTTTGTTGATCGGATCCCTTATCCATCAAGATTTGAAGACCAGATATGGCTATTGGCCTCAATGATCTCAGTCTACGCGCCTACTCACGCAACTCAACCAGGTGAGCAGAATATAAACACCTGCACCTATATTCCATGGGTCTTCGACATTTTACACTAGGGTTGAACCCTTTTTCTTTAGCAATTATCTATCTGTTTGTCTCTGTTCATTTGTCATCTGTTCTGAACACATACTCAGAGTAGGGACTGTCTCCCCAGTTGTCCCCTATGGGTTAGAGAAGTTTGAGCAAGTAGGCAGGGACAGGTGTGCTCAGGCCATGTAGCTCTTATCAAGTCTAATGTGTGTGTCTTCTGCCACTATGCCTTCCCAGGATTTTTGGGGAAGTGCCCTTGTTCTAGAGATGTATATACATTATCTATCCTCTTTACTTACATTTATTGTGCCTAATGAAGGCTCAGATAAATCCAAAGAATAAAAATGATCCAGCTTCAGGTTCGAATGTAAATAATAAAACGTGTGTATCTATTTCAATATACAAGTCTCAATAAAATATCTTAATCATGGTTTGATGATTAAGATATTTTATTGAAACACGTAGACTTTGCCTGCAGACCTTTGTATCCTCTTCCTGCTAGATTTTCTATGAACTGCATTTAATGAATTGGAAATAAATACACAAGTTTTTTTTTATTTACATCGGACCTGAAGCTTGATTATTTTTGTTCTTTGGATTTATATGTGGTTCCTTTGGAAGAGGTTGAGCCTTCGGTGAAGGCTCAGGACCTTAGTCAAAGCAGGTTGTACCGATTTAATAAATACAACCATACCTCTAGCAATGCTATCCATCTTCCTTTGAATCCCTCGTCTGTATTATGTATTTAATGCTGGGTAGGTTTCCTATTGAAATGATTCATGAACAAGGCTGAGTTCCACAAAATTACTTTTTATTACACTTTATTTATCATTTTACAAAAAGTGAACAGATGTACTAGCTTCTCATTTTCACTTTTAGTTGCATTTTAACTGTTTTCCCTATATTTACCTTCACCTCTTATGAACACTCCTAGCCTTTCTTTGCATTATACTAAATAAAGAATATTGGTCCTTCCCTCATCAGTATTTGGAATCAAAACTAGGAGTGTATCCTCAAAATCTCTAATAGAGAAATTTGATCCTCTTTTGTCATTTGGACCCACTCACTAGTGTTGGAGGAATAATGAAAGCGGCCTGAGCTATATTTGACACATCTGATTGATGAGAGACTTTATCAATAGCAACCAAGGCAAAGTACAGGATGGTGCCATTTTTTATAACATTTTTTTCTGGCTTGAATGAGAATGTTTCCCTGGATCCAGCTGGCAGGGGAGTAAGAGAGGAAATGTTGATTGTTGTTGAGCCATAAAAGTTGGTTCTTATATCCCTGTGGTTGATGTTCATTCTTAGGTCATAGCTGGAAGCTGTGGAAATAAAAGGTAAACAAATATTTAAAAAATACAAAAGCCATCTACATCCCATCTATATATTAAAGGGGTTGCCTGGTGACTTGTCTGTCTGTTGATATTGATGACCTACCCCTAGAATAGTTCATCAGTTACAGACCTGTGGGGTCCTTCCAATCTCAATAATTGCAAGCGGAGCAGAGAACCTTTTTCAATTACATTTTTATAATATTATATAATTTTTTATAAATAATTATAGACACAAAAATGTCAAACATTTAATCAATTTCTCACCTTTTCCCTGGTCCAGATCATCCCCAGTGGCTGTCCACGATAATGTGATCCGATCCTCCACAATCTCTGCCTGTAAATCTGTTATTCTCTCAGGTTTATAGATATCTAGTTTAGGACCCCTTACTGTGTGCACATCAAACACAACAAATGAACCTCCTGATGCTGTCCTGCTGAATTCTCCTACATTAAGATCTTCATCTGGAATTTTAAAGTTGGGAAGATTCATGGTCACAGTACCTACAAATAGATTTCCAAAAATCTTGCATTATTTTAAGTTATAAAGAAACTTTAGGAAATGTTTTGCAGAAAACACACATATTGGTTAAAAAGGTATTCCACTAATAAGAACGTTTACCAGGATAAATACAATGTACTTATATAGTCACCCCACTTGTGACCTTATTCCGGAAGTGAATAGGGTTCTTCAAAGTTGACTATTTACATGCTGAGCTATAACTTGTGGTAGAAATAAGTTAAGGTAGGATTAAGAACTGATGAGGAGTTGTGGATCTATATACTATTTGTTGGTGACAGGTTCCCTTTACAATAAAAAGAAACTAGCCAACAGCTTTAAGAAAGGTGATATTCCGACTAAAAATCTCTTATCTGTCAATTAACCACTGTATGTCTCTTACCATCTTTGATAGATCCTTGAACACCAAGAGCACGGTTCTTGGGGAGGGTCAAGTGGCTTTGACCCTTATTATTGTTTGTGACATGTACTCTCAAATTGTATCTTCCATTTTGTGAGAACTGTGTGAAATATCTTGAATATATTCCATCATTCTTTATAATATCAGCACCTGAAAACAGCATCTCATCATTACAGTATATTTAATTCAGTTTACATTGTGGATTCAATCAACCTCCTTTTCAGCTGAAGTGGAGAAGCACCCTCCACTAGAGAATATTTTACAAACAGGCTAGACTTCACATGGATGACTTAGGCTATAGGATATATTTACATCACAGATTTTGTCTCTGTTGTAAGGATACATCAGGTGTATTTTCGATGTGCCCCTCAGCATGTCCTCTAGTCACCCCCCAGCCCAAACTTAAAGCACACAACCAGTGGGGGACCACTTTGAGCATATGTTTAGTGAAGTCCATAGGAGGGATGCAATATGTTGCATCCAGTTCACTTTAGCTCCGTTGGCCTCCGCTAAGAGTATACGTCGCTCAGCAAAAGAGAGTAGGATGGAAGCCAGCTGGATTCAGCTTGCCGCAGCTTTCTGTCCCGTATTATCCAAAGAATATGACAGATATGTCTATGTCAGGAACTGGCATCATGATGTGAACCTAGCCAGAACACATCTAAGATGGGTAATTATAACAGAACACATAAACACATACTAAATGATCATTATTGTTGATGCTATTAACCTCTTTCTCCCATGGTGTACTGGATGTTTTTAATAAAGAAGGAATAAAGGAACATGTTTTATCACTGGTGAATGATAAACACATATAACTACCTGTTCCATTGTCCAGAAGTTCTAGGGTCACTATTGGTCCAGTGACAGGTTCGATTATTGCAGTGACTTTTGCTCCAGTGATCGGTGTCAGTCCTTGACTTACTGTGGCATAGATAACCATGGGGTTGGGATATTGGTTTGCGTCTTGGTTCATGTGGGCACTTACAGTAATTGGAGGAATGTTTTCATCTGAAGCCTTAGAGTTCACAACTAAACCTAAAGCTTCAACTGAAGTGCGAGTATTGCATAAACTGTAAGTCCAGGGTCCTCTCTAAAACAGAAAGAAAACCTTCATGATCATTCAGTTTAGCACAAGATACCAGCTTTAAAATTATTGAATGCTTTTTATTGTTTTGTGCTGATTTATATTATTTATTATAAATAATAATAATAATGTTGATAATAATACTACAAAGAAGAATCTATTACATTGGTTTTGAACAGTTTTACTTCAATGTGAAATTAGGTTTAGAAAAACACGTATATGAGCCTAAGGCGCCTCATGGCTCCACCGTCTCCTAAAATATTCACGCCTCCACCTACTCTATATGCAACCGGTTTTCCCTCCCACTTATTACAGACAGACAGTGATGTCGGCCGGCTGTCTGGAAAACTTACATACGTATGAGAAGTCTTTCCAGCGCAACTTCACCAATAACCTGTGCTGGATAGACTTCTCGTGCATGCACGAGCCTAGCAGACAGCCGTACGACGTCACAGACTGTCTTGTACATCAGCTTGTAGCCATTGCATCTGTCTGCTCCCTCCTCTCTGCAGCTCCCTCCTCCTCTTTCTTCATGAGGCCTTTAGGTGACAGGCTGGAGGGGGCACTTTTCAAACAGCTAAAATATGGTTCTGGTTTCATTGTTAGGAGGCTTGTGTTTCTAGATGTTACAAACAGTACTATAAAAGTACAAAAGTACTATAAGAGGTGGGTACTTTATTTGAAAATTGCAATCCTGAATGTAGCTTTAAAGGTGAATATTTTTGTTCCAGTCGTACACAGAAACAAAAATTTAAGGTGAGCTTCTCCTCTTTAAAATAACATCAGAACTTTGTTTCTAGGTGTCACAGGTGCAAAAGCGTAGCCATTTGGCGTGTTTCCCATGAAACTAGGATTTATTTTTGAAATAAAGCTTTTGGAATGTTTTCCAATTTTTTATTATTTTCGGGGAAAACAGTACTTATAGAGCACAAACAAGGCATGTCTGTGTAATTTTAGAATTACCAGCTCACTGATAAAGTATTACCAGCTTACTATTGGTAGCTGTGTGTAGGGTATTAATCAGGATTCTGGATCTGGGCAACCTCCATGGGTTACAGTCAAAGCCTGCCTTCAAAATTGTATCAATATTAAAAATCAGGAAAAAAAAAAGGTTTTACCTCCACTGTTCCTCCAATAGCAAGTCTTGATGATTTAGAAGCGGGGTCACTGATGAATTGTGTTGAAGTATACACAATCCCATGTGGATCTTGTAAATAAATTTGTGGTATCACAGTTTGCCAAGTAATTAGAAAGGAAGTGTCACTGCCCACTGTATTATCAATGTACACGGTGCCATTTAAACATTGAGTTGGCTGAAGACATAATGCACTGCTCTCCAGCTGTAGAGATAAGATTTCATGTAAATGATATTATTAAGCAGTTTTATATCCCTTAGAGTCAAATCTTTTTGACACATGGTGCTGCTGGACACTTTTAATGCTGCTGTACTATACTGTACATACTGTAATTTGTAACAGGAATGATTTATGTAGTCAATGGATTAACCCCTTGGATGTCAATCTTAATGGACACTGTGGCATCTACCGGAAAGTTATTTCTTACAGGATGGTCAAAGCATCAGCATCCCACAATGCAAGTATAGGGTGGCAATGGTTATCATAGCAGCTAGGGTACCCTAGTGGCACAAGAAATAAATGAACAGGAAATCTAAACAAACAAAATAAATTGTTTTATTAATTTATTTATTTATTTATTTATTAATTTAATGGGTATCCATAAGAAATAAAACT
Organism: Engystomops pustulosus; assembly: GCF_040894005.1. Classification (NCBI taxonomy): domain Eukaryota; kingdom Metazoa; phylum Chordata; class Amphibia; order Anura; family Leptodactylidae; genus Engystomops; species Engystomops pustulosus. The sequence continues at coordinate 62,940,497 of NC_092420.1, read as the reverse complement.
ATTGCACTTATCATAGCGCTGTTGTGTGAAACTCATTGCTATGATGTCTACCGAAAGGTGCACATACCTGTTGGTGTTAGAGATTCATTTCAATTACTTTGACTCAATAGGAAGCATTAGGGAGGTCATATATGCCATTACAAAGAACTACTGGCCTGTACTGATTTGAATAAAGCCTTTGGGGTTAGATAGAAAACATACAGCAGTTACATGTAGTTACAGCAGATTCTACCAAAAAATGCAGTATCTCCTATCTCACTCAGCATCTCTCACTCCTTCTCTCCTATAACTTATATGTTATCTGATCTACGTAGATCTACTGAGCTGCAGTCCCCTAAAGCTCTAGCAAGATGGATTCCATAGAGATTTTATAGTGAATTCTAGTGTAGGAAAGAAGGATAGGAGCATGACACTTTAAAAAATAAGTATTTTTTACTCTACATGTATCCAAAGATTGTTGAAAAACTATTTAAATCACAATAAAACATCTAAAATCTAATATACTGGGGAAATGAAAAAACATTCACCTGTAAAGACTTTTTAGTGATGTCTCCGTCACTGGCTGAAATTGAACTGAAGGCATCGATTAATCCTTGTGCATCCACTCTGTCTGTGGATATAATTGTTTTTCCACCTGAAAATAATAAAAACTAGTCATTTTTTTTATCGGTGCACAGATTACAGTCAATTACTCCATACACTCACTATTATAAGGTAAAATATTCTGTGCACATAGTACAGTAATCTGCTAGAGGCTATAGAGACGCCAATTCTGTGGCTGTGTACCTGTAGGCCTGCCATGTTACAGTGCACTTATATAAAATCATTAATTATATGGCTTCTGATGGAGCTATCTTTTCTGTTGGCTTGATTAAATATCACATGATAGGCCTCCGATGTTACAGTAAGGCCCATAGAATTATGGCTGCAGCTGAACTGAATAGTGTAATAAAGTGGTGTGAATTAGGGCTTATACCCAGATATGTTTCAAACAGTCATTTGTTCTCACCTGTAATTTTTGCAATCTCTATAAGCTTTGGTTCTTCAGAAGGTCCAAGGAAAATGACATGGATAATGGCACCACTCTCTATGATTTGTGGAAAACAAAGGCTGGTATCATATTCATCCTCTCCAGCTGATACTAATATGATTTCAGTTCCAGCAGATGAAACAGAAGTTCCTTGATTTACCTTGTCAGTAATACAACATATCAATATGCATAATAAACATTCATTTCCCTTCTTGCCATTCTATATAAAACATATAATTTTTCAAGAAAACCTGTTTCTCTGGCGCTAGAACCGTGCTATATTTTTCTGTGGGATGTTAGTTTGTGGTGCAAAGGATTAATGAATTGGCGCATGGACTAAAGGGTTTCAAACTCCCTAGACTTGCTTTTAGCTGTTCTAATTTTGTGCGGGAGAGTCACCAATATTATGGCACTGACATTTCATAAATGAAGGTGCAAGAGGCATGCGCAGAACTCCCGCTCCTCGTAGCTGTGCGCCAAAAATGTAAGGGTAGGAAAAGAAAAGAGGCTACTGTAGCCGCGACGTGTAGCCTCATGTCCGGCTACTCCATGCCCCAGTAGCCGCTTAACAAAATTTACACATTAGCCTAATAAAGTTTTCTAAAAGATTAGAGGATTAGCTCTTAAAAGAGCTATCCTCACATCACATACATCCAACTACCACCCATTCTACCTTTATAGGTAAAATCGCAGTGGTAGGTTCCCTTTAAATGTCCATGTTGAGCTGTTGAGGCTTCCCTAGAGGTCAATGAGGCCCAACTGTACAGACATGTGCAAACTATTTAAAGGACATCTACCATCAGATTACCTCATGGTAGATGACTATAATTTACCTCTCCGACAGGACAGGGAAGTAAGTAATAGTCAGCTACCATCAGGCAATCTGAGGGCATATAGAAATTTTTGCAGAAGACGGGTGTTTCCAGTGGCTTAGGCGAGGTGCCAAATGGTGATACACATATAGGGAATACTGACACAGACTATAGCTGAATTTTACACCAAGCTTTCCACAGTAGTAGCGCTCCAGTTCGAAAATGATCTGATGAAGGACCCAACCTACATTTCCCCTATATCCTGGCACAGTTCCGGTCACAATTCGCTGGCACTCTCAAGATATCAAGACTGTCACTTCATCTTAATTCATATTTGGAGAATGAGGGAAACTCCTTTTCCCTGTGAATCCCTACTGTGTAAAAGTAATACATTATAAACTACAGAGAGAATACGGTACCTGAATTCCAGCCAAAAGTCCAGAGCAAATATTTGTTCCACCTCCAGCTTCCGTTGGCAGAAGTCGCTTCAGGCGTTGACGCTCCACATCACTTTTTATTTGGACTAATTGGGATCTTATGGTTGCAGAACTTGAATAGGTCACCAATCCAACATAAGACTCAATCTCAATGACTTGCATAAGAAACACCTCTGCTGCCTGGTACAAACGTCCAATACGATTATTCTGGGAACATAATGAATCACAAATATATAAAAATTATATTTTTATTAGTAATTTTTTAATAACCTTTATTACAAGGAAAATGGAATACCCTTTTACAGAATGAGTCAGGTAGTAAACCCAACAACTCTAAAATTATTCTCACATGCCAAAGAGAAAAGATCCTAATAACTGATTTGTGGCAGCACTGCCAGGCTATATACTATAGAGGGAACACAATGCGGGGCATTTATCATTTTTGGCACAGGTCCACTGGTCACTGTGGGACATGTGAACTTACAATGCTCATATTGTCAGAGACATCCAGCACTAAAGTCACCACTCGCTCTGAATACTGTAACAGTGTGAAGGTAGGGTCAGGAATAGTGAGTGCCGGGTTTGGAGGAGTGGACTGGATATCAGCAGAGCTCTGGATCACATCCCAGGTACTACGATAGTTGCACATTTTATTTTGCAGGTTTGGAGCTTCGGTGTTGTGGTTACTTGCATCACAGAATTTAGTGACCTACAATAGTTATCACAGAGTTAATTTCTTCCAAAAGTACAAGTTTCCACTTTACATTTATATGAGAGAATGTCAGACTTATACTTACAGGAGGCAGAGCCTGCATGTACATTAAGGATGTTGTGACGGGGGTCCATTGGTCAGGCACAAAAACACAGCCTTTTTCATACAGATTAGTTGTAGGGTCAATATTACATGGAGAAACATAACACAAGTTTCCCTGACATTTTTGAATTACATTCTCACCAAAAATATCTACAGAGCACCTGGAAATGACACATTTAGACATTTAATATATATGATAAAAACAAATTTAATACATATACCGTAATAAGAACACTATCCATAAATTTTCGAGGCTAAGGCTGATGCTGGAATATTACAGTACAAGGTTAGCGTAAATATTTTATAATTTTTTGTAAAATTTTGGAATTTTTTCCACTCTTTTTTTTACGTTTCCATTTTAACTTAGGGAAATCTGCACTAAATCCAAAGGTAATATTAACTATTTGATGGTGCTGTGATGTGATTTACTCCTTTCTATCACTACACATAGCACTTGAATGAGACTGAGTTGAAAGAACCTGCCTAATGTGACATTACTGGCCTGTGATGCAGAAGCTTAATACGATCTCACCTCGTGGCCTCCACTTTACGATTCCCTGAAATGTAGTAAGGAGTATCTGAGTTGTACTCATCAAATACACCCCATCGGAGATGAGCCCATTCATGAACAAACACTTTACCTGAAAATAAAAAAAATACAGTATATTTTTTTCATTCCAGCAAAAATAAATAAAGCATTAGGGAATATTTCTCTCGATGATTCATCTCTCTGAGGAGTTTAGACTATCCAGAGATCTAGTGTAAAGAGTTAAATGGTTTTCCACTTTTAGTAAATTCCAGCAAATAACTGATATGATTATATATTGTGATACTATACACATGGAATATTGTGTACAGTTTTGGGCACCAGAGTATAAAAGGATATAGTAGATCTGGAACAGGTGCAGAGGAGAGCAACCAGGATTATTAGGGGAATGGGGGGATTAGAGTACAATGACAGATTATAAAAAAGTTTAGAAAAAAGACGACTGAGGGGAGACCTCATTACAATGTACAAATACCTGAACGGACAGTACAAGGATCTCTCCAAAGATCTTTTTATCCCTAGGGCTGTGACCAGGACAAGGGGGCATCCTCTACGCCTAGAGGAGATTAGATTCTACCATCAACATAGACAAAGGTTCTTTACTGTAAGAGCAGTGAGACTATGGAACTCTCTGTTATGGTGGACTCTGTTCAAGAGAGGCCTGGACACCTTTCTGGAGAGCAAATACATCACGGTTTATGGGGAACAAAAATGTATTTAATTCTTAAAGGTTGGACTTAATGGACTTATGTTTTTTTCCAGCCTTATATACTATGATAATATATTGTTTGTGTAATTAAGAGTTATACAATTTTTCAATATACCGTATCTTTTGTCTAAATTCCTCAAGGTTTTCTAGATCTCTGTTTGCTGTCATGCTATAGGAAACTTCATTGTTTATTTTTTTTGGATAAATACCGGTCTATGGTCATGTGATGTTAGACACAGGTGCACCTGTATAACATCACATGACCATGGACTGGTGTTTATCCACAGGCTTATCCTGTTAAAAGACAGCAAGTTAAGCTCTAGACAACCATAAGAAATTGATAGATAAAGTATATTGAAATATTGTACAAGTCTCAAATATCAATTATTTGCTGGAATTTTCTGAAAGTGGACAACCCCTTCAAGCCATTAGACACCTGTCAGGTTTTTTATCTCTCAGCTGTTGGTGGATACGTGACAGAAAGCTGATTAACACAAACCGCTTAAAGGGGTTGGTCACTTTTCAATAAATCTGTTCCATTAGACGTATCTCTGCATGTATATACTGAGAACTTCAGTCTTTCCCTGTTCTCCCCATGCTTCCCTCTGCATATATACATAACTTCCTGTTCTTACTCCTTCCGTCCTAATGGTGAGGTGCACTAAAAGAAGCATCAGGGATGATGAATCAATTGATGAACATTCAGAGATTATTATTAAGGCAGTAAAGTCAAATGGCCAATTTATTTAAAAGAGTGGCCAAACCCTTTAAGGATGCGTTCACATGTTTGTGTTTTGAAATGCAACATAACAACCGAGGAGAGGAGATTTACCTTATTACATTGTGTTAACATTGCGTTTGATATCTATTGTCTTGCCTTTCATTTTGCTGGACAAAAATGTCTTGCACACCGGACTCTTTCTACATAATTTCAAACAAATGGAGCCTCAGATATGGACATTCCATTGAAGTACCACTCAAAAGTTTACAGAGAAATAAAAGCTTTTTCTCTTACCTCGGGGTCCGTACACTGAGATGAGTCCATCATCTGTCATGAAATCTGGAGTGAGGTGAATGTATTGCCCCGGTTCTCCACAGCGTCCATACTGTTGTGTATAAGGGTCGTTTGCATGTGGCAGGGTAGGGTTGGTGATTATAATATCTGCCTAATGTTACAAACATAGATCACAAAAAATCTAAGAAAGTTTTCAAATAAGTATTTTGGGGCTCATGTATAATGGTCATCCTTGTAGTCCCCTCCCTTCCTTGCATTACTCTACCTTGTCATATGTTTCTGCTTTGGGTCTTATATAATTATTTGCAGACCAGGAAGTGGGAACCAGAATCTTCACACTTTTTATGTATATTCTTTTGCCTGTGGCCTCAAATAGAAATCTTGTAGCTTCTCTTACCATATCCTTCAATAAAAAAGAAAATGAAATGGGATTACTAACGTAGGACCAGAACATTGGAACACCATGGGGCTCATGGCGCCGTATTTAGAAGGGCTTTTTATCAGACACGATCGGATTTTGGCGCTGGCTTTCACGTGACACAAATTGGGGGGGGGGCGGGCCACCGGACGATCCGATGGATTCAGACAACGTGCGGGACTTAACATGTCAAATTGTCTCACAAGACAAGCACTCACATACTCCGGGAAGAAGAAGGTAAACTCCAGTGGACCTCAGCGGGGAAGCAACACATGCAGGATATCGGACGCACAATCTTGGTGAATCACGCCGGACTACATCCTCGTTGGACAGTTCGGATCGGGGATTGCAACAGGACCGCGTAAGTAAATGTGCCCCCATGTATTGGTGTAATGGTGTATTAAATGTCTTTATTACAGAGCTGCATAGTCAGTTGTGCCGGCTAGGTAGCTGAGGTACTGGTACATGTTGTTATTTTTCTTTGTCTTAAAGCAATGATATTCAGTGATCACAGCCCATAAGCCTGAGCCAACTACAATAAGAGTCACCAAGTTAAAGGGAATCTACCATCAAAATCGATCATGATAAACCAGGGGCCCCTACTCATAGATCCAGACACCATGACTCTGGTAATCTTCTTATATTTGTTATTCATCGCTTCCTTCCTTCTAAAATCAACTTTTATAATTATGCTAATGAGACATACAGGCTATAAATATGTTATGAGAAGCCTTCCATGTTGTAGCTGCACAGGCTGCTCTAATCTGAAAGATCAGTTCCCCCACCCTCGGGGTGCCCACTGCTGCTGATATTACAGTAAGTACTGAAAGAGCAGGGGGAGGAGGAGTCACATCTTCAAGTTATTAAATATCATAATTACCTAACACTAAAGATGAAATATTTTGAATTCTTACCTTAATATTTTCGATGATCCTGAGATCTTCCTTGACATTAGGATTGATAGCAATAACTATATCTTCATATCCTCCATTATTGAGTTTAACCAGGGAACTCTGACTTTTGGCGAAGATGTAAGAAACTAAAACTAGTGCAAGAATATTTCTTGGTGTCATTGCCCACGATTCTGAATGCTCTGAAAGAACAATGCTTCCTTATGTACAGCATTTATATTCTCCCGTACCTTATTAATATTCTTGCCAAGACTTTGTTTATGACTTTCTGAAAATCAAGATGAGTCATTACTGATAAAAAGCAAAGTAATGCAAATTCTTCTGATATAAACTTTGTTAACTATTTGATATTACATGCAATAGTAGCTTTTTGGTAGAAAAAAGACCCTGTGAAACATTCCATCAGAAACTATGGCACTATCCAGGACATATCCCTGTATCCCGGAGAGATACCCTACAGATAAATGCTTATACTGACACCTGGTGGATAAATGTTACTTCTTATTTTTCTCAGTTCTATGCTGTGACATTTTCTATCGTGAAGTTGTACAGTTTTTTTTGTTTTGTTTTGTAACTTGCTTAAAATTTAGTACCAATTTTTATTATTCTAACAAGCTTCATTATTCATTACAATGTTCTACAGTACATTACACAATTTTATATAGTTCACATACATAACAATACAAATTCCATTATAGAGGTTTGGCCACTAAACTTTACCAGGGTTAATACAGTACCCAAATAGGGTCACCCTAATGGGTATTTTATATAAGCTCTCCTCACCCGTTATGGATTCATTAGATACAGTCCCCCCAACCCCATGGATTCCTTATGTACAGCCTTATGTGGGCCCCCAGAAGCTCTGGGCCCCAAGACTTGCCCAGGTATGCCCAGCGCTAAAGCCGGGCCCTTCTGTGTGACTGTTTGGTCAGTGTTCCCAATGCAAGAGAAAACAGTATGCTCTCAGTCCTTGCCATTGGAAGACAAATATGTAGGGGATTAACACAGCATGAAACACCATCACTATGGCAAAATACCCAATATTAATACTGGTTATATTCACACACTTTACCCTATTTGCCTGTTTTTGTATATTTTGGGGCTACATTATTATTGGTGACCCCTGAGTTTTTAAAGGTACATGTCTAAGCTTCCACAATAAATGTCATAGGAGTTTATGTCCTAATCAATGCTAAGTTTTAGTGATACAAATCACTGGAACACTTACTGCTCCATTTTGCTAATTCTAATTCCTCTGAGCTCCATCTCCATTTGCATTTGCCCTATTGTTTTCTTCCTAAGAATGTCTCCTTTTGGTTTTGTCTTGTATTAATTTGTGATGGCTCCTTATATGTTCAGGTCTGTACTTCAAGATTTCCATTTCGTAGACTTATATTTTCTGCTCCCAGAATTCTCCTGCCAACAACTTACCAGAGAGACAATTCTAGCAGATATTTTTATTTGTGATATTAAGACTTTAGTAGCTTCTTCCATCTGACATAATGTCTAGTCATGCCATTTACGTAATGCAACAATATTTTTATTGAGAAATTTACAACATACAAAAATGTTATCACTTAATGAGCAAATGCAGAGATAATGCTGGGAGTAATGATACTTCCTCTAATGAGATGTATTAGTTTTTTTCTTTTTTCAGGTTGCACCATTAGAGATGCTTATATGAGGCTGCAGGACATTGAAATTCTAAAGCCACATAGAAGTGAATAGAGTTCACTTTCACTTTATGAAGCACCAGCAGGTGCTGTCCCAGACTGGGAATTGCACAGCCCGTAGACTCTCTAACTATCTCTGACCTGCCCACCTGATATCTATAAAAATTTTAGCTCCCCTCCCTATCATTAAAAAATTATGCTATTACGTCCTCCATACTTTAATTGAACCATTGTAATATTTTATTTACTGTTTTTTTTAATGTAGGGATAGGCTATATACTGAATACTGTATATAGGCATTGGGTAGAACTGAGGTAAGTATATTAGTCAAGCCTTCTAATACAATTCCAAGGTCTCATGTGACTCCATGGCAAAATTAAATGCCCCCGCCCCCTTGCTCTAGGCCACAGATAGTGGAGACATGCCAATACTCTGCTCCGTAAATGTAACCACATACAATATTTATTTAAGAAATATATACTTATACATTATGACATGGTTACTTTTATACAAAGAAACAATAATTTAACATTTCACACTCTGATTTGTGAATTACTTCTCCTCTTTTGACAGCTGATAATACAGATAGTAATACTTATAATGATACAAATATCCACAATACTGCACACACTATCATTACAGTTACAGCAGAATTGGATTTAGAAGCAATGGATGCAGTTGTAGTAGATGCAGATGTGTTAGTTGTATTTGTAGTAGATGCAGTTGTAGAGGATGCAGTTGTAGTCGTTATGGGTTCAGTTGTAGTCGGTTCAGTTGTAGTCGTTATGGGTTCAGTTGTAGTCGTTATGGGTTCAGTTGTGGGCGCTGGTGTTGGTGCAATGAGGAGAGCGGCCTGAGCTATATTTGACACATCTGAACGTTGAGAGACTTTATCAATAGCAACCAAGGCAAAGTAAAGGATGGTGCCATTTTGTATAACAATATTTTCCGGCTTGAATGAGAATGTTTCGCTGGATCCAGCTGGCAGGGGAGTAAGAGCAGAAACGTTGATTGGTGTTGATCCATTAAAATTGTTCCTAAGGTCAGTGGGATTGATGTTCATTCTTAGGTCGTAGCTTGAAGCTGGAGAAATAAAAGTTGAATATCACAGAGGAACCTACAAACATATCTGTTTTATACACAACTTTAATTATTTTATTTTCTTTTATTCTACACTCTAAGTCAGAAATAAAAATGCAATATATTTCTCACCATTCCCCTGGTCCAGGTCATCCCCAGTGGCCGTCCATGACAATGTTATCATATCATCCACAATCTCTGCCTGTATATCGGTTATTTTCTCGGGTTTATAGATATCTGGTTGAGGACCTGAAGGCACATTAGATACCACAAAAGAACCTCCTGATGCTGTCCTGCTAAATTCTCCGACATTAAGATCTTCATCTGGAATTTCGGGGCGTGGAGGATTCATGATTACAGAACCTACAAAGAGATTATCTTAAATAATACAAAAAGTTTGATGGATGTGCAGTTTGACCTCCTACCTGTCCCGTGTGATGTGCTAATAGTTTATATCATTTAGATACTAATATGTGCTTTGATAAAACTATAGACAATTATAGAATTGTGACATATATGTGACATTAAAGCGTAACCATTACTGGAAATAATTTTTAATATTGTGTGTTTGTGGGGGGGGGGGAGTGTAGAGAACATTTTTCTAATATAATTAAATTCTGCTTCATTTGTAAAAATAAATCAAGCTACTCGCTCCCACAGAGATGTGTCTTCCAGCCTCTACAGTGTGTGTCTATGGAAGCTGCATGTCCTGCATGTGTGTTTAAACAGCTTTGAGATGGGATGATTAACCCCTCCACTTTCAGCTTGATGTTTGAATGTAGTGATCATAGCATACTACAACCAGGAGAAGAGCAGGAAGGGTTAACACTCACAGCTGTGTAACAGACCAGAGGGGAGAGAGAGACTCATTTTCAATATGGTAGACAGATTTACCATAGCACATAAAAACAGCATTGGGGCAACTAAGGGACACTTTGCATTCAGTTTCTTTACAAACTAAGCAAAATTTCTTACTAAAGTATATAAAAAAATGTTCACTACATTCCCCCCCCCCCCCATGAAATATATAAAAATCATCTGAAATGACCAAAGCGCTGCAAGGACCACCAGATGTTAAAGCAGGGGCGGAACTACAGTGGTAGCAGCTATAGCAGCTGCTATGGGCCCTGTTGTGTCAGGGGGCCATTCAGAAACCATTCAGGCCCTGTCTCTCCTATTTCGAGCATAAGTTTGTCTGCATGCACCCTTACCCGTGGTATATTTCCTTACTATGTGCTGTGCACTGAACATTTAGAAGTTGATCTCTACTTAGTTAGTTGCCTTAAACATCTCTTACCATTTACAATATATCCTGGAACGTAGAGGGCGCGGTTCTTGGGAAGGACCAAGCGACTTGCAGTGCTATTATTGTTTTCTACTCGTACATTTAAACCGTATCTTCCATTTGCTGAGAACTGGGTGAAGTATCTGGAATATGTTCCATCATTCTTCACATTATCAGGGCCTGTAAACATTTTCATCAAGATAAGTACTTACATTTGTTTATAAGTTGAACTTTACCTTTCTATATCCAGTAATATCATTAAATCTTAATGTAAAAGACAAATAATATCTACAGCGGTTCTGACCATTATGGACAGAGAATGAAACTTACCGTACAAATAATTGTGCCAATGAGTGAACCATATTATTAACATGCTAACACTTTTCTGTAGGTTATTAGAATTACAAAGATACCAAATGTGACAATATTTTCCCTACATTTTCATAAAAAAATCTTTTCAGAGGGAAAAGCTGATTTGATTTTAATCCAGTCTTTTGCTTCTTTTTTAATTTTTTTTTTAATTTTTATGCAATAAATAGCTCAGTTTTATTTAACTTTTTTATTTTAGATTTTCATATATTATTTTATTTTATTATACACTAACATTTTTTAAATTTACCACTTAGGGACAATACAATAATTGCTTATACAATACACAGCAATACTTTAGAATTGCTATGTTTGACAATATGTCTCTGCCTGGGCCTAATAGGTTTCTGTACGGATACCCAGAGAGCATTATCCGGCTCTGACTGTCATGGCATCCCCATGGTACCACATGATCACAATATGGGGGGAGGGGGGTATTTAACAGAACTTTGTTCCCTTTGTCTATCTCCTAAGACACCACAGTCACCATTTTAGCAGGAGCAAGGCTATGTGATACATCCGCTTCCTGCCAGCGATTATGGAGGTGCACTGGCAGTACCCAAGTGATTACCTTGTCCCCACGTCTCCCGTTTAGGACAAACTGCAGGGACGTTATGTATCTTTATCCATTTTTTGGCTAATATTTCAACCTCAGGTGGACACTCCTGTCTCCTAGGCAAATAACCTTATAGGCTGAATTAAAGGGGTATTCCAGGAATCAGCATAATTCATATACAAATGAGTCAGTAAAATATAAGCTAATGTGTAATTAGTTGTTATTTAAAATTTTGCTCCCGTTAGCAGAAAATGCTGGTGACATACACAGTAATGAAGGATTAAAATGCTTCTGGCCCTTTAATCAGTCCGTTAATTTCCTCCGCGCGGTCCGTTGCAGAGAATACACAGGACAGAAGATGGCCGCTGGTCACATGTCCACATCACATGTCCTGCACCCTGGGCAGATCATGTGATCACCACTATGTTTGGCTGTAGTCGGTTGGTTGTATTGCAGCCAGTATGGCCAGTGTTTTGGTGATGGCAGTTACACTTCATTACAATGGTAACAGAGCAAGAAAGTCTGTTACATCATCACTGGGAGCAGAGCATAAGAGGGAGGAAGAGTTACTGAGAACTAAAGGATCTTGGGACTTGTAGTTTCCAGTGGCAGCCATCTTGGTGATAACTTTAGAGAGGCCATAAAATGTTATGAATCATAAAATCAAACTGTTTAAGCTCCATTTTGTGACTAATGACATTAAGTTCTGTTTCATTCATTTATTTATAGCATTATGGGTTTTTGTATTCCCGGAATACCCCTTTAATACTCTTTTATGTTTGCAATAATAATGAAAGTCTATAAGCATCCATCAGGTAGAAGACAAAAATGGATGGCATAGAATTTCCCTAAGGTAGCTCTGGTGGGGATAATACCCATAACCCACACTGATAGGTGAAGGCTTACCTGGGGTGCTCGTGAATTTGTGCTTTATTTGTAACCTTATGGAAGGCAGCCCTGCAGTAAGCCTCCCTTTACATGTGTAAAAGATAGCAAGTTGGGCCCTTAAAGTCTTTTGCTCTGGGAATCCCTACAAGCCCCATCCTAACAGCACAGGTAAAAAACTGTGTAATAACTACCTGCTCCATTGTCCAGAAGTTCTAGGGTTACTGTTGGTCCATTGACAGATTCAATTATTGCAGTGACCTTTGCTCCAATGACCGGCGTCAGTCCTTGACTTACTGTGGCATAGATAACCATGGGGTTGGGATATTGGTTTGCGTCTTGGTTCATGTGGCCATTAACAGTAATTGGAGAAATGTTTGCATCTGAAGCCTTAGAGTTCACAACTAAACCTAAAGCTTCAACTGAACTGTGTGAATTGCATATGCTGTAACGCCAGGGTCCTCTCTGAAACAAAAAGAGAAATCCTAATTATTATTACCCTATAATAGTATAAGCCGAGTTTTTCAGCACAAAAAAATTATCACTGTACTCACCTTTCCGAACTCCCCCGTAGGTCCTCTTCTGCTTGCGATGCTCTGGTGTCACCTCGGGTCTTTCAGATCCTCTTCAGGTTGTTTCCGCTCCTCTACGGGTCCCCATGTGATGCCGGCGGCTCACAAACAATAACATCGGTAAGCGACTGACGTCATTCTGTGTGCCGGCCGAGCACGAAGACCCGTAGAGGAGCGGAACGTCCCGAAGAGAAGTCGAAGAGGAGCGGAAGAACCCGAAGAGGATCCAAAGGACCCGATTTGGCACTGGCGCATTGGAAGCAGAAGGCCTACGGAGGCCATCGGAAAGGTGAGTCCAGTGTTTTGTTTTTCATTTTTACTGCAGGCGCTGGCAGGCTGTATACTACAGGGGGCTGGCTGGCTGTATACTACTGGGTGCTGGCAGGCTATATGCTACAGGGGGTAGCAGTCTGTAAACTACAGGGCTGGCTGTATACTAGTGGCTGGCAGGCTATATACTACAGGGGGCTGGCTGGCTGTATACTACTGTGGTGTGGCAAGCTATATACTACAGGGGCTGGCAGGCTATATACTACAGGGGCTGGCAGGCTATATACTACAGGGGGGCTAGCAGCCTATATAATACAGGGGGAGTGGCAGGCTATATAATACAGGGGGAGTGGCAGGCTATGTAATACTAGGGGGCCGGCAGACTGGCTGGCAATATATACTACATAGAGGCTGGCTGGCTATATACTATAGGCGGGCTGGCTGGCTATATACTACAGGGGGCTGGCTGGCTATATACTGGGAGGCTGTGACCAATGCATTTCCCACCCTCGGCTTAGACTCGAGTCAATAGGTTTGCCAGTTTTTTTGTGTTAAAATTAAGTACTTCGACTTATACTCGGTCGGCTTATACTCGAGTATCTACGGAAGGAGTTAGACCCCTTCAATGACCTATTTGCCAGTCAGCTGTTTCCCACAAAAAATACAACTCTGTTCTCTGCGTAACTGCTGCCACCGAGAACTGCAGCTCTGCTTCCATTCACTGGAATTAATGATTTTGAACAATGGGAAATGTTACCTCTGCGGTTCCTGGGATAGCAAGCCTTGATGATTTAGCAGTGTTGTCAGTGATGAATTGTGCTGAGGTATACACGATCCCCTTTGGATTTTGCAAATTAATACTCGGTACTGCAGTTTGCCAAGTGACTAGAAAGAATGTTTCATTCCCCACGGTGCTGTCAATGTAAACTGTGCCAGTCAAACACTGAGATGGTGGAAGACTCGCTGCAGTGCTCTCCAGCTGTAAAAATAAGGAGATTCAATGTAACTGAGTTCTAATACTATCTGTATATGTAATGTAGTTTAAAGGAATTCTCATAATTTCAAATGAGCTACAGCATGTGACCAACCAACAGTTTCATGTTTCTTAGCTTGAATATGGTCATGTGAGTTTGCACTTTCCATGAAAGACACAGGATAAGGGATAGGTTACTAACTATTGTTGCCAAAAACTGAACAACCCTATTCCCTTGGATGTTGTACTGTAAACTATCCCATAGAAGTGAACAGAGCACAGGCTAAACACACGCCCCTGTACTCCATTCTGTTTAGGTCATGGGGAGTTTCGAAAAACACTTTATTCTCCCAACATCTCAAGCATGCAAATAACATGCTGAAACTAGATATTGTGTGCCTGATAACACTCCATGCCTCCATGCCATTATTCGGCAATCATCTCCTGCATGGTGAGCCCCAGTTTTTTAAGGTGTCTTTTTTGTAGCCTTAAAGGGGTATTCCTACAAAGACAAGATTCTTAAATATACTCAGGATAACAAAATAACACATTCTCTAAACTGTTATTAACAAAAATACAGAATTCCAACCTGTCTCCTGGGTGTATACAATTTCTGTTGCCCCGGATTGGAACGTAAATCTTCTGAATTTTATGGTCAGACAGGGCAAATTTTTGTCATGAATATCTTCTCCTGTCTGCAGGATGCAGTGTTCTCTCTGCCCCCTCCCCTCCATTACAAGACCAACTCACACATATACACTTCCTGCTTGCAAGCAGCAGTATGCACAGACTTACTCTACAAGCTGAAGATAAGATAAGGTCTTTATCCAGGGGAGGGGGGAACTCTGAGTGTGTCATATGTCACATGTAGCAAAGATGACAATGTTTGTTATAACTCAAATGTAGCATAGCTGAAGTGTGTCATTGTGTGTTATATGCATCTCATGGATCTCATCATCTCTGATCTGTTTCATCTCTCTTTTTCTATGTCTCTTTTTTCTTGAAGAATGCTCAGAAGCTAAATAAAAGTGTAGATATACCCTGTACCCTGATAATCTAAGCACATTATCAGCACACAGCATCTCATAGCATAGATGGATCATGAAGTGTGTGCTTAGAGAGTAAAATTGTAAAGTAAGGTGTTAAAAAATTATCTTAATTGTGTAAACATCACTAGGAGAATACAGTTTGAGAACTTTCTTTCATGGGAAAACTCTTTAATATATTTTTGTAATCATTGTTTATGCTGTTTTGATTGCATTGTCCATTGAGAGGTCCATTTTTCTCTCTTTCACACATTGCACCCAGGTCACAAGCCCACAAAATGGACAGCACAGAGCTACATGAAACACATTATATTTTTAATAAATCAACTTACATGCCTGTGTCCCACCTGTTAAAAGTAGAACTTGCCTTAGTAATTTTTTAAATGATCACTCACTGACTATATTATAAAAATATAAGGGGAAACAGATACAACATAGGGATGACTGTTCCATCCAGTTTTCATGGAAGAGAATTGGTTTGTTCATGTGAATATAACTTAAATTAAATCTGACCTTTTACTGAAAGAAAAAGCATAAAAACATAAAATTCAACCAACTTTTACCTGTATAGATTGTTTAGTGATGTCTCCATTACTAGATGAAATTGAACTGAAGGCATCAATTAATCCTTGTGCATCCACTTTATCTGTTGATAAAATTGTCTTTCCACCTGAAAAATAAAAAACATTTCACTATGGGCAAACTATTTATCAATAAGGGTTCTGTTTAAGGCCGGGAACACACAGGATCAATTTTCCATTGCATACCCCTGCCCAATCATAACCAAGGCTCATTGCTAGGGGCAGCAAACAGTCAATCTGGCAAATTGACGCCCCGATTTGCTGGATTGGCTGTTTGGCCACCAATCCAGTATTCAAAATTGTGCTGACCTGTATTTTTTGCTATTTCCTTAAGTTTTGGTTCTTCAGCAGCTCCAAGGAATATGACATGGATTATTGCACCACTTGCCATAATTTGGGGGACACAAAGATTGGTATCTAAATTGTCTTCACCATCAGACAGTAATATGACTTCAGTCCCATCAGATGAGCCAGACTTGCCCTTATTTACCTGTGCAGTAACACAACATATAGATATAAATATTACACGAAACATGTATAGTTGCAAGGTAGCCGCTCACCAATCAGACGATACCTCTATCACCACGCGAAATAACTTCACGACGGCAACCAAAATCAGCGCAAGCCCCAGGTGCATACGATTTACTGCGGACCAGCAGTCACGTTGTCCACGGCACCTCAATAAGATCACGAATCCTTTATTTCATCTTAGATAATAAAAGCATAACCGGTGTACAAAAGGCTATGCATGCTATGACTAAGAGCGGAGACACTCCAAACGCGTAGACTTTACTACACAAGTTATGCTTTTATTATCTAAGATGAAATAAAGGATTTGTGATCTTATTGAAGTGCCGTGGACAACGTCTTTCTTTTACATGGTTACCTAAAAATAAGTCTCAGCATGATTTCTCAGATTTTTTCGAGTAGCTCTGAAATATAATCTCTACTCCAGACATAATAACCTGTATTTTCTATAGCTTTTGCAATGTGACACATGGAGGAGAATCTGCCTTTTAATTTCACACATGGATTGTGTATCTCGGTGCCACAAAGAGAGTTATTGGCTCCCTGCCTGTGGCACCTAAAACAGCAAACATTGTGTGATTTTAAAGGGAACCTGCAAATTAAATTAGACCGCGAAAAATAAATACTTTGTAAATGATTATTATTAAAAAATCATTGTCTAAAATGGTTCCTTTCAATGACTGCAATGTAATAAAATAAGTTTTTATACTAATATACAACTCACCTTATGTGAGTCCAGTCATAGTAAGTGAATCCTGCAGCTCCCCGCCACTATGGCTGGAACAGAGGACGTCTATAAATATCTTTTTTAGAAGAACGCTGCCTCTAATCCCATGGATAGAGACATCAGTGGAACATGTATAAAAACCTCTAAAAGTTGTCAGTGAATAATGTAAACGTAATACCTACATATCAAAGACCCTGTCAGTGAATAGTGTGTAGTACTTCCCTTATCTCAAATGCCCTGTCAGTGAATAGTGTGTAGTACTTTCCTTATCTCAAAGGCCCTGTCAGTGAATAGTGTGTAGTACTTCCCTTACCTCCAGTCACTATATGTACTTTAAAAAAAAAAAACTGACCAGTTCTATTGCATTTATTATAGTTACACACCCTTACCTCATCGCCCTGAACTCCCCCCCCCTCCACCCGTGAAGTTATCGATCGGCGGTGATCAGTTATTATAACAGCCTCGGGTCTTACGAAGAACCAAGCCTGTCTGATTTTGCACATTGTAATAGATGATGTGTAACATCCCCATCTTGTGCCATATTGTAGTATATGGTAGGATCAATCAGACAACCTAGTGATTCTGAAAAATAGTAAAAAAAATTAAATTAAAACACCTAAAAATTCTAATCCCCCCTCTCCCTAGAACCGATATAAATATAAATAAATTGTAAAAATCATAAACATATTAGGTATTGCCACGTCCCAAAATGTCTGATCTATCAAAAAATTTTTTAGATTTTTTCCTGGTGTTTAACCCCGTAGCAGAAAATAGCGACCAAAGTCGGAAATTGCACTGTTTTGGGTGTTGAGAAAATGTTCAACAAAAAGTGATCAAAAGGTCGTACAGTCCTTAAAATGCTATCATTGAAAACATCATCAAAGGTTGCATAAAATGACACCACACACAGCTCCGTACACTGAAGTATGAAAAAGTTATTAATGCCACAAGAAATGCGTTTGTGCTATTTTTTGGGAGGTCTTGGATTTTACGGCTTCACTTTGTGCCCCAAATTTTTAGGTATTTAGAATTTTAAAAAAAACCTTTTTTATTTTACTATTTTTCAGGCTCCCTAGGGTACTTTAACCCTAGGTTGTCTTTTTTTATGATATTACCATAAAAATCCATACCTAATGTATGGCAGTATATGGGGAATTTCCTCATCATTCATTACAATGTGCAAATGTGAAATACTTAAATTCAGATAGCTAGCACCAATCACAGATGTTAACAGTGGGTCTTTGCTGCAATATGCAGCAAACACCCTTTGGGTATAGAGAGAGAGCTCAGCCTCGAGCCCTTTCCAAACATTGCCAGCCGACATGTGGCATACCATTAGGTCACATGTCGTTAAGGGATTAATCGCCATGTCCATGTTCACTGGATCACTAGTTATAACATCTTTTAGCACAGTGACATAAACAGCATTTTACTTTTTGATAATTCCCTTTTTTAAATAATTTCTTTCTTTTTTTATGTTATGTTAATAATTTACATACTTTCCATAGCCCACTTTGTGCAGGCAACTGCCCTGTTATTTTCCCCAATCTTTCAGCCATCTACCCAGATTTTACTGGGGTTTTTTTGTGTAAAATTTGCGCCCGCTTTGATTTCAATTGGGTTTGTGTTTAAGGGAAAATTTGTGCTAAAGTCCCAAACTGAATATTCCCCAAAGATTTGGACAAACCCGTTATACCTGAACTTCAACCAAACTGCTCATCTCTATAAAAGATAGCTACAGTTGGAAAAGATCCAGTTCGGGCCTATCTCAGGTTTTGTAGGCTCAGAGAAACACAAACAGGATGTGATCTATAAGATGAGATTCATATCTTTAACATCACACCCTGTTTTTATGATCTACAGAACCAAAGATAGGGGGATCTGAAATGACACTACCCCTGCAGTCTCTAAAAGTGACTCTTCTCTGCTCATTATCCCATGATTTCAGAGATTATTTTGATATGGATAAACAAGATTTCACATAAAAGAAAGAATTGTAGAAAGGATATTTTATATCCTGCATGAGGGGTAAAATCTGGTAACAGAGTCTCTTTGGAGAAAATAACTGTACAGTACCTCAATGCCAGCCAGAAGTCCAGAACATATATTTGTTCCTCCACTTGCTACTGTCGGCAGAAGTCGTTTCAGTTGCTCCCGTTGTGCATCAGCATTTATTAGGACTAACTGGGATTTTGTAGATGCAGAGCTTGAAAATGTCACCATTCCAACATAAGACTCAATCTCGACAACTTGCATAAGGAAAACTTCTGCAGCCTGGTACAAACGTCCAATACGATTAGACTGAAAAAAAAAAACAAAAACAAATGCCAGAACATTCCCTCTTTGAATTTAGTAGTTAGATGTTGGCTATGATCAAGCAGAGCTCATGGAATGATAGAAAGTAACATACAGTTTAACATCAGAACTTTATTTTACTTTATTTTATAATCACTAAAACATTAAAGGGGACCTGTCATCAGGAGCCTCTTTTCTGACACCCCCATGTCCCATAGAAAATACTGTAAACATTGCCAAAGTTTTTATTGTAAAATTGGCTTTTTCCAAAAAAAAAAAAAAAGTTAAGTTAGAGCAAAGTTTACCTTTCTGTATGTAGAGCAGTGTCCCGAGGTCCATTGAATGGGTGGACCATTATATAAGCTCTAATACCTCTTGTGTCTTAATAATTAAGACTATTATAATTATTATGGGAGTGGCCAGTAAGGAGTAGGGCAGACATATATGACGTCTTGGGGCCACTCCCATATGACTAGGGTCACAGCTCTGCATAGAAAAAAGGTAAACTTTGATTTAACTGATCTTTTTTTTTAAAAAGACAGTTTTACTATAAAAATGTTTCAGCAATGTGTACAATATTATTATCTATAGGGACATGGGAAAGCAAAAAAGGGCTTCTGATGACAGGTTCCCTTTAAATGCCATAAAGATCACTTACAGTCCCCATGCTTCCTGAGGTATCAAGCACTAAAGTCACCACTCGCTCTGAATACTGTAACAGTGTGAAGGTAGGGTCAGGAATAGTGAGTGCTGGGTTTGGAGGAGTGGACTGGATATCAGCAGTGCTCTGGATCACATCCCAGGTACTACGATAGTTACACATTTTATTTTGCAGGTTTGGAGCTTCGGTGTTGTGGTTACTTGCATCACAGAACTTGGTGACCTACAAGAGTCATCACAGAGTTAATTTCTTCCAAAAGTAAGAGCTTCTACTTTATTATGAGATAATATCAGACTTATACTTACAGGGGGCAGAGCCTGCATGTACATTAAGGATGTTGTGGCAGGCGTCCATTGGTCAGGCACAAAAACACAGCCTTTTTCATACAGATTAGTTGTAGGGTCAATACTACAATTATCAACCTTACAGTTAATTCCTTGACATCTTTGAATCTTGTACTCGCCCACAATATCTGCAGAGCACCTAAAAAATAATGATAATAAAATAATAAAGGAACAGTATTCATACTTATTATTCCTTGTAGATATTAGCATAGCTGCTTATTTTGTATGGTACCTGCTGTTGGTGCTGCCCCCCTTCCTTTATATTGGCTCATTATAACCATACAGCATGTGCCTAAATAACAATGACAGTATTGTAACAACTATAGACTTATTGGGCTCTGTCAATAGTGAATACTGCTTATCTAGAGTCTAACTAAGTCTAACTAAAGACTCACAGGGTCCGCAGTCAGCTCTTTCATGTGCTCAAGAGTACATTTCAGCCGCTCACATGACCCATTCATGTACGGCTGGTAACCAAGTTTATTGGCAGGATCTCAAAAAAGTAAGGCTAAAAAGATATACCGTAGTTCTCCCCTTAAGAATTCCTGACCTGGAAAGGGCGATATTCACAACTAGCAGCCTGCCTATGCATTGCCAGGGGTGTTGCAGATCAGATCAATGGACTATTTGTTTCCATTTTACTACCGTCTTATGTCAGCAGAGATTTTTTTTTCCCATGCGCAAAAAAAGACTAAAGATTCAACATTGGTTAGAAGTATAACAACTAGTTCCGCACCTTCATCTGTAAAAACAATGGATGGTCATCTGTTTTTTTGGGACCTATAGATTTCTATTTCTATTGCCTTTTGTGAACCGCAAGCATGAAAAAAAATAGGACTGTCATTAATTTTTTTTAAATG
Organism: Engystomops pustulosus; assembly: GCF_040894005.1. NCBI lineage: Eukaryota > Metazoa > Chordata > Amphibia > Anura > Leptodactylidae > Engystomops > Engystomops pustulosus. The sequence goes on along the minus strand of NC_092420.1, from coordinate 62,919,099 downwards.
GACTACGGATCATGCACCGTGTCATGACTGTGCCTCACTTCACTGGGAATGTGCCAAAAAAAAATACAGCAGGTCCCATTACTCCCTGTCTTTGAAGCACCGGTAGTAACTTTGTATGGATATCGGCAGTGTCAGAAGGGCTGCAAGACGAGGCACCTGACCCATTACTAATGGCTCACAATGCACACACAGTAGTGTATTTAAGGCTTAAGAGTATTGAATATCAAGCAAAGCAGTTCTTAACTGAGTTTATTTTGCAACAAGTGGCAATCTACAGATTAACTGGAAGGAGATGAATGTAGACCATAAGGAGTGGGTTTAAGTGCAGCAGAGGTGAGGACAGATTGTACGATTGTTTATCCAACCACAGCAAGATATATAACCTTATAAAACACCAGAAGATTAAACAATATAACTTTTATTAGGTGCAATAAAAATCAGAACAGCATACAAATACTAGTCATATTACTACTAGTCTACTGTGGAGTCATTGCAGGGCAATGGGGAATTGTAGGATTTTCCTGAACTGAATGCTCCAATCATAATAAGTCCTCAGATAAATGCCATTATTGCTATGTGAAAGGAGAATAATTTTTTGCAGACAAATTGTTGGCAAGTTTTGCACCTCTTTCTAAAAGATGCAAGGAATAAGCCTAATAGGTTTCATCAAACTAGGGCTGAACACAATACTTACCCAGTCCCATGGAGTTCACCGAAAGTGCATTGTCCGATGATAAAGCACTGTGCCGCAATTCACTGCGATCGTGCGCCCGATGTCCTGCATGTGTCGCTTCCCCGCTCAGGTCCGCCAAAGTTTACCTTCTTCTTCTTGGTGCATGTAAGTGCTTGGTCTTGCGACACAATTTTAAAGTTAAATCCTGCACTCAGTCCAATTAATCAGTCAGATCATCCAACGGCACGCCCCCAATTTGTGTCACATGGAGACCAGCGCAGCCGTGCTAAAATCCGATTGCGTCCAACACAATCTCAGAAGATAAACTTGTTAAATACCTGCCCAAGCCGTGCAAGTCCCGAAAACGGTGCAAAGTCAGACGAAAGTGCGATCAGCGACCCTTAGTAAATAAGCCCCATCGTGACAACTTCTAGCAGTAAGGCTAGGTAGTATGATTAAAAAATGTTTGTAATAAAGGGAAAACTACCCAGCTGCGGACTGAGAGGATATTGATGAGTTATACATCAATCCCTAAGTATGTGTTGTGTGTGCCAGGTATTACGGTAATTAAAATGTCTCACCTTGTGGCCTCCACTTTACGATTCCCTGAAATGTAATAAGGTGTATCTGAGTTGTACTCATCAAATACACCCCATCGGAGATGAGCCCATTCATGAACAAATACTCGACCTAAAATTACAAAGCAATTATTTTACACTATAAATCTTTTATCTTTCATTACAGCAGGAAAATGTGAATCAGAAGGCAAAAATTAAAATCAGCAAAGGTTAGATTATAAAACTAAGATAAAGCTTTTTGTAATGGGGTAACAGCAGCAAGTCAGCAAAATCAATGATAGCATGAGTATCAATGTAATGTAATGAGTGACTAATACCAGTAGCTGGGAAGATAGTACACACAGTTGCCATGAATCCTTACTGTTCCCTTAGGCTGCTTTTAAGTGCTGCGTTTGAATTGTATTTGAATTGCTAATTTGTCTCCTCCAGGCCCCCAGTAGCAAATAGTCATGTTGCTCCCAGTAGCCAATAGTAACCCATCCCTTGGTATACAATAGTGAAGTTGCCCCTATCACACGGCTGCTGTAAGCCAATAGTAATGGTAGGGGGCACTGTGACTATTTCTTGTTAGGGCTATTGGCCACTGGGTGCACTGTGACTGTTGGCTACTGAGGGCAATGTGACTAATGGCTTCTAGAGTCTAAGGGACTTTTACCTGCTTTGGGCTGTGTGACTGTTTTACCACCAGGACTAGCATCTGCATGTTTCAGAGACTTACAGAGACCTACCAGTGCTTTAAAATAACTAACTGAAACTAATTGAATCAGTGGTGAAAACTTGTCATTTTGAGTTTTTAATATTCTTGCCTTTTATTGTAGATGACTTATTTGCACATTTGGCTTTACACATCCCAAATTCTTACCTCGAGGTCCATATGTTTGGATGACTCCATCATCAGTTATGAACTTTGGGGTAAGGTGAATGAATTGGCCTGGATCTCCACATCGTCCATATTGTTGTGTGTATGGGTCATTTGCATGCTGCACAGTAGGGTTGGCAATGATAATATCTGCCTAATATGATAAAAACAGAAAGAAATTATCATTATAAAATGAAACTATTGTTAGAAAAATTATTATACAGTTTGCTTATTTTACAATATATACAAACCCACATATACTAATTCCTATTACTTAGCATAACAATTATAATTGAATACTTTACTCAGACCCTGCTAAATCTTGTATTGAGCATGTTGTGAATTGCATGTCCAATTAAAGGAACAAGGAATCTTCCTTACTGATAAGGAATACTATGTATATGAAATCACCCAATGCCAAATATGGCTTATTATTTTTATTAATGTGCTTTTTATCCAAATGGTTTTTACTCTTAAAATGCTACATGAACGTGTCTCATTACTAGCAGCACATCGAGACCTCTGAGGTTTGGAACCTTTGTATCCTCAGATTATTCATTACTTATGTAACCTGTCGGCCCTATGGAACATTTACTTATTATTTTTTTTAAATAACTTTGCATTACAGATTTGTCCTCCCCAAACCCAGCTAAAATTTCGTTAAGGACAACAATTTCTTATTAAATCACTTTTACACAATTTTATAACCTTCTAATAAAACTCTTTAATTTATTTTTGTAATTATACATACATGCACATTAAGTGGAGGATTGTGAAATCAACCTCTAAATTGCAAAATGGAGAAAAGGAGAAAAGAAAGAAACCCAAGATAGGACAACTATATAAGTATCATGGAGCTTAATAATTATTACCCATTAGTTAGAGCACAAGTTAGTCTTTTACTTTTGAATTCTCAAGTATTTAAGTCAGTCTTATTGTTATTATGTTTAACCAACCCGATCTGTTAATCTCTGGATCTAATGAAGCTAATAAAACTCCTGAAAGGCCACAATGTAAAAAAAACTATGGGCAACCCCTCTCAGACACATATACCATAATGTGGAATATATTATAGAATTACATTGTATTATAATACCACAAAATAATATTGTCATCAAATGTTTAATATTCCATGTCACATACCTCATTAAGCCCAGCTAAAAGGAAAGAGAAGGGAATAAATAAAAGAATGCAGGTTAACCTTTGCTGCTACCCTAATTAGACACTGATTCAGCTTTGTCCTGCCCAGAATATGCCAAGAGTAGTAATCACTGTGTTGTCCCTGACAGGCAAAAGCAATCAATTGCTGCACTATACCTAAGCTGCTGTGTAGCACAGGTTAAATAGTCCTGTCTGGACAGTTCAGGCAGTTCCTGAGTATGTGGAAGTAATGTATTTATGTATGGCAGCCAGCCTGCACCCAGCTTTACCAAGGTCCTGAATTTTATCATTGTTCTTTGAGCAAAACCACTTATTCCAGGGATTAAACAAAATATGTTTCCGCATCAGTGTAGCTACAGCATTCTCAAGGTATGTTTAGTTCACAATGCATAAAAATAAAATGTAGATTACCTTCACGTTTCTTTTCTAAGTATAAAATTATTGATATAAAATTCAATGTAACAATCATTTCTGAAGACACCTTAGTTAACTAAACTAATATGAAATATCTGAGTAATTCCCTTCCACACATCTTACATTTTCTGTACCTTATCATATGTTTCTGTTTTTGGTTTTAAATAGTTATTTGCAGACCAGGAATTAGGAACCAAAATCTTCACACTTCGTATGAAAAGCCTCTTGTCTGTGGCGTCAAATAAAAAACTTGTAGCTTCTTTGACCATTTCCTTTGGAAAAAATAATGCAATAAAACAGGATTACTAATTTTGTTTAAAGTTCACCATTGAACACTTTATTTTTATTTTGCTTTTAACACTTCACTGACATGACTAAAGTTTTTAAGTGAAAGTAACCTGGATTTATAATAAATATAAGCTACGTATCTACCACATTTATACAGCTCTCAGAATTGGAAATCTAAAACTAAGGTAATGCTGTACATTGTATATTGTGTTATGTTATTGTTTAGGTAATAACCTTTTCTTAGATGCCCTGGCCCATGAAATTTACTACAGGCAGTCCCTGACTTAAGGACATCTGACTTACAGAAGAATCCTAGTTACACATGGACCACTCTGCCCACTGTGACCTCTGGTTACTTTAGTCCCAGGCTGCAATGATCAGCTGTAAAGTGCCTGTAATGAAGGTTTATTGATAATCTTTCTTCCCATCAAAGAAATTGTTGAAAACCCAATCATCACTGGGACAAAAAATCTTTCTTGAGTCACAATGATAAAATATACTGTTCCGACTTAAATACAGATTCAACTTAAGAACAAACCTACAGAACCTATCTTTCACATAGCCTGTATCAGAATACTTTTACAAGTTATAGATGAAAACTACACTAGGATGAATCTGGCATAGATTTTCTTCCATTGTTGTGCCGGAACTTCTTAGCACCGGTGAGGGAACCTGTCACCACATACAGTCTCCATAAACTCCAAACAGTACCTAACAACACACTTTGTAATTCTTCTTTAATGTTTTTATATAGTGTATTGGTGTCAGCGGGTCGGGTAGCTCCATCATACAGTCTCATCTCATTCCTTGATATTCCTAATCATATTCCTAATGCATCCCTCTACTCAACAATGTCATCTTCTTCTGGTGCAAAGTTATAGCTCATGCTGTACTCACTCCTGCTATGTTGACTGTGATGGCTATTGCTTGGGATGGTACTAGTCACTAGGGGTTCCCAGAAAGGTATCTATAGTTCCTTATGAACTTTAGGCTACAATCCATATACTTGTGAAGCCTCATACACATATATTTTGTTGCATTTATCTTGCATGTCTACATTTACCAAATCTAGTATATTTTGTAATCTATCTGACATTTTTATTTTTGCATTAATGTACTTTACATACATTTGGTAATATTATCACCTGAGGTCATTTTGTTTAATGGAGATTTGCCATCAAAATCAAGCACAATAAATCAGGGGAACTTACTCCTAGATCCATGGACTGTGACTGGTATCTTCTTATATTTGTTATCCATTGCCTCCTTCCTTCTAAAATCAACTTTTAAAAAAGATTATCCTGAGGGGCTACCATAGCCAATCTGTGATCTGCCCTTACAGACTGTTCCACTGTCTCACCCTCCCCTTGCTCCCTCAGTTCCTGCTGTGAGCACAAGTGCTGTGGGAGCAGGGAGGATGATATAATGTAACAGCCTGGAAAGTCAGATCATAGAGGGTCCAGGGTAGCCCACGGTTTCATTTGTATAATTTTAAAAGATGGAAAGATGATTAAAAAAGGAGGCCATGGATAACATATATAAGAAGATTACCATTGTCATGGTGCCTGGATCTTTGAGTAACTTTCCCTGGTTTATCATGCTTTATTTTGATGGTAGATTTCCTTTTATAATTGATAGTAATTGCTCCCAGTCTTGTATATGTTAATTTTATTTGTCCAGGCAAACTACAGTATAATTACAAAAAAAATCATTAAAAACAACTTGAAAAACATAAATCTGTTTTAATAATAATTTTTTAAAAATATAACATTTTTGTGTTCTTACATAATGAACGCCAATGGATTTTTACAAAATTAACAGGATAATAAATAAATCTTACCTTAATTTTGTCAATGATCTTAAGATCTTCTCTAAGATTAGGATTGATAGCAATAACTATATCTTCATATCCTCCATTATTGAGTTTAACCATGGAACTTTCACTTTTGGCCAAGAAGTGAAAAACCAAAACCAATGCTAGAATATTTCTTGCCGTCATTGTCAATGACATCTGTATGAACATGCTAAATGAATTTTACTTCCTCACTTACGACATTTATATACACTTATACCTGATGGATGTGATTCACGAGAAATTCTTCAGAAACTCATAATCCCTTTACAATTTAAGTCAATTTGTAATTTGATTACATGAGTCATTTGTTTAACAAAGAGAAGAAAAATGTGTTTCCTTATTACACCTGCTGACAGATTAAAAGTGCAGCTTTACTGCCTATACTAATAATAACATAGTCGGAGAGTCTAAAAAAATACATCTACCGTCCAACTGCAATGATGATGTGGCACTTCATATATATATTACTGCATTGACAAAAAAGGATAGAGAACCAAGAAAGAATTGTTCAAATCGAATAAAAGTTTATATATAGTGAAAGCATAAGTTGGGGAAAACTGTAAAAACGAAAAGAAACTTTATTATTCTGTTGGCCGTCATTGCCATTGATTAAGAATTGTATAAACTTGTGCTATTTCATTCTGTAATATCTTTCTTGCTTGTGAGAGAAGTGAGATTAAGTACTACCTAATGTGCCCATTTGTTGTTGTTGTTGGTTAAGTTACTGTGTTATGTATGCTCAAAATTGCTCATGTATATATGTACAATAGAGGGGGTCCACCCTAACCTATCAGCGCTTTAACTAACTATAAAGTCTCCTTGAAACTAGAGTCCACTGCCAGTAATTGATTGACCTTTCTTTGTGGGATTTCTCCCTGATCTGGATTCTAGTTTACTGACATCTGCTTAACTGTGACTCTACTTTGCATTCTGATTTTGTACTGCTCTGCATTTTGCTGTGACTTCAGTGCATACTTTGATTATTCTCTGGATGGTGATTTTAACCCTACACCCTTTCCCCTTTTTGGCTTAGTTTTTTGACTACTGTTTTGTCTTCCCTATCCATCAATTTATTATTTGTAGGGAGTTGTGTGTCATTATTTAGGACAATAATTGAGTAGGCAGGGATCAGCTACTCTTACACTCAAGGTACCTATCTGCACCCTAAGTTGAACTATTAAAATATGACATCCCCCCATGGTATCATAGTTAATTATTATGTTGATTGAAGATAATCAATAGGAGTAGCTTTCCTCCAGGTTTCATGGGGAGGGGGAGAAATGGGTGAATGTATAAAACCTAGCCCTTCCTTGTAAGGATACATCTAGAATCCCCTTCACAGCATAAGGGTAACCCGCTGTGTGAACCCAGCCATATTTTCAGGAGAAATTGTACTCCTTAGTGGCAGCATTTAATATTCCAAGCTATGTACTTGGAAGGTGGAAATAAGGTCTTTGTGTAGTACAACTAACAACAAAAACCCAGTTGTGCCAGTTTAATTCGAGCTGTTATCACTGCTAATAAATGGAGAAAAAGATTTATTTGTAACGTATAGTATATATACAGTATGTTTTTCGTTTTATAAATTATTTATCTAGTGGGTGACAGATTATTTATACAGATAATTTATTTTTATTCATCAAAAGAGGGGCCATAAGAGGGGGAGCAGAAGGAGAGGCATAACAAGTAAGGAGAACAGAAAGGTGGAGCACAATAAAAAGGGGTCCAGAGAGGGGGGGCAATAAGGAAGGGGAGCAGAGAAGGGGTACAATAAGAGGGGAGCTCAATTAGAAGGGGAGCTGAGAGGGGGCATAATAAGAAAGGCGGGCAGAAAGGGGAAGCAGAATAAGAAGGGGTGTAGAGAGGGGGCATTATAAGTAAGGGAAGCAGAGAGGTGGCCACAATAAAAGGAGAGCTGAAAGGGTGGCATAATAAGGAATGGGAACAGAAAGGGGGGCACAATAAGAAGGGGAGCAGGAAGGGTGGCACAAAGAGGCGGAGCACAATAAAAAGGAGAGCAGAGAGATGCACATAATAAGGAAGGGGAGCAGAGAAAGGAGAAACAATAAGAGGTGGAGCACAATATCTTCTTCTATTACTGTAGGCCAGTGCCCCTGCTTCTCGTCAAGTTCCAGCACATTTCTTCCAGGGGTTTCTCGCTCTGATTGTTAGCAGAGTGGGGATAAGACAGAGATACTTCTCCCCCTCTCTCTAGCATTATGTCCCAGCTGTGAAAGTATACTAGGAGGGTATAGGAGGAGTGAGGCAGGATGGTGGAGACCTCTAATGGAACCTGAACCTGACTCCTGAAGTCCCAGGACCTGCCATGACTTTACAGAGACATGTCCTCGCTGTTTTACCTTCAGTAGGAACTCCCTGAAAATGCCAACCTCCTGTCAACCAGCAAAAGGTGCAGCCCAAGGAGAAAATCTCGACTCACCTAATAGCTGGCACGCCCTGGTTACCTTACATCTGACCTGACAATACTTCCTCTTTTACCACAATTTTATGCTCCCATTCTTCTTTTAATATGAATTTGCATATGATAATTTTTTGACATTCTTAATTAATAATCTCTTGAACAATCATAAATTGTTTCCTTATTTTGCCGTCTTGAGAAATTGAAAGTTCAGTATTTTACAGCACTTACTGATATTAACATAGTGAGTCTGACAATAGGAATCTACCAATCCTGCCCAGACTATTATCCTGAAATATTAATCCAGTGGAATCACTACATTATTATTATTATTATTATTATTATTATTATTTTTGCAAAGAGCCCTAGTTGGATGGGTAGTTTATTTTTTTTCCAGAAAGTATGTTACTAATACACAATGTAAAAAAACTATATTTACTCAAGAAGACAAATAAGGAAACCTTTGTCCCTGTTATCAGCTAAATAACTGACACATATCAAAATACTCAGGACAGGAATGTGAATATGTCAGGTATTAAGTCCATACATATTTTAAAAGGCATAAGTCTATGGAAATGTTGTAAATGAGGAAACAATATTAATTGTTCATGTTCATACGGTTGTCATAATCATTAAGATTTTTGTCTGCACTAGAACTTGTTTTCAGTTGCACAGTACAATATTCTCTCTGATATTGTAATCATTTGCATATGTCATTACACTCAAATATAGAGAGAATAATTTTATTATACAGTGCCCCCCCTTATTATTATGAATTGCCCCTTTGAAATATTATTTAACCAGATTGGGTAGTGACAACTGGTTAACCGAATGTAGTAATTGCTATATGTTGGCTTATTAAATGACTTTGCTTATTATTCTCAATATAAATTGTTAGGTCTAAAAAATGTATCTCTTTATTTCTATATGTAGTTGTAAAATTCAGATAAAAATAACTGTTATTAATTTTGCTAAAAAATTCTCTAATTTCCCCCTTTCCTCTCTTTTTTCCTGATTAGTACTGGTAAACTGTTTTCTCCCTCAAGTTACCCTCTTTATGAATGTCTACATTTGTTTGCTCCCCTGTATCTTCTAAATTATCCAAGATTGCGTATCTGTTACCTTATCTCAACAGAGATGGATAAATCAGAATTTGTGCACATGAGCCTGTAAAAAATGCACCTGTTAATGAGTATTCTGAAGCATTTAATGCAATTCATTATAAGAGACATAATAAAATATAAGGTATCCAAACATAGATTTAGAAATAATCTATCTAAAATAGAGAGTGAAGCCATTAACCCCTTAAAGACCAGGCCCTTTTGTTTTTGCATTTCCATTTTTCACTCTCCACCTTCAAAAAATCTCGAACTTTTATTTTTCCATGTAAAGAGCTCTGTGATGGCATTTTTTCTGCCTAACAAATTGCTCTTCATAGTATTAAATATTCCATGTCGTGTACTGGGAAGCGGGAAAAAATTCCAAATGCAGTGAAATTGGCACTCATGCGCCGCCATCTTTTGGAAGCCGATGGACGGGTTAACACCGATTGCGGGTATTACGGTAAGTTTTTTCTGTGATATGCGGTAAACGGTTACCAGCTATGGAGAGAGCTCTGCCCGTGAGTCCTCTCCATTCACCTGCAGCCAACACATGACGTACTATTACATCATGCTTCATTAAGGGGTTAAAAACTTGCAATCCAATAATGATATTGTGATCTGACAAGCGGATAAAGTGATCCAGGATTATGATGCATATAATTAAGAGGCACTTAGAATTTTGAGTGAGATTTACAAAAAACGAATATAATATAAAATAATCCCACAGATATATATAACAATAAATATATAATAATAAATAAACACCTAATTTGGCAGTGTTTTAGCATGTTCCAAAGATACACAACGAAATCTAATAGGCGCGTTAGATGTAACCTCCCTATACACGGTTTTAGAAAATAATAAGGGGAGGGAGACAACTATATATTTTTTTTATAACAAAGTCAGATTTTACCAATGGAACAAATTCAATTTGTAGGAGAATGAATTTCTTTTATTTTATCCCACAACTACTTTTTATACAATGTTGATTTTTACTTGGGAACATAGGAAACAGCCATGGCTGACACATATGACTTCACATAAAACACTTAACTCCTGCCTTACCAGGCAGGGTCTACCACTGCAATGTTCCCCTGTGTCCTATAAGGACTATGTAGTGTGATGTAGTGACATGCTGTGGGGCTGACTAGACCCTACACAGGCTGCAAGCTACATGGTGGGACGTATTCGCAACCACTCCTCTGCCTTGCATCGGCGAGGGTGTTGCATACCCCCGGGGCAATTGAAAGAGCCGCCCTCGGCTCGACTACAGATGGTTTGGGGCGCAGAGGTAGATAAGGGCACTTCTGTGAAGTGCAGGCTACATGATATGTAGGGACAAACCGCCCATGGTCCTGGACACAGGCACCTGGGTTGGTGTCGGACTAAGACAAGGACATGTAAATGCGAAGTATGACAGTTGGTCGCTAACGCCATTAAACCAAACTGTACAGTAGGAAAGGTGTGGTGTCATGCACTGTAATCCACTCCTTGCACCAGGGCCTGTATATTTGTTATATAAACACTTCTTCCCTAGCGACAAATATATAGTGTGTATATGCATTACATTGGCTTATATGACACAATAAGACATTATACAAATGTATAAGTACCTGCCGACTGACATTCTTACCCTTGTATGAGTGGCATCCAGGTGCTATCTCTGTAACACCCCCGGTCCCCTAAGGACCCGCAGTTTACGGACTACCCCCACGTGCAAACCTCGGTTTGAGGCATAAGATAGCGGTCAGGGTTTTACATAGAGACGGTCCGACACAGCCACACTACAATCTGCAAAGCCTATAAAAAGGTTAGTGCAAACTACTGGCATAAATTGACAGTGTGCAAACATTTGGTAAACTCACATTGGCTTAGGAGCCCAATGGGTACACATCTTAAAACGTTACAAACGTTACAGAGGTAGGCTACTCAGGGTAGCAGCATAAAATGTCTCTTTACCTGAAAAGTAAAAGGCATAAAAGTGCATGCAGAATGTCCATACCTAAAAGGAAGGCATTAAGTGCAATATAAAAATAAGTCAATGAAGTAGCAACTTTTCCTTGGAGTTGGCAAAAGTCTCACAGAAGGTCTTTAATAGCAAAGTCCATCTTCTGGGTACAGCCCTTGATGTGGGGAAAAGTGCAATAAAAGAAGCAAAGGGTCTACTCTTTGTGTAGAGGGACAGAGTCCTTTGTAGGAATCTCTGCTGTGGCAGAGGAAGGGGTGCTATCATAGCACATGACAGTGGGCAGTTCAAGGAGAGTCTCTTGACTGAGATAAATAAGGGTGAGAGTCTCAGGAAAGTCTCTGGCTCCATAAGGTTAGCGGGCGCTCTGCCCAAATGGGAGTAGCAGAAATAAATATACATATGTACAATAAGCACAGTACCTGGTAAGGCTTTCAGCCCATCAGGGGTTACTCAGTATCTTCTTCGGTGGTGAGTACTTCGGTGTCAGAAAAGCGTACCTGCCTCCTCCTTCGGTGTGACACCAGTTGGTACTCCTGCAGGTACGCAGGAGCTTTACCTTTTGTCTCCCTTTGAGACCTCCGAAGTACCGGCTGGGAGAAGATAACAACCTCCTAATCTTCCTCCTCTGAGTCAGGCGCTGGAGTCGGAGTCTCAGCTGTCTCTGATGCTTCAGGGGTTGCAGACACTGGAGCCGGATCATCCTCCACAGGCAGCAGTATTGGAGACTGCGGTGGGGATGATGGTCTCTCTGGGGTACCTCTTACTGGAGTGGAAACAACAAAACAGAGTTGAGGCACAGTCACAAGTTCTAGGAAACTGGGGGTAGGTGAACACAAGGAGGTCTGTAAGTTGGGGGTCGAGGTGAGAGGTGTGGACATAGGGGCAAAAGGACGAAGACATCTCTTCAGCCGGTTCCTATGTACCCGGAGTAGTGGACGATCTCCTCTTGAAATCTCGTAGACTTCAGGGGAGAGACTGTCCCTAACTAGGTATGGCTCACGCTCCCAACGCCCATCTAGCTTACTGGTGGGATGGTTGTTGCGCAGCCACACTCGATCTCCTGGGGCAAGAGGCTCAGCACAGGCATTACGATCGAAGTCCCTTTTTTGTTTCTCTCGGGCCTCTTCCAACCGCAGATCCACAACTTCTCTGGCATCCGCCAGGCGCCTCTGGTGTTCGTGAACCCAGTCAGTCTGGGGGAGTAAAGACTGGGAATCAGGGGACTCCATGTCCCAGGTCATATCAGCAGGGAGATGGCCGTGTCTCCCGAACATCAGATAATACGGGGTGTATCCTGTGGAGCAATGAGTGGTATTGTTGTACAGGTACACTAATTCGGGCAACAGTTTTGGCCAGTCAGCCCTTTTTTGCAGGGGTCAGAGTCCTCAGCATGTTGATTAGAGTCTGATTCATCTTTTCGCAAAGCCCGTTGCCTTGAGGATGATAGGCTGTGGTCCTCAGCTTTTTACAGCCATATAGAGTGCACAGCTCTTGGAAGACTTGGGACTCAAACGCTGTTCCTTGGTCCGTAAGGATCTGGTCCGGACAGCCATAGGGGAGGATGAAGCTCTTCCACAGGGCCGCTGCGGTGGTCCTTGCAGATAGGTCTCTGACAGGTACTGCAACCACAAATTTGGTATAGTGGTTGATGATCGTGAGAGCATAACTGTGACCGGATCTGCTGGGCTCCAACTTCACATGATCCAATGCCAGGATCTCTGAGGGCCGTTGGCTCACAATGGGATGTAGAGGGGCCCTTTGATTGTGTCGCTCTCCTCGAGCGATGGCGCAGGCTGGGCATTCTCGACACCAGGCTTCGATGTCGGGCTTCATGTTGACACAGTAGAAGCGCCTTCGGAGGGTGGCTTCAGTCTTCTGAGAGCCAAAGTGTCCGGACTGGTCATGGTACATATCCAGTACTATCTTGGCGTCCCTCCTGGGAATCACAATCTGGTACAGCCGGTCATAAGTGATAGGGTCCAGAGTTCTTCTCTTTAGCAGACCCTGGTGCATGTTCAGAGTCTTTCTCTGGCGCCACAATTGAGACAGTTCTCCATCAGCTCTTCTGCGGCGGATTCTTTCAGGCACTCGCCCACTAGAGAAATAGTCCATTACTTCTCCTATGGCGCGGCTATCAGCCTGAAGACTTATCCAGAGGTCCTTTTCCGCAGGAGGCTCTGACTCTTCTTGAGGAGTAGCTGGCGCTGCCTCTGACGGTAAGGAGTAAACTCTCTGGGCATCTTGGCGCACAATCCGGGCATAGAACGCTGGCATCTCGACATCTGAGCATCCGTGGAGGGTCCCTCCCACTGGTCAGGGAGACGGGACAGAGCGTCGGCGTTGTCATTGGTCTTACCAGCCCGTGGCCTGAGCCGAAATCCAAGATGGCCGATTAACCCTCTTCGTTACCGGCCGCACGCGCTCCAGCTCCTCCTCCACGGTACTTCACGCCACTCGCGCAGGGGGCGGAGCCTAGTGACGACTCTGGAGTTCCCGCGAGTGAGGATTTGGCGGGCTGGAAATACTTGCTGCGCCACACGCCTCTGAGGTAAATGCTTCAGGCGCAGCAGCGCCGGATGTAGCAGAGCTGACAAAGTTCTTTGCAGGGATTTAACCTCTTGAGTGCTGGAGCGGTGCTCGACAGCACGTGGCAGCAGTATAATACAGTTCAAAGTAGTAATGCACACAATCACTTGGGCCTAAACCCGGATGGCATCAGGGTTAGGCAACACAGTCTTTGTAATAAAGTACAGTCTATAGTGCCAGAATAAGGCACAGAAGTATATATCCTGTGGTTCGTGACGCCACTTGCAACATCCCCCACCGGGGCCTAGCCTTTTCTCGGGGCCTGGAGTCAGCCGGGGCCCGCAGTACCTGAGTGGCTGGCGGTTGCGGCCTAGGCACGCTAGTGTCACGGTGCTTGGTATGGGGAACCGGAGGGCTGTCCTACAGCCTGGCAGGTCTCCAGCAGGGTGGTGTTGGCAAGAAATGATGAGGGAGAGGCTGCTATAGCAGATCTCCCTGGGGCAACTCTTTGGTGTCTAGAGTTTAAGTCTCTGTGTGATGGACAGGGTGCCTGTGATGATGGCAGCTATAGTAGCAGGGACCAGACGGAGGCAGAGGTTGAACAAAAACAACTTACAGTTCTTTATTGGAACTGACAGGAACCGCAGCAACGTGCCTTTAACAGAGTAGTGGATTGCTGAGATGCAGTTGGAGGGAGCCACAAGATGTAGAGCGCCAGCCTGGATGCAGAGGGCAGACTGGGAGGTAGCTGTGTCCTAATATGATGCTTCAGCTTGTCCTGGGTTGCTTCAGGTATCACCCTTAAAGGTAGGATGATACCCCTTTCCTAACTAACTGTCTCACTACAGTCTTCAGCAGAGAGCTGGGCTCACTTGCTCTGGTCTGATGTGCTAGCTGCACTGACTCCTCAGAGTCTCTAATCTGAGAGAGAGTGAACTCTCTCCTCACACTGCACTCTCTTCTGAGAGAGAACTGACTTCTTCTGGAAGTTTCCTGACAGGGTCTTGTAACTCCCCATGGTCAGGTGGTGGCTGCTCCTCCAATTACATCTCAGCTCACATCTCAGCTCACAGAGACAAAGTATAACACCTGTGATTGGCTGACACATATGACATCACATAAAACACTTAACTCCTGCCTTACCAGGCAGGGTCTACCACTGCAATGTTCCCCTGTGTCCTATAAGGACTATGTAGTGTGATGTAGTGACATGCTGTGGGGCTGACTAGACCCTACACAGGCTGCAAGCTTCATGGTGGGACGTATTCTCAACCACTCCTCTGCCTTGCATCGGCGAGGGTGTTGCAAATGCATGATGCTATAAATAAATGAATATAACAAATCTCAATATTATTTGTCACAAAATGGAGCTTAAATAGTTTGATTTTATGATTCATAAAATGTTATTGCCTCTCTAAAGCATGCAGAGTTATCAACAATATGGCCACCACTTAAAACTACAAGATCCTTTAGTTCTCTGTAACTCCTCCTCCCTCTTATGCTCTGCTCCCAATGATAATCCTACAGACTGTCCTGCTCTGTTACCTTTGTAATGATGTGTAACTGCTATCACTGAACATTACCACAACACAGGCCATACTGGATGCTCTGCAACCAACCAACTACAGCCAAACATAGTGGTGATCACATGACCTGCCCAGGTAGGTGCAAAATAAAGGTAGGTTCAAAAACAAAACCTGTTTTTAAGCTGTAAGTACAGCTATGAAATCTGTATATTTATTGAGAGCAGACAACCTAAAAAACTGCTCCTGTCCTGACAATTGTTGACAGTCAACATTTCATCTTTTATGCAATTTCGTGACAAAAAATATTTTAAAAACATTCCTAAAAACATAAGCACCTAAAAAAAAAAAACTAGCATCTTGTAAATGTTAATTCATAACTCCCAATTGATCATATTCTATTGGTGATCTAGTGACTCTGTTAGGAAATGTATCTACTTCCTGTACATTGCTTTTGGATCCAACCCCCATGTATAACCCTTTGCCACCAAAGCCACTTTTAACCTTCCTGACACACCCTTTATCAAATCTGACATGATCTGACATATAAGTGATTCAAATCTGACATATAAGTGGTTCAAAAAAGGAAAGGATATGCACAGCTAAATTACAAATAATTCTCACAATATGCAATTGAAAAGGAAGTGTCCTATATATAAGCCAAACAGATCATAAAAAGAATAATCTTTTTTATCAAATACAGAGACAAAACACAGATTATATATATATATAATCTAAAAGCAATTAAAACAATTAAAAAGTACAACTGGTATATGCACCCAACAACTGGAAACACCACTGAATACACACCCCAAGCCCTAGACATACATGCAGCTCAATTGCAGGCATCCAACACAGGAAAATATTGTAGGGGATGTACCCGCCCCTGGTAGGCAGCAAAAAGATCACTTTTTAGATAAGTAACCACATGAGCTTCAAGAGAGCTATAACAATTCAAGCAAGAGCCAAACATAACACATGATGAAATTCCTATAAAAGGTGTAACTATAAGTGGTTATAACTTCAGAACACTTTAACATATCCAAGTGATTTTGAAAATGTTTTGTCATAAAACTTTGTACTTCCTGTTAGTTGCAAACTTTGCTGGTATGTTTTGCGTTCATTTATGCAAAAAAAACTTGGATATTCTCGATTTTCTAAGTTCAAAATGTTCTGATTTTTCGACACATAGTCATAGCAGCAAAAAAAATGTGATAAGTAACATTTACCTTATTTTATGTTGACATTTTTTTATGCATCCTCTCACTTTTGTAGGAGGTTATGGGGCTTTGAACTTTAGGTGTGATTTTAAGTCACTATGAGAGGCCTAAATAATAGTGAAACCCCATAAATTATCCTATTATAGAAATTACATCCCTCAACGTATGTAAAACAACTTTTATTTAGTTTGTCAACTCTTTAATTGCTTTACAAGTGTTAAACCAAAATTTATATAACTTATTTTGATCACTTTTTTTGGTTTTGTTTTTACAGCGTTCACTATGTGGGTACAATAATGTTTCTGATTTATTGTATAGATTGTTACAGACACAGCGATACCAAATATGTAGAACTTTTTGTTGATTTTGTGTTTCTTTGTACTTTATCATGTGTTTGTAGAAAATGTTGGAGTTTGGGGGTCTTTTACTTTATTTAAGTAATTATCTTTATTTAAAACACTTCAGAAAGTTTTTTTTTTACAGGTTGGCTTGAAAACGTGATTCTCTTATTCATTGAACACAGTGTAATACAGTGTTATGAAATACACTGAGCATGCTGCGCAGTTGGCAGGGCTGGCTCTCCTAAATACATCACACATATGACCGCGTGTAAAGGGTGAAAACCCGCGATCAGAGGGGGTTAGAGATGTTTTTCAGCTGTAACATACAGCTGACACCCGCAGCTTCTAGTACCGCCTCTGTTCAGGAGCCAGTACCAAAAGCTTGACGTAATAGTACTTCATAATGCATGAACCGCATGCGGTATTATTATGTCAGATGCTGGGAAGGGGGTTAAATAAAACCTTGAATAAATTACTGGAAAAGAGTGTGAGCTTGGAAGTTTTGAATCCTAAATTGAAAGATTTTTTTTATCGTCTCTTCCAACAGCTCCTGGCTTTTATTCCATGCCTGGTATTATACCTGTTTGGCCAATACAGGCAGTCCCCGGGTTACATACAAGATAGGGTCTATAGGTTTGTTCTTAAGTTGAGTTTGTATGTAAGTCGGAACTGTATATTTTATCATTGTAATCCCAGCCAGAACTTTTTTGGTCTCTGGGACAATTGGTTTTTAAAAATGTTGGATTCTCATAAGAACCAGGATTAACACTAAAGCTTCATTACAGACACCTGTGATAACTGTTACAGCTGATTATTGTAGTTTAGGACTAAAGTAAAATAAATTACCAATATCCAGAGGTCCGTTTGTAACTATGGGTCGTATGTAAGTTGAGTGTTCTTAAGTAGGGGACCGCCTGTACTGGCCACAAACAGCCTCATGGAAGGTGGAATACTAGGCATGGAATGAAAGTTAGTACCAGCCTATGATGAAATACTTACCCCTCTGCTGCACCAGATATATCAGGAGCCTGTGTACAATTCTATGGTCACAGGCTACAGCTATTGCGCCAGCCAACTCTTCTGTCGGACACACTCCCTTCACACCCCTCCATGCCCAATTACCATGGAGGTGTTGAAAAGAAGGGAATAATCGCAAAACTGGCATACAAGCCCTAAAAAAACTCACCCTTTAAAGGAAAGCAACTGGTACCGCCGCCGATTAGGGAACTAGGGTCCTGTTGCCCCTACTTGATGGACATTTCTTACACAACTTTAGACAAAGAATAGAGCAGCAGGAGGCATAACGGACCTGCCTCTCTATCAATTAGGGGAAATAAGACCTCAGTTCTTGTGAAGGGTAAGGGGTGGTGGACCCAGTGGTTGAAACCTGTGTCCACCTAGTATATCTGGCCACTGGATGATTCTAAGCCATGCCATGCACCCCAATTAAGTTTAAGAAGTTGTTAGATGTAGCTACATAGATTAGCCAGGGGTCTCTTAGTATGTGTATATATATATATATATATATATATATATATATATATATATCCAGCAACGCAAAGTCTGGGCCCTTATGAACATTCACCTTTCACAGACCTTCTACATTTAATTGAAAGAATCCTATAAGTATAACGATGAGGGCATCAATCTTGATGAAAGGATAATATAATTCTATAAGTGTTTTAAAAACAGGATTTTTTCTGAGTTGGAAAGAATTGTATTGGAGAATAATTAACCAGTCTATTTATACCTTTGTTATACTATGAAAAAAGGTTATTCAGGGTTATGAGGTAAAAATGTAATGTGAAGATTTACCTTTTGCACAGTTTATGGTTTTATCTTTTTGATAACACATTTCTGGCAATAGGTGGAAGACATGATAAAAAAATGATTACCGTAAACCATGAAAGAAAAATCCCACATTTCAATACCCTAGTGATGTTTACACAATAAAGATCCTTTTTAACCGTTTACTTTACAATCTTAGTAAGTTTTATTGCTGTATTAGCTCTTAGCACTCAGTGATGGTCAGTGTAAAATCCGATGGTTTGGGCAGGGATTCTCTATGCAGACTCATTATGATCCTTCTAGTTCTGTGGGGTGACAATGTGGTTAGATTATCAGGGAGCAGGTTTATATACACTTTCATTTACCTTCTGAACATTGTACTAATATCATAGAAAGAGAGATAAGACGGATCAAAGATGAGAGATGATGAGATCCATGACAGGCATATTACACACAAAGACATACTGTTAGCACTGCTACATATGTGCTCTCACTCTAGACATGATGTACCCCTCTTTCCCTCCCAGTGATAAAGAACTTATCTGCCCGTAGCTTTTCTCCCCTCACAATGTGATGTATACATGCCGGCAGTCAGGAAGTCAGTGTGTGTCTGTGAGCTTTGTGGAATGCGAGGGTAGGCGTCGCTTCATGGAGAAGCTCTGCTCATACAGCGTCAGACAGAAAAGCAAGATGGCTTCCCCGACCCTAATTCAGAAGTTACAGGGTCTTGTCTAGGGGCAACTGAAATTCTGTACACCAAGACTAATAGAGACAGGTTGGAATTATATCTGTGAAATGCTATTTTTGTTAATAACATTGAATTATAGAATGTCTTTGTGGAAATACCCCTTTAAGGTTGATGTTAGGGCTGCAGTTCACATACAGATGAACTTCTTGAAATCTAAAAGAAAATGCTTTCAAACAAAGTAGTATGTTTGTCTATTAGACTGTATTTAAAGGGGTGGGCCACTTTACATCATGCTTCTTATAATGCGCGGGGTAGGGCAGAATAATATGCAATTTACCAATATACACCTATTAATAGTCCTGGTTCAGAAATGTCTTTTACATCATCAGCCAGGCATTCCTGGTCATAAAATGGGGAGAATCATGTGGATCCTAACTTCCATGACCAAGCTACCTTCCGGGACCTTATGATGGCATTCATGAATTTAGGGAAAGCATTATAGTTTGGTAATAATCAATAAGGGCCTAAAGAGGCACAGACAATGTAACTTGTGCAACTTCAGAACATTTGCACAGACAAGAAATACAGTGGTGGATAGTATCTCCGAGTCCTTAGAGATCCACTGTAGCTGCCTAACTGGGCTAGGAGCAGACAGTCACTTATATGCAAATGTGGCTGAATCATTAGCTTGCCTTTGTTATAATCTTTTGGATTTTAATGATATTCCAATAAAGCATGAAGAATTTTTTAATTGAAGCGGCACAGTATCCTTTCTGAAGTGACCAGAATCAAGACATATCACTTATATGCATCCAAAATTGGTGAGAATTCAGTCAGCATATTGACCTCCCCACCCTGTTATTCATCTATTTGAAGTAATAAAGTTTGGTAACTGAAAAGCATGCATTCGCCTTATTATAGTTTTTCTTCATTCCTGCATAAAGCTAAACTATATATTTTGTTGCTCCGGCTAATTTCAGATGGCAGTATTTTGGTCAAAGTTTTACTTCAATGTCTAGAGGAAAAAAACAGGAGTTTATCCAACAGAGACAAAGTATAATGGAGTGATTTGCACATTTTCTGTTAAGGATCTGTCGCGAGTGCCCCTATGACTCATGTCCTCTCTAAGATTTCTGTTGTGACCTCTTCAGCCTGTCCTTGACTACGTATCAAGCCTTACGATTCTGTACTTCGCCTTGGCCACCACCGCAAATAAAGTCGTGCCTTTCGAGCGACCTGGTGGTGCCCTGCCGCAGCAAGATCAACCCGCTTTGCGGCAGGCTCTGATGAAAACTGGGTGTCACTTAGATTTAGCTCCCAGGTGTCAGCTTACGTCATCGCTCGTGGTGGTACAGTGGGTCCACTACCCCTGATCCTTATCAGTGGCTGAAATAATGCCATGATGATGTAATGATTTCATTTAGGATTTATGGTTGAGTTGACTAATTCCATAAAGTATGTTTTTCCCTATACCAAATTTAATCCAATGTTTCACCACTTAGAACTTCTGTTGACTTATGAATTAGTGCCCTTTACAGCTTTTGGTAGGCAATACAACTCAAGAAATGTAGAGTCATCTTCCATATAAGAACAGCATCCTGTAGGATGGCCCTGAGCTTTATTTATATTATGGATATACTATGATCACTACAGAGAACCGTTTTCGATTCACATTTAGAAATAGTAGTGTAAGAATTCTGGATGTGTGAATCCACTGGACCACCGCGGAAAGTGGTACTAGCCGACACCTGGGACCGGAGTCTAAGTGGCACCTGGTCTTCACCAGAGCCCGCCGCAAAGTGGTTTGGACTTGCTACAGCAGGATACCACCAGGTCGTTCCACAGGTGTAACTAGCCCGAGATGGCAGCGGAGGTCGAGGTACCTTAGCAGGAGACAATCTCATGGTCAGGTCCAGGCACAAGGTCAGGGCAGGTGGCAGAGATGCAACTTCAAGTCCAATCTGAGGAACATGGAGGGACTTTGGTAACACAGGAACACGGAGGGACTCTGGTAACACAGGAACACGGAGGGACTCTGGTAACACAGGAATACGGAGGGACTCTGGTAATACAGGAACACAGAGGGACTCTGGTAACACAGGAACACGACAACACAGGACTCAGGAGCAGGAACACACTGGAATGCAGGATAATCACTAGAGAGCTTTCTCTAAGGCTGTGAGGCACAAAGATCCATCAGGGGACACAGGAAGGGGCTGGAATTTAAGCAGTATGGCTGGTCAGCTAGCTCCAATTATCGGTGCACCGGCACTTTAAATTTCTTGAAGCTCCCCACTTCCTAGGAGTTGTTGCTGGATCCCGGGAAGGTGAGTGGAATGCGGGGGGCCGGGAGCAGCGGAGAGGGGCACGGGTAGACCTGCGACCCGGGTGATGGGTCACAGGAGCACCCGTGACAATAAGATCTTAAAGTAACTCGTAAGTCACTCCTGTAGAGAGAAAATGGTAAATTATTGGATAAACAAATATCAGCCTGAGTGAGTTTTCAACTATCACCACTAAAACCTATGGTTGGTGCTGCCACCGATGGCAGGTGTTAGCCCTTTATATGCTGCTGGAAAAGCTTCTGTCCACCATCTTGACTTGTCAACGTGCCCCCACTTCCCCCTCCCCCCGTGGAGTCCTCATGGGGCGGAGTATGAACCAGTCATTTAACTCATTTTGTAAAGCTGCATTCACACGACCATTGGTGAACATATATACAGCCGGAAACTTGCAGGCGTATATACACACAGAGCGATTCGTGTCCTAACTTTTTCCTGTGTTATGCGGACATACGTTCCTGTAAATGCAGCCTAACAGTGTGCTAAAAATAATTAGCATCAGAATATGGTGAAATTAGGACTTTTTTGTATAAAAGGTTTTAATTTTTTCAAATCTATTAAAACATAAGAAAATCTATATAAATTTGGTATTTCTGTGACACCGCCCCAACAAATGCAAAGGAGGTGTCATTTGGAGTACATAATGAAAAAATCATTGTAAATTGTAAAAACAGTACCCACAAGAACATGGCAAATATGCATTTTTTCATCAATTTCACTACATTTTTTTTCTAGCTTCCCAGTAAACGGCATGGAATATTAAATACAGTACTGTCACTAGGAAGAACAATTTGTTATACAGAAAACAAGCCCTCATGCAGCTCTGTAAACTTCACAAAATAGTACTGATTGCTGAGCAATAAGTTGGTGAGCAAAAAATGGAATTGCAAAAATGGAAAAATGGATTGGGTTAAATCCATAGTATCAAACGAGACTACAAGCATCAGACTTGTGCTTCCTTTCTTCTTCACTTGCTTTGCTGCTTATCTGCCCTCCTAATTTTTTTACACTGAAATGTATCTTCAGATTTCTTAAAAAACAGGAAGAAGTGAAAGCAGTGAATCACAGTAGCTCGGTCTACATCCAGCAGCTTTAAAGATCCACTTACCTACACCTGAGGTCAGATAAAGTAGCAAACGGAACAGAAAGGTTTAACATGAGTCACGGGGTTATAACATAGGGCCACATTTCAATCTGCGCCTGTTTTCAGATGTAGATTGCACATAAGTACATGTGTATACTGGTTGCGCAAAAAGGTGCTTTCCAGTGCATATTCTCACTGGCCTCCAATCTGGATATGTGTACTCTGTATGATAGTGAGGCAAAATGCATGTAGCGCAAATGTGGGGGCCGTATTGTGTAAATAGAAACAAACCAGATAAGTTCCTAATGTTAGGCACTTATTACTAATTACATAAAGGGTTATTGTTATACACAGTATTTAAAGGGAACCTGTCACCACTATTTTCACAAATACAGGTAGTGGCAGGTTCCTATAGAGCTCTAGTAACTATCTGACCTCCTGCTTGTAGCTAAAAATTGTTCCCCTCAGATCCCCATAAAATCAGAGTTATAATCTTGCCTGGTATCTATGCAGCTTTGGAGCGAGTCCACGAGGGACTCATGTCATGTGACCAGGGTGACATCATCAAATATGAAAACTATACCCCATGTACATATCTGACCACACAAAACAATCACAGCAGCCTCCATGGACTTCTACTCCTCTCTATGCAGGCTGCTGTGATTTCATGACATATATGCTTAGTGTACAGTTCCTAATGCAACAAAAGCTATAGGACCTGCCATGATGTCACCCTGGTCACATGACATTACAGCAGCATACAGAGATAGGATGGAGAGAAGCTGCTGGACTCAGCCTGAGGAGGCCACGCCCACCTGGACTCGCTGTAGCCGTGCTTAGTTACCAGATAAAACTATAAAGTTGAATATATGGGAATCTCAGGGGAATAATTTTTAGCTACAAGCAGGGTGTCAGATAGTTACTAGAGCTCTATAGGAACCTGTCACTACCTGTATTTGTGAAAATAGTGGTGACGGGTTCCCTTTAAAGAGATATCTGTTGGATATGTCATTAACTCACCTCACCTCACTCACCTATCTCCAGGGGCGGACTGGGAAATTAAAGAGCCCATGGAAGAGATATCTAAGTAGAGTAAATTATGGTGACGCATGACGGCATGACGTGAGGCGCTCGTCAGTGCCGCACGCTCCGCCCCTTCCGGCTTCCCGGCGCCCACGCGATACAGCGGGGATGCGAGTGGCGTCCATAGTCCAGGAACTACCACTGTGTACCGATGTCTGTGGCTGCTGGTGCCGAGGGCAACCCTTCTTTCTGAGGCTGACAAAGCACAGTCTGCTTGCAGGGTAACGAAGGATGAGAAGGCCGCAGAAGGAGTGCGCAGGGCCATTTGGTCCGGGGCTATAAGGTCCAGCAACGCCAAGTCGGGTTGGAAACTATGAAGGTGCAGTAACAACTGCTGCCAACACTCTGTCTAGGTCGGTTCGTGGTTCGCAGTTCTCCAGTGTCAGGAAGCTCTGAAGACCCGGTGGGGGAAGAGTACGGTGAGACCCTGGTCTAATCCTGATATACACCGATGTTGAACCTGAACTTGCAATTTCTTTTTGAAAAACTATTTGGGCAGTAGAGGAGTCTTGCTGGGCAAGGAGGACTGTGTTAAGCTAACTATTAATACTTGATCCGCTTCTGCTGTGGACATAACCTCTGACTAACGTTCAGGCTGAACTAACAAACACTTTTTTTTTTTACCTGCTTATCCAACGCTAACTTGCACTAACATCTGGTTTTGAAGTGTTGCTTCTTGAGACCTGGCGGTTCAGGCTGCTTATCGCTGCGTCGGCTTAATATGCATGCCTAATCATCCTACACTGGACTAACAACTAAACCTGTTTGATCTGTAAATCAGCTTATTGCCACGGTTACCTCTTATACCTCTTATACTGTGGCTGTGTGCTCATTGTGTTACTTTTTGCTAGCATTGCTTTTTCTTCCTCTAGGGGTTACTGTTGACTTAAGGCACCGAAGCAATTTCGATTTTTGAGGTGCCGCTTTTTGAGATCTGGTGGTTTAAGCTGTCTATCATTATGTCAGCTCAATATGCATGTTTAACCACCATATACTGGACTAACAACTAAACCTGTTTGATTCAGCCTATTGTCACTGTTACCTTTTATGATGTGGCTGTATGCTTACTGCGTTAGCTTTGCTAGTACTGTCTGTTTTTTGTTTTCCTCTAGGGACTACTGTCGATAATAAGGCTTTGGGGGTAATTAATGTATTGAAGCAAATCTTATTTTTGAGGTGTGACTCTTTGAGGCTTGGAGGTCTAAGCTCTCTACTACGTTGGCAGCTCAATAAGCACGTTTAACCACCCCATACTGAGCTAACAACTAAACCTGCTAGATTCGTAGAACAGCTTACTGTTATTGATTACACTGTGGCTGTACGCTTACTGTGTTATTTTTGCTAGTAAAGAGCCAGCAATGCCTCCCAAAGCAAATGTGAGGAAATCTGGAGGGAGTCTGGATAAAATATGGAAATCACCCCCCTCTAAAACTAAGCAAGGGGCAAAGGACACAGTGAGAGATGGGGCGACAGGAGGGGAGGGGTGTCTTACCCTGGAGTCCGTGCAGAGGGAAGGTCTCCCTCAAGAATTAAATGTGCTGCTGACTGAAATTTTGACAACGGTCAGAGACACTAAAAGCTCAGTGGATGAATCAAAGGTGGCGATAGAAAGTGTCAACGAACAGATCAGCAGTTTAAATATAGATATCAAATTGATTCGTGAAGAAATTAATAAAATAAAGGAAAAGAGCAAAGACATGGTCCACAGCTATAAGAAATTGGAGGTACAGGTTAAAGATCTTAAAGCTGATCTAGACATAGTTAAAAAGGAAAACATAGGCCTACAGTCAAAACTAACAGATCTGGAGGATAGGTCTAGGAGGTCGAACATAAGAATAGTGGGCTATCCGGAAGGAGATGAACCTAGGGACCTATCCAAAACGATACAGAAATGGCTGGAGGACACCTTTGGGAAAGGAGACTTTTCTTCAGTCTTTGGTGTTGAGAGGGCACACAGGATTCCTTTTAAAAAATTGGCGCCAGGCTCTCCTCCTAGAGCTATACTGGCCAAGTTAATTAGCTCTCAAGACCGTGACTTGATCATGAAAAAAGGTAGGGAAAAACAGGGACTGACCGTTAATGGACAGAAAATATATATTTACCCTGACTTCTCTAGAGAGACCCAGAAGGCAAGGGCAAACTTTAAAACAGTTAAGAAAAGACTGGCAGAGGCTGAGATACAATATGCTCTTTTGTTCCCCTCCAAATTAAAAGTCATTTTTAAGGAGCGCACCTGGTTCTTCACCAGTCCAGAGGAAACATCTGAATGGTTAGACAGACAAGGCATTCGAGGCTAAGGAGACACCAACATGCTGGGAGGTTGGAAGGGTGCGGGAGGTAGGCGTCGAGGTGTAAAGAGACCCATTGAGAAGATGTTGGATGGGTCATGGTGGGGGATATGGGGAAAAGGGTGGGGGGGGGTTCCAGCAGGAGAGGGAGGTTTTTTTTTTTTTTTTTTTGTTCGTTTTGTTTGCTTTTGAATGGCTGACACTTTTAGGATAGTGGCGTGGAATATCCGGGGAGCCAGTGACAGGGTCAAAAGATGTCAAATTTTTGATATGGTGAATAAACACTTGCCGGCTATTATTTGTCTACTAGAAACACATTTAATTAAAAAATATTCGTATAGATTTAAGAAGAAATGGGCAATTCGCGAATTTCACTCCTTTGGCAGTATTTACTCCAGAGGGGTCACAGTCTTGATCCACGCAAGTATCGACTTTGACATATATCAGCAAAGGGTGGACAAAGAGGGTAGATATATTTTTTTGTTTGGGAAACTTTACGGCAGTATGGTTACATTGGCATTTATTTATATCCCGCCCCCCTTTTCCTTTAACGTGCTAAAAGAGCTTCTGGGATTTATTGAAGACAAAGGGAATTGTGCCCTAATGATCATGGGTGATTTTAATGCCGTTATGGATAAAAGTCGAGATAAGTTATCACTGGATAGTCAGTTAACTACTGGGATTGAGAGTAGGGCTCCACTGGCTCGGTTTTGTGACGAGTTGGAGTGGATAGATGTTTGGCGCAGTCTTTATGGGAACCGCAGGGCCTTCTCCTGCATGAGCCGTTCTTATGGCACCTTATCCCGTATTGACCTGTGCATAGTCAATTCAGGCTTCTATAAGCGGATATTAAAAATGTCATATGAGGCCTGCCCTATATCAGATCACAGCCCCGTTATGATTTCTGTTAAGGCATATGAAGGAGATAAAGTACGTAGTTTTAGGCTGAATCCTTATTGGGTCCTGGTTTTGGAATCACAGATAGATATGGAGACCATCACCCAGGAATTCTGGTCCAGGAACTCTCAAGAGCATGACAGTAGAGTAGTATGGGATGCTTTCAAAGCATATATTAGGGGAGTGTATAGCAATAAGATCAGCTACGCCAAGAAGACCTTTGGAGCTAAGGAAAAAAGGTTAAAGGAAGCTCTGGCGGTGGCAGAACAAGCGGTTATCTATCTACCTGGGGAAGCAAATAGAGTAAAGGTTAACGAGGCAAGGGCGCAATTACAGGAGTTTTTGGACCAAAAAGCCCAGCACAGAATCTTTTTCCAGGGCCAGAAACACTTTGTGGATGGAAGTAGACCTGGTAAATTGCTGGCAAATATGGTGCAAGCCTCTGGGGCTGGTGGCAGAGTTATTACGGCTATTAGGGATCAGGATGGCACCATAAAGAATGCCTCGGGACAGATTGCACGGGTGTTCAGTGGGTTCTATTCTAACCTATATACTACACAGACATCAGCACAAGGGATAGAAATAGACAACTTTTTAGGGAAGGTGTCATTTCCATCAATAACCCAAGCCCAAAGGGACTATTTGGACTCCGAGTTAACGCTGGGGGAGATCTCTGCGGCATTAAATTTATGCATCAGAGATTCTACCCCAGGCCCTGATGGGCTTCCCTTTAGTTTCTATAGGAAACATGAGAAAGTACTGCTACCACGGTTGCTGGATACCTTCAAGGCAGGGTTTCTTTCTGGTTCAGTATCTAGGACGATGACGGAGGCCAATATTATATTAATCCCCAAGAAGGGCAAAGATGAGCTGGAAGTGGGCTCGTTTTGTCCAATATCGTTATTAAATACTGACTTGAAAATATTGGCGAAGGCCTTGGCATGCAGATTACAGAAGGTAGTCCAGGATATTGTCCACACCGATCAGAAAGGGTTCATCCCCAATAGAAGGATCAGTGAATGTATGCTTAGAATTTTTTCAGCTATAGATATGGGCCGGGGGGATCTCCGCTCCATCCTGTCTTTAGACGCGGTCAAGGCGTTTGACAGGGTGGAGTGGAGTTTCCTCTGGAAGGTGTTGGCCAGGTTTGGCATAGGGGGAGGTTTCATTGGGTTCGTTAAAAGCATGTACAGTCGTCCTATAGCCAGAATAAAAGTGGGGGATTTTTTTTCTGATTTTTTTTCGTTATCTAGGGGCACCCGCCAGGGGTGCCCGCTATCCCCACTCTTGTTCGCTTTGTACATAGAACCCCTGGCAATTATGATTAGGAAGGATCCTGGGATAAAGGGGGGTGGGGCTTGTGGCATGGAGGACAAAATTTGTCTTTATGCAGACGATATGGTACTATATCTGAGCGACTCGTTGCGGTCGGTCCCGAGAGTATTCGATTTAATTAAAGAATTTGGTAGATATTCAGGGTTGGATATTAATTGGCAGAAGTCGATACTCCTGCCACTAAGCCCAGAGGTCCAGGAATATTTCTCCAGCAATAAGTTATTACTGTGCAGGGAACAGTTTAAATACTTGGGCGTGATGGTTACCAGGAAATTAAGAGACTTTGAGAGTGCCAACCTTGGGCCTTTACTTCAGGAGGTTAGGCGCAAGGTTGGGACCTGGAGTAAAATGCCATTTACCAAAGCCGACAAGATAGGTTTAATCAAGATGATTTTGCTCCCCAAGATCTTGTTTACACTTACTGTCTGTCCAATTTGGATAGATGAAACTTTTTTTAAGCTACTGGAGGCCATATTGAATGATCTGATGTGGGGCAGGAAACGAGTTAGGATAAAGATGAGCTATCTATACAAAGCAATAGGAGAAGGGGGTTTAGGTCTCCCGTTCTTTAAGGGATACTATTTGTCAGCCCAGTTAGCCAATTTCGTCAGATGGGAGAAGAGTTCTACTTTGGCGAATTTGGTAGATCTGACGGAGGGTAAAACTGGCAGCATTTTTGAGCTACTGGAGTCCTCTTTGTTTCTTGAGGCACCGTTTTTTAAATGGGATATCTGTAGTTCTTTTCATAAATCTTGGGTCTCAGTAAAAGAGATGCTAGGTATCCACGGCTTTCTAGATGAATCACCATTGTGGCTCAATAACAATTTGCCAGAGTTGAAATCTCTACCGGATAGTGGGTTTTGGGTTAAAAGAGGTGTGAAGCACATATCACAAGTAGTACTTGAGGATAAAGTGATTACGTTTGAAGAATTAAAGATTAAACACGGGTTGCAAGGGAACCATATATTTAGGTATATGCAGTTGGCTCATGCACTTAAGAGGGGTAAACACGGGATTAAACTAAGGAAACAAACACACGAGTGTTTAGAGCTGATTAGAACAGCCACGAGCACTAGTAAAATAGTATCTAAAATTTATAGACACGTCACTAAGGAGTACTCAAATAAATTTGTTCATGGGTCGAGAGTAAAATGGCAGAAGGAGATTGGGACACTTGAATGCACTGATTGGGCGAGGATTGATAGGAACATGAAGGGTTGTTCACTCAATTGGAATTTTAGGGTGATACAGTTCAGTATGGTTTATAGAATTTATTACACTCCGAGGTCACTACACCGAATGAAAGTCCGTGAAGATTCAGGCTGCTATAAGTGTAATGGGCTGGACGCTGGTTTCCTTCATGTAGCTTGGGAATGCCCAGAGATGAGGGCATTTTGGCTAGAAGTCTTTGAACATACATCTGCTAACTTGGGCTGGCAATGTGTTCCATCAGTCAGGACTGCTATGCTAGGGGTAATTGACCACGAGGGGGTCGACAGCGCCGAAAGAAATTTAATTGCGAAGGTGATGAATCTAGCACTAGTCTGTGTAGCCCGCAAGTGGGGAGCCAAGGAACCTCCCTCCAAAACTCTTTGGTACAATTTAACATTAAAAGTGGCTCAATACGAGAAAATACGGTCCAAGGTCGAAGGTCGGAGAACCAAATGGGAAAAAACTTGGTCCAAGTGGCATTAGGTTTTTTTTTTTTTTTTTTTTTTTTTTCTTCTTTTCTTTTTTTTTTCTTTTTTCCTCTCCTGCTGGAGTGTGGGGTGGGGGGGGGGGGGGGTGGGTTAGAGGAGTTACGGTTGCACAAGGTTGTGTCCCCTGTCGTTGATAACCCGGGGGACAAGCCGTCCTAAGTGGTTTTTGTATCAACATTTTGGGTAAAAATACAGATATGCAATGTAAGAAGGATGTAAGGACGGTTGATAGGATAATTGTCTGTATAGGGATTATTTGAGGAGAATTTTTGTACAAGCAACGTCTTAACAACCAGTGGAAGTTATATTGTATAGATGTTTTATGTTTTTATGTAACATGTTAACTATTGAATAAAGAATTTCTCTAAAAAAAAAAAATAAAAAAAGTAGAGTAAAAAAAAAAAAAGAGCCCATGGAAAAAATTCTAAGAGTGGCCCTATGTTGTGGCTGGAGTCAAATGAAGTAGGCGGGGTCATGTGATGTGGGTGGAATTTGCAAAATGTTACTCAGAGTCACATTGTTAGTGGATTGAATTAATTCAAACAATGTTTTGCTAGTAAGCAGGGCAAATCTTTATAGCTTTACTTTCTTGTAGGACAGGCAGTGGCTTCAGTGATATCCTCCTACATTGTGGGTATCCAAGGATGCTTTGCTGGTAAGATTGTGCAAGATCTTGGATACCCGCGACTGTGCATGGCATCGGCTTGCTGTCGGATGCAGTGATGAAACAACTGCCTGTGCTACAAGAGAGAAATGCTATAGAGTTTGTGGGTAACCAAGGACAAGCATCTTTGGTTACCTGTGCTGTCATATGGCAGCGGCTTAATGGAGGGCATAGCCCTGAAGCCATTGCCTTCGTTAGTAAGGGAAATAATGTGGGTTTGCCATCACAAGCGTCCTTGTGCCCTTTTATGTACAAGAATATAACTAGTATAATACTGCCCCCTATGTATAGGAATATAACATCTATAATATTGCCCCCTATGTACAAGAATATAACTAGTATAATACTGGCCCCTATGTACAGGAATATAACTAGTATAATACTGCCCCTTATGTATAAGAATATAACTACTATAATACTGCCCCCTATCTACAAGAATATCACTACTATAATAATTCCCCCTATGTACAAGAATATAACTACTATAATACTACCCCTATGTACAAGAATATAACTACTATAATACTGCCCCTATGTACAAGAATATAACCACTATAATACTGCCCCCCTATGTACACGAATATAACTACTATAATACTGCCCCCTATGTACAAGAATATAACTACTATAATATTGCCCCCTATGTACAAGAATATAACTACTATAATACTGCCCCCTATGTACAGGAATATAACTACTATAATACTGCCCCCTATGTACAAGGATATAACTAATATAATACTGCCCCCTATATACAAGAATATAACTACTATAATACTGCCTCCCGTGTACAATAATATAACTACTACAATACTGCCCCCTGTGTACAGGAATATAACTACTATACTACTGCCCCCTATATACAAGAATATAACTACTATAATACTGCGCCCCTATGTACAAGATTATAACTACTATAATACTGCCCCCTATGTACAGGAATATAGCTACTATAATACTGCCCCCTATAAAAAATATTTTCATGGAAAATATAAATCTACAGTAATGTGCAGAGGAGCAGTACACAAACATGTTTAGATATATAAGACATAACTTTTAAATGTTTCCATGCCGTATATACTCGAGTATAAGCCAAGTTTTTCAGTACAAAAAATGAGCCTGAAAACCCTAACTCGGCTTATACTCAAGTCTAGAAAAAAGACAAAAAGTGTACTCACTTTACAATGCCCCCTCGGCAGGTCCGCTTCTATCCATCGATGCTCCGGCAGGTCCTCTTCTATCCATCGATGCTCCGGCATCAGCTCCATGTCCCTGCATGGTCAGCCGCATGCTGATATTCTAGTGTGGGGGCCGGCATTATATTGGGGACAGTGGCTGCAGGCTATATACTGGGTGGGCAGGGCTGCAAGCTATATACTGGGTGGGCAGGGGTGCAGGCTATATACTGGGTGGGCGGGGCTGCAGGTTATATACTGGGTGGGCATGGCTACAGGCTGTATACTGGGTGGGCAGGGCTACAGGTTATATACTGGGTGGGCAGAGCTGCAGGCTATATACTGGGTAGGAAGGGCTGTAGGCCATATACTGGGGGGAGCAGGGGCTGCAGGCTATATACTGGGGGGGCAGGGGCTGCAGGCTATATACAACAGAGGATGGCAGGCTATATACTACAGGGGGCTGGCAGGCTATGTACTACAGGGATCTGGATGGCTATATACTACAGGGGTCTGGCTGGCTATATACTACAGGGGCTGGCTGGCTATATACTACAGAGGCTGGGGGGCTATATATTACAGGGGCTGATAGGCTATATATTACAGGGGCTGACAGGCTATATACTACAGGGGTCTGTCTCGCTATATACTACAGGGGTTTGGCTGGCTACATACTACAGGGGCTGGCTGGCTATATATTACAGGGGCTGGGGGGGGCTATATAATACAGGGGCTGGTGGGCTATATATTACAGGGGCTGGCGGGCTATATATTACAGGGGCTGGCGGGCTATATGCTACAGGGGCTGGCGGTCTATATACTACAGGGGCTGGCAGGCTATATATTACTTGTCCCTGCGTGGTCAGCCGCATGCTGACATTCTAGTGTGGGTGCCAGCATCGGAAGGTGAGTACACTTTGTTTTTTTCCTGCAGGAATTATATTGGGGGCAGTGGCTGCAGGCTATATACTGGGTGGGCAGGGGTGCAGGCTATATACTGGGTGGGTGGGGCTGCAGGTTATATACTGGGTGGGCAGGGCTGCTGGCTATATACTGGGTGGGCAGAGCTGCAGGCTATATACGGGGTCGGCAGGGCTGCAGGCTATATATTGGGTGCACAGGGCTGTAGGTTATATACTGGGGGGAGCAGGGGCTGCAGGATATATACTGGGGGAGCAGGGGCTGCAGGCTAAATACTACAGGGGATGGCAGGCTATATACTATAGGGGGATGGCAGGCTATGTACTACAGGGGTCTGGCTGGCTATATACTACAGGGGTCTGGCTGACTATATAGTACAGACGCTGGGGGGCTATATACTACAGAGGCTGGGGGGCTATATATTACAGGTGCTGTAGGGCTATATATTACAGGGGCTGATGTGCTATATACTACAGGGGCTGGTGGGCTATTTATTACAGGGGCTGGCGGGCTATATGCTACAGGGGCTGGCGGTCTATATACTACAGGGGCTGGCAGGTTATACACTACAGAGGCTGGCGGGCTATATACTAAAGGGGCTGGCAGGCTATATACTACAGGGGCTGGCGGGCTATATACTACAGGTGCTAGCAGGCTATATACTAAAGGGGCTGGCGGGCTATATACTACAGGGGCTGGCGGGCTATATACTACAGGGGCTGGCGGGCTTTATACTATAGGGGCTAGCTGGCTATATATTAAAGGGGCTGGCGGGCTATATATTACAGGGGCTGGCGCGCTATATGCTACAGGGACTGGCAGGCTATATACTACAGGCGTTGGTGGGCTATATATTACAGGTGCTGGCGGGTTATATACTACAGGGGCTGACAGGCTATATATTACAGGGGCTGGCGGGCTATATATTGCAGGGGCTGGTGGGTTATATACCACAGGGGCTGGCGGGCTATATACTACAGGAGCTGGTTGGCTATATACTACAGGGGTTGGCGGGCTATATACTACAGGGCCTGGCTGGCTATATACTACAGGGGTTGGCGGGCTATATATTACAGGGGCTGAACTCGCTGCAAGAGCTTTTGTGTTGTAGCTGCTAATCAGCTGGTCTGCTATTCACAGGGGCAGCAGCTTCCTTCGGACTCTCTGCTGTTGACCTTAGGACAGTGCCTGTAGTGTAGGTGAGGCTGCTCTCTGTGCTGATAGAATGGCAGCCTGCACATTGTCACATTCTCCTGCACTGACCCGCCCCAGATCACTCAGACGGGTCGGCATTTCCCCCGGTGGAGTTTATGGCCAGTCCGCCCCTGCCTATCTCTAAAATGAGGGTCACTAACCCACTCATTGACTTGACTGAAAATTGGCTTTGGATCAGGGCACCTAATTAGTGCCTTACATAGGTACCATCATCATGGCTGATGATCTGTGCCCCGAATGACAGCTAGCAGCCTGTTAGAGGTCATATCTGTTATTTGGCATTCTTTATTACAGTCTGACAAATGCAGTATTGTGATAAAACTAAGAAACAAGGAAGTGAGTAAAGACAATAAAATAATAAGCTTTATTCAAGGAAAATCCCTGACATCATACACAAAATAGTCATAAAACATCGAAAACATGTGTAAACACATACAAAATCCCTTGGATACAAAACAAGGTACTTAGGTACAAAAAAAAGAGTAATAGATGTCAAGTCAAACAAAAAAGGGGAGAAGAAGAGCCACAATTATTGTCATGGTTCGGATGGGCGAACCATCAGAAAGTCTCTGTGGGAACAGTCTGTGGACTCCCTGGACCACCACGGGGGATGATGGTACTAGCCGCAACCCGGGACCGGAGTCTAAATGGCCCCTGGCCTTCGCCAGATCCCGCCGCGAAGTGGGATGGTCTTGCTGCGGCAGGGTGCCACCAGGTAATTCCATGGGTGCGACTAGGCCCGCGGAGGCAGCCAAGGTACCACAGGATGGCACAGGGATCACAGGAACGGATCACTGGAGTAGGAACTGCTGTAAGGATCACAGGAGCCAGACACAGGAACGGACCTCGGGAAGGCCAGACCTTGGCAGGATGGCAGGACCTCAGCGGGATGGCAGGACTTCGGCAGAATGGCAGGACCTCGGCTGGATGGCAGGACCTCGGCTGGATGGCAGGACCTCGGCTGGATGGCAGGACGACCACTGGGATACCGAACCGCCACAGGAATACAGGACCGCCACAGTAATACAGGACCGCCACAGGAATACGGGACCGCCACAGGAACTCGGGTACACCACAGGAACTCGGGAACGCCACAGGAACACATGAACCGGTGCCGTTTTTTTAAGGGCAAGCCGGATTAGCCAGCGCCAATTAGGGGGACACCAATCCAGAGGAGACGGTGCACGCGCACCTTAGAGACCAGAGGCGGCCGGAACCACCGGGAAGCAGGCTAGTGGATAGGTGAGTCAGAGTCTGGGGACTGGGTAGGCACATAACGGAGCACAGGTGCACCCGCGATCCGCTACATGGATCACGGGGTCACCTGTGACAATTATCTATTACTCATTGGCGCACATTTACTTACCCGTCCGGAGGAGTTAATCGAAAGTGCACTATCCGACAATCATGCACTGTGCCGCGATTCACTAAGATCGGGCGCACGATATCCTGCATATGTCGCTTCCCCGCTCAGGTCCGCCGAAGTTCATTCCTTCTTCTTTCCAGTGCATGTAAGTGCTTGACCTTACGACACAATATGAAAGTTAAATCCCGCGCTCAGTTTGAATCAGTCGGATCGTTTAACAGCCCACCCCCTGATTTCTGTCGCTTGAAAGCCAGCCCAGCTGTGCCACAATCCGATCATGTGCGACACAATCTCCTGCTAAATACTTGTCACAGCCGTGCAAAACCCAAAAACGTTGGAAAATCTGACGAAAGTGCGGCTGTGGGCCCTTAGTAAATAAGCCCCATTCTTTTTTTGGGGCCTGGACCTCTGTTCTCCTCCTGGGTTTGTACTCGGTATTCATTATTGGGGGTGAATGTGGCCCATGGAAATGTGTACATAGAATATTCATCGACGATTATTTGCACTTTGATTTTTCAAAACCCCAACCTTGATATACCTTTTACCTGTGGGGAGAAAGCATCTCTATTATCTCATGTGTTGCTATACATGGAACTCAGTGCCCTTTTTTATGTCCATGGGATTTTGTATATGTTTTTACACGTTTTAGATGTTTTTATGATTGTATTGTATACGTCGTCAGGGATTTTTCTTGAATAAAGCTTATTATTTTATATTGCCTATAGACATTTCCTTGTTTCTTGGTCTTACTATATATTTGATTCTGTGTGGTGGCTTTCAGAACTGCATTACTACAATACAGACCCACTGTTGTTATGTTTGTTTATTGCAGTGTGTTACGTCTGGGTTTTCTTCTTCCTCTGTCCATGTCAGTAGGTTAAGGAGATGTTAAGTTTCTCATCTATCAGTCTGAACTGAGTTCTAGTGACTGACTGACCTGATACCTGCCACACCCCCCACTCTGCCTTTGTCTTGCAATCAGGGCCGGATTAAGGTTGGTGGGGGCCCCTGGGCGCAAAATCTGGTGGAGGCCCCCACTGAGTGTAGCGTACATACACGTCCTCCATACATACAGCCGCCTCGCCCCCAGTAACACAGCTACATACAGCCGCCTCGCCCCCAGTAACACAGCTACATACAGCCGCCTCTCCCCCAGTAACACAGCTACATACAGCCGCCTCTCCCCCAGTAACACAGCTACATACAGCCGCCTCGCCCCCAGTAACACAGCTACATACAGCAGCCTCTCCCCCAGTAACACAGCTACATACAGCCGCCTCTCCCCCAGTAACACAGCTACATACAGCCGCCTCTCCCCCAGTAACACAGCTACATACAGCCGCCTCGCCCCCAGTAACACAGCTACATACAGCTGCCTCACCCCCAGTAACACAGCTACATACAGCCGCCTCATCCCCAGTAACACAGCTACATACAGCCGCCTCACCCCCAGTAACACAGCTACATACAGTCGCCTCGTCCCCAGTAACACAGCTACATACAGCCGCCTCACCCCCAGTAACTCCGCTACATACAGCCGCCTCACCCCCAGTAACACAGCCACATACAGCCGCCTCGCTCCCAGTAACACAGCTACATACAGCCGCCTCGCTCCCAGTAACACAGCTACATACAGCCGCCTCGCTCCCAGTAACACAGCTACATACAGCCGCCTCACCCCCAGTAACACATCTACATACAGCCGCCTCACCCCCAGTAACACAGCTACATACAGCCGCCTCGCCCCCAGTAACACATCTTTGTATCTACCTTCACCCCTACCAGATATGCAGTCCCATTTAACATACACCTCAGCCCGCACCAGACATGCAGTCCCACAGTCTATACAATTACACACATTTATACACTGATATATTCACACCTTTATATACACACATAAAGTTCTACACTCGTATGCTTGCACCCATATATATACAAGTATACACACACATTTATGTACCCATATACATTTATACACTAATACACAGAGTATACACAAACTCATAAAGTATATACACACATACAGTATATATACATCACACATACGGCATACACATTATGTATGTATATATATATATATATACACACATTCAGTGTACACTGACCATATATACATATACATGCAGTATAAAAACACCATATATACACACATACAGCAAATACAGACACATTCAGTATATACAGCATGTTCACACACATACGGGAAATACACACACTTTCAGTATACAGAGCATATACATACATACCATATACACAGCATATAAACATAAACATCATTTATACATACATATATATGCATATATTTAAATGTGCACATATATATGCTTATACAAATAAATGCGTGTATAAATACAGTATATTCATCTATACACAGTATTTACATATATACACAGTATATACACATATACACAGTATATTCAAATACACACTTTATATACACAGTAGAATCATATATACACAATATATAAATATATAGACAATAGATGTATATACACATATACACAGTATATACACATATACAGAGATACACAGTATATACATATATACAGAGATACACAGTATATACACATATACAGAGATACACAGTATATACACATATACAGAGATACACAGTATATACACATATACAGAGATACACAGTATATACATATATACAGAGATACACAGTATATACATATATACAGAGATACACAGTATATACATATATACAGAGATACACAGTATATACATATATACAGAGATACACAGTATATA
This sequence comes from Engystomops pustulosus, assembly GCF_040894005.1. NCBI lineage: Eukaryota > Metazoa > Chordata > Amphibia > Anura > Leptodactylidae > Engystomops > Engystomops pustulosus. The sequence goes on along the minus strand of NC_092420.1, from coordinate 62,880,870 downwards.
CATATATACAGAGATACACAGTATATACATATATACAGAGATACACAGTATATACATATATACAGAGATACACAGTATATACATATATACAGAGATACACAGTATATACATATATACAGAGATACACAGTATATACATATATACAGAGATACACAGTATATACATATATACAGAGATACACAGTATATACATATATACAGAGATACACAGTATATACATATATACAGAGATACACAGTATATACATATATACAGAGATACACAGTATATACATATATACAGAGATACACAGTATATACATATATACAGAGATACACAGTATATACATATATACAGAGATACACAGTATATACATATATACAGAGATACACAGTATATACATATATACAGAGATACACAGTATATACATATATACAGAGATAAACAGTATATACATATATACAGAGATAAACAGTATATACATATATACACAGATAAACAGTATATACATATATACACAGATACACAGTATATACATATATACACAGATACACAGTATATACATATATACAGAGATACACAGTATATACATATATACAGAGATAAACAGTATATACATATATACAGAGATACACAGTATATACATATATACAGAGATACACAGTATATACATATATACAGAGATACACAGTATATACATATATACACACAATATACATCATATATACACACTGCTGAATAAATATGTAATGTATACTTACCCTATTAGGGTGTTCGGCTGTCCCGTCAGGAGGGTGTTCGGGCGGGGGGGGAGGGGGAGCTGAGGACGGCTGCTTGTTCCAGCGGGCGGGAGAACGGCTTCTTGCTCTCGGCGGCGGGGGGGGTGTCTTGGTGAACGGAGGCCAATTGCATGTTACCGGGGGGGGGGGGGCGTTGGGATGCGGAGGATGACTGCTTGATACCTGGGGGGGAGGGGGGTGCGGGATGGGAGGTATTGGACGGCTGAATGTTCCGGCGGGGAGCGGAGGACGGTTGAATGTTCAGGCGCGCGGGGCGGGGGGGGTAGGCATCGCGCGCGGGGAGCGAAGGACGGCTGAATGTTCCGGGGGGGAGTGCGGGGAGCGAAGGACGGCTGAATTTTTCGGCGGGGAGGAGTGCGGGATGCGGAGGATGCAGGGTAAGGCTACTTGTTCGGGGGGTCGGGGGGAGTACGAGCGGGATTCCGAGCGGGCGGGGATGCCTGGCAATACAGCGGGATGGGCGGGCAGGGGGCGGACAGCTCGGCCATGCAGCTGAAGGGAGGCGGTAACTTGTGCCGGGGGGCGGACAGGTGGGCGGGCAGGCCATGCAAGGGGATATGCGTGGAGGTGGTGACGTGTGGCGAGGGCGGCCGCGGACGACTAAGGGAGGCGGCGGCTGAGGAGTCAGGGACCGGGGGACGCGATCTGGTGGGGAGCCCCGGGAGCCCCGCCTATAATCCGGCCCTGCTTGCAATAGTTAACTCTGTGTGCCTGTGATTGCTGTCTCTTTCCTCCTGCAGCTGAACCTAGCTTTTTCCCACACTCTTTGCTGATTAAACTGCTGTCAAGCCTTATGCACACAAGCTCTGCTCTTGCAATCACTATAGACCTGGTTTATGAACTCTGAATAGCAATCTTGTCTTCGTTTGCAGTCACTGTTTCTGGCTCGGAATTTTTACCTTGCCTGATTGTGTTTTTTGTTTGTTGTGTTCTGTGTATTTGCAACATCCCCCACTGGGCCTAGCCTTTTTGTGCTTGAGGGTAGCTGGATTCAACTTTGGTACATGAGTGGCTGGTGGAGCGCTCCCTAGAACTCGTCTAGGTCACAGTTGCTGGGTACCGGACGATTCGGGTGGATCCGCAAGAAAAGAGCGAGAGGCTGCAGGTATAGGCTACTTCTCCCTGGGGCAACTCCAATGTAGGTGTAGGGATCTTTGGGTGATAGTAAATGGGACTCCCTTGATGGTAGTAGCTTAAAGGGGTTCTCCGGGCGTTAACATCATTTCTCATATGATCTAAAATCTAAAGACAATCAATAAAGCAAATGGCTCTATTTATGGGAAATTTGCTGTTCTGAAGATGTAATAAAAATCGTTATACCTGTTCAGGTCTTCTCCGTTTACCCAAATCCCGGGTAACGACCTGTAGTTTGCTGTAGGACTTGTCAGTCATGCGCAGATGGGTGCTATGGCGCTGCAGGGCGCTCGTCCACATGCTTCAATTGTGAACGCGCCTGCACACCACATTGAGCGCGTTGCGCTCATGGGTAGTTCGCAATGCATCATGGGACTTGAAGTCTCAAGGATACGCGGCGACGCCATCTTGGGAGGAAAAGGACAGTATTTTATAAAGGTACTATTCTGCAATACAATTTGCCCTTTTTTGCTTTTTTAAAGCAAAAACACTGTGTAAGTAAGCATACACACTAGATATTAAACTATGGGTGTCTCCAAAAATTACCCCAGGGTCCGGAGAACCCCTTTAATGCATTTTGTTTATTCTGCAACACGGCAATGGCCACAACAGCAGGAACAAATCAATTGGTGAAAGGTTTCTGGTTGGATGGTGTTCGGCAGAGGTTGCTCACAACCCAGTATAGCTAGCTTCAGGCTAGTTGCTAAGCAGTACTCCAAAAAAGGCAGTGGTTTGGGTTTAGAGACCTGCAGGACTAAGGGTGATGCCACACATAGCGTTTTGAACCCATTTTTGGTCCTTTTTTAAGCAGTCTGTTTTTGGGTTTTTTAAAACCCATCCATTTTTGAACAGTTTTAATGAAGATAATTCGTAAAACCTGTCAGAAACGCATGCGTTTTTTATCGGACTATTAAAAACGGACCAAAAACAAGTTCAAAACGCCATGTGTGGCATCACCCTTAGGCCCCTTTCACACTTACGTTGAATATCATGTCAGAGTCTGATCAGGGTGCGATCAGGGTTTGGTCAGTGAAAAACTGAGTTCATCAGAGTTCAATCAGTTTTCAGTCAGTTTGTTCAGTGTCTCAGTTTTTCATGCACATTTTCAATGCATTTTCCATGCAATCTCAATGCATTTTTCATACGCGTGAAAAGGACTCAGCTCTTTCTTTTCTACGGCAATTGACGTGTGAAAAATGCATTGCACTTGCATGTGTCTCAGAGTGCAATGCATTTTGGATGCGTCTCCATAGACTTGTATGGCGTGTTTTTCACGCATGTGACTTGCAAAAGTAGAGCACTCGAAGATTTAAATGCGTGTTAAAAAAAAAAGGGAGTCTGAAAAGACCCATTGATTACAATTGGTCAGAGTACAATGCAAGTTCTGTGCGTCAAAAGCACTCGCAGAACTCGCTCGTGAATAACGCAAGTGTAGAAGGGGCCTTAGTTGTAGACTGTGTGTCTGGGCAGCGAGCCTCAGACGCATATACTTCTTATTCAATCTTGGGCAGAAAGAGAGCTTTGCAGCCACAAGGGGTTTTATAAACTCCCCTTGTGAAGTGGCAAGCTTATTATTCAACCAGCACCTTCGTACAATGCAATCATAAAGATGCATTTGATTGGTTACAGTAATTACAGGGGTTATCTGAAGGTATAAAGCTGCAATCTCTCCATTCCCATGTAAACTAACTGCCACGGAAACTGCGCTGAGTTCAGCATCTGGCTGGCCAAGGTGGCCGGCAATGCCCACCCGTCCCACATGTTCAGTAGATACATGATACAACACTTGGAATAGGCCGGGCAGAGGCTAAACGCAGCACGGCTTCTGTGCCCCTGTTTGTGTACATGGGTCATGAACTGGAGAGATCGCAGCACTGGGCGCCGGTACGGACCACAGAGGTAAGTACATGTTCATTTTTATTTAACCCACCCTTTTCTCGGCCCAAGGGTTTTTTCATACCCTTGGACAACCCCTTTAACACTACTCTCAGGCAGATATTAAGCAGCTGCAGTACCAAATGGAACCAGTAGATGGCGGCGCTGTTAAGGGGAGGACATTTCTCATTAATGGAAAAGTACTCTTTCTTAAAGGCTTTGTCCTATGGAACCTATACATTGTAGGATTAGTTGGTCATACTACTGCTACATCTACAAAGCATTAAAGGTTTCCAATTTCATAACATGCCCCATCCTGCAGGATGTTAGACATGCACCGAGAGGGTTTGTCTTCTAGACAGCCGGGTTTAGCATCAGATCTCACTGTCTGCATTATAAGTATTTTGTTTACGTGAACAGGCCACCTAGGTTTCAAATACCCTAGGGTGTGTGAAATAAAAATGAAAAAAAGTTGGAAAAAGTCTGAAAAAATCTAAGTGGGCTCCGATCGCGGGTGCTTAACCCGTTAAATGCCGCGGTCAGCGCGACTGCGGCATTTAACATGCTTCTGGGGGTCTTTCCCCCAAGATCGCCCCCCCCCCCGTACCGTTTTCGGGGGGCGCCGCTGGTTGCTGTGGCATCACAGTAACGACCACATGTGGGGGTCTCTGAGAAATTATAGAACAAATTGTATGGTGGGTTTTCTCTTTTTATCTTTTGGAAATGTGTCAATTTTAGGGCTAAATGAACGTACACTCACCGGCCACTTTATTAGGTACACCATGCTAGTAACGGGTTGGACCCCCTTTTGCCTTCAGAACTGCCTCAATTCTTCGTGGCATAGATTCAACAAGGTGCTGGAAGCATTCCTCAGAGATTTTGGTCCATATTGACATGATGGCATCACACAGTTGCCGCAGATTTGTCGGCTGAACATCCATGATGCGAATCTCCCGTTCCACCACATCCCAAAGATGCTCTATTGGATTGAGATCTGGTGACTGTGGTGGCCATTTGAGTACAGTGAACTCATTGTCATGTTCAAGAAACCAGTCTGAGATGATTCCAGCTTTATGACATGGTGCATTATCCTGCTGAAAGTAGCCATCAGATGTTGGGTACATTGTGGTCATAAAGTGATGGACATGGTCAGTGACAATACTCAGGTAGGCTGTGGCGTTGCAACGATGCTCAATTGGTACCAAGGGGCCCAAAGAGTGCCAAGAAAATATTCCCCACACCATGACACCGCCACCACCAGCCTGAACCGTTGATACAAGGCAGGATGGATCCATGCTTTCATGTTGTTGACGCCAAATTCTGACCCTACCATCCGAATGTCGCAGCAGAAATCGAGACTCATCAGACCAGGCAACGTTTTTCCAATCTTCTACTGTCCAATTTCGATGAGCTTGTGCAAATTGTAGCCTCAGTTTCCTGTACTTAGCTGAAAGGAGTGGCACCCAGTGTGGTCTTCTGCTGCTGTAGCCAATCTGCCTCAAAGTTCGACGTACTGTGCGTTCAGAGATGCTTTGAAGCGATTTGAGTCACTGTTGCCTTTCTATCAGCTTGAACCAGTCTGCCCATTCTCCTCTGACCTCTGGCATCAACAAGGCATTCCCGCCCACAGAACTGCTGCTCACTGAATGTTTTTTCTTTTTCGGACCATTCTCTGTAAATCCTAGAGATGGTTGTGCGTGAAAATCCCAGTAGATCAGCAGTTTCTGAAATACTCAGACCAGCCCTTCTGGCACCAACAACCATGCCACGTTCAAAGGCACTCAAATCACCTTTCTTCCCCATACTGATGCTCGGTTTGAACTGCAGGAGATTGTCTTGACCATGTCTACATGCCTAAATGCACTGAGTTGCCATGTGATTGGCTGATTAGAAATTAAGTGTTAACGATTAGAGATGAGCGAGCACTAAAATGCTCGGGTACTCGTTATTCGAGACGAACTTTTCCCGATGCTCGAGTGCTCGTCTCGAATAACGAGCCCCATTGAAGTCAATGGGAGACTCGAGCATTTTTCAAGGGGACCAAGGCTCTGCACAGGGAAGCTTGGCCAAACACCTGGGAACCTCAGAAAAGGATGGAAACACCACGGAAATGGACAGGAAACAGCAGGGGCAGCATGCATGGATGCCTCTGAGGCTGCTTAAATGCACCATTATGCCAAAATTATGGGCAACAGCATGGCCATGACAGAGTGACAGAATGAAGCAAGATAGCATCTAAAACATCCAATAATTGACCCTGACAGAGGCAGCGGCAGCAGCGGCAGGCTAGAGAGTGGCATGGCAACATACCCTAAATGGACTCAGGCTTCAAACCAATGGGTGGCAGAGAGAAACCAAAGGAGGTGAGCAAGAAGCACTCAAATAATATCGGTACATGATAAAAGTTTGCCAGTATATTTTGTGGATTACACAGCAGGGTGGCGACAAAGTTAACATGGAAGCCATGAAAACAACCCAAAATTCTGCCTGACACAGCTCGTTTGATAAGGGGACCATGTATGGAGGCAGTGAACTAGTAGTAGATTAAAGGTGCTGCAGTTAAAACTATGTTAGTTGGATCTTGGCATGGAGCTGGCGCTCCGCTGCTAGGCGAGCTTTCGCCAATCCAAGCCCCTGTCTCTAGGCTACTCCCCAAACAGCACTTCTAAGAGAACCTTTTGTATAAGATCAAGTGTAGTAGCGTTCTTATAAGTTTAGGATATGGCGGGTGAGGGGAATGTAAACAGATGCGCAAGAAGCGCTGAAATAATATTGGTAAATGATAAAAGTTTGCCAGTATATTTTGTGGATAACACAGCAGGGTGGCGACAAAGTTAACAACTTTGATGTGGAATCCATGAAAACAACCCAAATTTCTGCCTGACACACCTTGTTTGATAAGGGGACGATGTATGGAGGCAGCTATATGGACGACTTTTGGAGGTAGCAATGGAGACAACGTGTGGAGGCTGCTATGGAGACAATTTAATTTGGATAGTGCCTGTATGTGGCAGTCCAAAAAAGTTTTCAAACCAGAGGAGCAGGTAGGTGGCCCTCCAGAAAAATGAAATAGATTGAGTGCCTGTATGTGGCAGTCCAAAAAAGTTTTCAAACCAGAGGAGCAGGTAGGTGGCCCTCCAGAAAAATGAAATAGATTGAGTGCCTGTATGTGGCACTCCCAAAAATTGTTTAAAACAGAGGACCGGGTAGGTGACCCTCCAGAAAAATTAAATGCATAAAGTACTATAGCTAGAGCCAGTGGGCCCTGTCAAAAAATAGCCAGTTTCCTCTGCTTTAGTGTACAAAGAGGAGGAGAAGGAGGAAAATGAGGAGGAGGAGGAGTGGATAAATTATTCAGGTTGAGCTTCCTTCACCTGGTGGAGATTGGAAATTATGAGAAATCCAGGCTTTATTCATCTTAATAAGCGTCAGCCTGTCAGCGCTGTCAGTCGACAGGCGTGTACGCTTATCGGTGATGATGCCACCAGCTGCACTGAAAACCCGCTCGGACAAGACGCTAGCGGCAGGGCAGCCAAGAACCTCCAAGGCGTACAGCGCCAGTTCGTGCCACATGTCCAGCTTTGAAACCCAGTAGTTGTAGGGAGCTGTGTGATCATTTAGGACGATGGTATGGTCAGCTACGTACTCCCTCACCATCTTTTTGTAAAGATCAGCCCTACTCTGCCGAGACTGGGGACAGGTGACAGTGTCTTGCTGGGGTGACAT